>NW_006921588.1:30409471-30410468 GCF_000298275.1 Orycteropus afer afer
AAAAAAAAAAAAAAAGATGTCGGTCAGGGCTGCAGTGATGTGATGGCTTGACTGGGGCTGGAGGATCCACTTCCAAGATGGCTCACTCACATGATAGTCAGTAGGAGGCTGAGGTTCCTTGCAACATGAGCCTCTCCACAGGACTGCTGGAGCATCTTTCTGACATAGAAGATGGCTTCCTTCAGAGCAAAGGATTCCAGAGAGAGCAAGGCGGAATCTGTAAGGCATTTCTGACCTAGGTTTAGAGGTGACACATCATCACTTCTACTATACTCTTCTTTAGAAGTGAGCCAGACTACATTGAACAAGAGGGGAATTAAGCTCCACTTCTGAAAGGGAGAATAGTAAAGGATTTGTGGGAATATTTTTAAATCACTACAAAGAAACACTATAGATCAGTAAGTTCTTTCTACTGATGAAGTAAATCACTTTCAGTGAGGTAAAAGAACTTGTCCAAGATCACAGAATAAATGACAAAGGCTAAGCATATTACATAAGTCTCCTGACTTCTAGTCACTGATTTTTTTTAAGAAATGATGTGAGAGCAAAGATACTTAAGTTGGTGGACTAGGCCGAAAGACTGCACAGACCCTCTTCAACAAATAAAAGGAAAACCAATTAACACAGACACAGAAGATAATCTTGGACCCCTGAGCCTTGAAGGGGAGGATATAGAAGTTGACTAAACCCCAACTAGCAGAAGAATTTGCATGAAAATGCCAAAAAAGGAGACATATGGAGCTGTGGTCTGGCAGCGATCCTGATGGCACAGAGAGCTTGGAGATTCCCGAGTGGTGGTAGGACCTAAGAATTAACCTAAAAATCAGCCCTGCTAACCAGGGACTGCACGGAGGACTGTGCACGGTGCCTAGGGACTAAATGGAGAAGGTGAAGAGAAAGGCAGGCTGAGCTGTGGACTTTTGCCGGTCCGGAGGGCACAGCCATTTTGAAGGTTTAAAAGCAGCTTGACTATTTTGGATATTTAAAGAGACAGCAC
>NW_006921588.1:30414024-30414705 GCF_000298275.1 Orycteropus afer afer
GTCGAGTCGGCCCTGACTCATAGCGACCCCTCCTTGGGTTTCCAAGGCAGTATCACTACAGAAGTAGGATTGCCCAACCTTCCTTCCGAGGAGTGCTGGTGGGTTTGAACCACCAGCCTTCTGGTGAGCAGTCAAGTGCCTTAGGCACTATGCAATAATAATAATAATAAAATTACCAGCAAAGAACTAGAGACAAGAGAGCAGAAAGGAAAATAGATGCCACGTGAAAATTGCTGAGGAACCTAGGAACAAAAGCTGAAAGAGAGGAGGATCTTCCTTTGGAGACCACACAGGGAGAGCCCTCCCCGATAACCGATGCCCTGAATTTGGACTTCTAGCCTGCTGAACTCTGAAAAAACAAATTTTGTTCTTTGAAGCCACCCACTTATGACTTATGGTGTTTGCATTATAGAAGCACTAGGAAACTAGACTAGGCTCCTTTTCCAACTGCTTACCTCTTGTGTATGTCTAAAGCTCTGACTGAGCTCAACCCAAATGATGTTGAGATCTGTGAGACATTGTGATCTTTTGCCAATTTCCTAAGCTGTGCTTGAAAAGTGTATTTTAAAATTTCTGTTTTGTGAGACCAGAAGAACTAGATGGTGCCCGGCTACCACTATCATCCATTTGGAAGGGATGTAGGAGAACATGGATAGAGAGGGAGAACAATGTGGAACAAAA
>NW_006921588.1:30415122-30428302 GCF_000298275.1 Orycteropus afer afer
AAAAAAAAAAAAATTGTTTTGATTTAGAGAACTGTCTTTACCATAAAGACAGTGGTTGTAACTAAGGAATTAATGTCAAATACTTCAATGAAGAAAACTTCCCCCCTCCCCAAAAAAAAAGAAAAGAAATGATGTGAATCCAGCTAATGAGGTTGAATTGTTGATGACAATTTAGGGAGAAACTAAAAGAGTTAAATATTACTTCTTCTATCAGAAAAGAGTCATAAATTTGCCTACATAAATATAAAAATTTTTCTACATGAAAAAGTAAATTAAAAATTTGGGACAAACTGATCTCTTTTAACTTCATTATCTGCTTAGACACAACATTTTTCCACATTACAATTTATTATGCTCTCGATAGAGAGTTCCCAACACAATGCTATTGTTTGGAATGTAGGAGCCTCTCTGACCAAATCTATGGTAGTGAATTTCTTAGCCTGATCTTCAAAGCCTGTTTAAACTATTTAACTTGAAAAATATTACCTTTGAGGCAGTAGTGGACGTTTACTTCTCCTTACCCCTTCTTTCTTCTACTTCTCAGTACAGATGGAGAAAATCTTTGGTAAGATGGAGTATATAGACAGTTACTTTGTTAAATGCAGCACCAAAGTTGTCCTATGAGACCTGGTTCATATTAGCAAGAGGAGAGCTTTTTGGTTTTGTTCATGCTTTACTCTGAAGGGTATAAGGAGCACACTCTTGTATAAGAAACTGTAATGACCAAACATTGCTCTTCTAGGATGGAGGCAGGCCATCAGGTCCCCATGGACTTTTCCAGGGGAAAGCAGGACCCTAATGAGAAAGAGAGAGGTAGAGAAGATTGAGGAGATTATAGAAAAGGAGAGAATAATGATGCCTGGGCTCCTATCAACATGGGCTCTGTATCTACTGAAAGGAAACTTAATTGAAAAAGAAATGTTAAGCACCTTTTGGAATCCTTGTGTATTCATGAATAGAATTCAGTGACATCAGTTTCTTTTTTATAAATAACTAGATATGAATGTTCTCTAAGACATAATGTGGGTAGATCTGAGGGCTTACACTTGACTGAAGAGACTTCGGAACCTACCAATATAGACTGGGAGACAAGGAGAGCAAAGCAGCTAGAATTTGTAGAATAGAGTATTGGAAAGAAGAGAGGTAGAGAGAAAAAGAACCCTGGAAACCTGTGCAAGGCCCCCTCAAGTATTTAGCAAATTACTGACGGGCGCATGCATAGGAGGAAAGCTACTGAAGACTGGGGAACTACTATCTAGAAGGATTAGAGGCAACAGTATTTGGCACTTACATAGGACTGGGAATAGTTTCTATTTCTACCAACCATACATGTAAACATCGTCATTCACAGGACCTTGTGTAGAGTACTCAGAAGTCTTGCTTCAGTGATGAAGAAAAATTAGTTCTAAACACTGTTCTGGTTTTACCTAACATTAAAAGCAAGACTCAAAAGGATAAAACAATTTCCAAGTAATTTAACTGCATTCCGGAGCAAAGAACAGATGAGACAAATAGATAACAAATAGCAAGATGATAGACTGAACCAACCATATCTATAATAACATTAAATGCAAATGGTTTAAAAATTTCAATTTAAAGGCAGAGATTTTCAGATTGGATTTAAAAAACATGATGTGGCTATATAGAAATGCAAAGGTGCTAGAATAGCCAAAATATTATTCCCACAGCCAAATATATACCCATTCAACAATTTCTACATGTACAATTCAGTGACATTGGATATATTCTTCACATTGTGTCATTATTCTCACTCTCTCTTCCCCAAATTTTACTCAATTCACTTAGACTCATTGCCCCATAAACTTCTCATCTGTTTAGAGTTCTATTGTCAATTTGATCTCCTATATGCAATTCATTGAAAGTGTGCTATGCTCAAGGCAAACATTCTTTATTAATTGAGCTAAGCTCTTTGCTTTAAAGGTGACTTTAGAGAACAGTTTTGGTTCAAAGTTTAAAGATTATCTCGGGACAATAGATTTTGGGCAAAACATTTTTATTCTGAAATAAAAATAAAGTTGAAAAATAAAGTTAAATAGTTAACAGTACCCGATGCCATGACTTATTATGAAACTACAGCAATTAAGGCAGCATGGTGCTGGTATCAAGACAGACAAATAGATCAATGGTTCCCTGGTTCATACAGTTCAGAATGAAAGAGTCCATAAATATTTCCACACATATATTAGCAACTGATTTTCAACAAAATGTAGAAAATGCAATCTAATCTATAGTGACAGAAAGTTGATCAGTGGTTGCCTGGGGAGGGTTAGCGGGGTGCAGATTGTTCAGGATAATGGAATAGCAAAGTGTCATGAGAAAACTTAGCTTGGTTGTGAAGATGGTTTCAGGATACAGACATATGTCCCAATCTATCAAACTGTAGCTTTAAATATACGTACTTTGTTGCTGTTGTTGTTAGGTGCTGTGAGTCGGCTCTGATAGCTACACTATGTGCATCATCCTCACAATCCTTGCTATACCTGAGCTCATCATTTCAGTCACAGTGTCAATCCATTTTGCTGAGGGTCTTCCTCCTTTTTCGTTGACCCTCCACTTTACCAAACATGATATCCTTCTCCAGGGATATGCTGGATCAAAGTAGGTGAGAGGAAGTCTGGCCATTCTCATTTCCAAGGAGCATTCTGGCTGCTCTTATTCTAGGACAGATATGTTCGTTCTGGCAGTCCATGGTATTTCAGTATTCTTCACCAATACAACTCAAAAGCATCAACTCTTCTTCAGTCTTCCTTATTCACTGTCCAGCTTTCATATGCATATGAGGCAACTGAAAATACCATGGTTTGGGGGTAGGCACACCTTAGTTTTCAAAGAGACATCTTTGCTCCTTAGCACTTTAAAGAGGTCTTTTGCAGAAGATTTGCCCTGTGCAACATTACATCTGATTTCTTGACTGCTGCTTGCATTGGTGTTGATTGTAGAAACAAGTAATACAAACTCTTTGACAACTTCAGTCTTTTCTCCATTTATCCTGATGCTGCTTATTGGTCCATTTGTGAGGATTTTCGTTTTCTTTACGTTGAGGTGTAATCCATACTGGAGGCAGTAATCTTTAATCTTCATCATTAAGTGCTTCAAGTCATCTTCACTTTCAGCAAGCAAGGTTGTGTTATCTGCGTATGGCAGGTTGTTAATGAGTCTTCCTCCGATCCATACAGTCCAGCTTCTCGGATTATTTGCTCAGCATACAGATTGAATAAATATGGTAAAAGGACACAACCCTGACCCACACCCTTCCTGATTTTAAACTATGCAGTATCCCCTTGTTCTGTTTGAATGACAACCTCTTAGTCTATGTATAGGTTCCTCATGAGCACACTTAAGTATTCTGGAATTCCCATTCTTCTCAATGTTATCCATAATTAGTTATGATCCACACAATTGAATGCTTTTGCATAGTCAATAAAACTCAGGTAAACATCTTTTGGATATTCTTTGCTCTCAGCCAAGATTTGTCTGACTTCAGCAATGATATCCCTCGTTACACATCCTCTTCTGAATCAAGCTTGCATTTCTGGAAGTTCCCTGTCAATATATTTCTGCAACTGTTTTTGAATTATCTTCACCAAGATTTTACTTGTATGTGATATCAATGATATTGTTTGATAATTTCCACATTCTGTGGGATCATCTTTCTTTGGAATGGGTACAAATATGGATCTCTTGCAGTCAATTGTCCAGGTAGCTGTCTTCCAGATTTCTTCGGATAGATGAGTGTCTCCAGCACAGCATCTGTTTGTTGAAACATCTCAATGGATATTTCATCAATTCTTGGAGGCTTGTTTTTTTTGCCACTTCCTTCAGTGCAACTCTGACTTCTTGATCATATGCCACTTCCTGAAATGATTGAATGTTGACCAATTCTTTTTTGTACAGGGATTCTGTGTATTCCTTCCTTTTTCTTTTGATGCTTCCTACATTATTTAATATTCTGCCCATAGAATCTCTCTATATTGCAACTTGAGACTTGAATTCTTTTCTTCAGTTCTTTCACCTTGAGAAATTCTGCGCATGTTCTTCCCTCTTGGTTCTCTAACTCCAGGTCTTTGCACATTCCATTATAATAATAGACTTTGTCCTCTTGAGCTGCTCTTTGAAATCTCCTGTTCAGCTCTTTTATCTTGTCATTTCTTCCATTTGCTTTAGTTTCTCTCTGTTTAATAGCAAGTTTCGAGTCTCTTCTGACATCCATTTTGGTCTTTTCTTCCTTTCCTGTCTTTTTAATGACCTTTTGCTTTCTTCATGGATGATGTTCTTGATGTCATGCCACTAATTCCTCTGTTTTTTGGTCATTGGTGTTCAATATGTCAAATCTATTCTTCAGATGGTCTCTAAATTCAGGTGGAATATAATCAAGGTCATAGTTTGGCTTTCCTGGATTTGTTTCAATTGTCTTCAGCTTCAACTTGAACTTGCATATGAGCAATTGATGGTCTGTTCCACAGTCAGCTCCTGGCCTTGTTTTGGCTGAAGATACTGAACTTCTCCATTGTCTCTTTCCACAGATATAGTTGATCTTATTCCTGTGTATCCCATCTGGTAAAGTCCATGTGTATAGCCACCATTTATGTTGTTGGAAAAAGGTATTTGCCATGAATAAGTCGCTGGTCTTGCAAAATTCTATCATGTGATTTCTGGCATCATTTCTATCACCAAGGCCATATTTTCCAACTAGTGGTGCTTACTCTTTGTTTCTAACTTTCACATTCCAATTGCCAGGAATCATTAATACTTCTTGAGTGCAGGTTTGGTCAACTTCAGACTGCAGACTTTCATAAAAATCTTCAATTTCTTCATCTTGGCATTGGTGGTTGGTGTGCAAATTTGTATAATAGTAGTATTAACTGGTCTTCCTTGTAGGCATATGGATATTATTCTATCGCTGACAACATTGTACTTCAGGATAGATCTTGAAACTTCTTTGTGACAATGAATGCCACACCATTACTTTCCAATTTGTCATTCCTGGCATAGAAGATCATATGATTGTCTGATTCAAAATGGCTAAAACTAGTCCACTTTAACTCACTAATGCCTAGAATATCGATCTTCATTGTTCCATTTAATTTTTGACAACTTCCAATTTTCCTACACTCATACTCCAGACATCCCATGTTCTAATTATTAATGAATGTTTAAAGCTGTTTCTTCCCATTTTGAGTTGTGCCCCATCAGCAATTGGAGGTCCTGAAAGCTTTACTCCATCTGGGTCATTGAGGTCAACTCTTCTTTGAGGAGGCAGCTCTTCCCCAGTTGTATTTTGAGTTCCTTCTGACATAAGAGGCTCCTCTTCCAGCATTATATCAGACAGTGTTTCAGGGCTATTTGTAAAGTTTTCCAGTGATGTATCAGACAGTGTTTCCCTGCTATTCTTAAGGTTTTCACTGGCCAGTTCTCTGAGAAGTAGATGACACCTTCCTTCTTCCCAGTCTGTCTTAGTCTGGAAGCACCACTGAAACTTGCCCACCATGGGCGACCTTACTGGTATTTGAAGTACCTGTAGCATAGCCTCCAGCCTCACAGCAACATGCAAGCCACCAAAGTATGACAAACTGACAGAAAAGTGGTAGATATGTACTTTATTGTATGTCAATTACCTCAAAGCTGTTAAGAAATATACTCATCATGACGATGCTGCATTTCATGCCTTTCCTCACAGATCTTCCTGCCCTGTGTCAAAATGTCCATGTCTGGGCATTTCCACAGGACCATCTGTGCAAGGGACTAACTGGTTCCTCTACTAAACACTTGTTACATTCTAAAGGACACTTAGAGTAATTGATAACAATTCTTTCATTGTTGTTGTATGTCACAGAGTAGATTCCAATTCACAGCCACAAGTTAGGACAGTGTAGAACTTCCCCCGCACGGTTTTCAAGGCTGAAATCTTTATGGTAGCAGATCACCTGATGTTTTTTCTTCTATGGAGCCACTGATAGACTTGAACTGCCAACCTTTTACAGTGGAGAAAACTAGAGAGAAGGCAACTGGCTCAAAATCACAAATTTACTAAGTAGAAGATCTGAACTTCCAACTCCAAGTGCAGATGTCTTATATTTAACTAGCCTACATGGTACAAATGGTTTATGTGCTCAGCTGCTAACCAAAAGTTGGGAGGTTCAAGTCCATCCAGAGATGCCTTGGAAGACAGGGTTGTTGATCTATTTCTGGAAAGTCAGCCATTGAACTGTTCTTGAAGCATACTTCTACTCCGACACATACGGTGTCACCATGAGTTGAAATCAATTCAACAACAACTGGTTTTGTTAGTTGGACTGTATGACCCTTTAAGATCTATTCTGTCCTAGTTTCCTAGTGCTGCCATAACACAAATATCACAAGTGAGTGGCTTCAAAGAAAAGAGGTATATTTCATCACAGTTCTAAAGAACTTGGATAAAAGTTCAAATTAGAGTCTGCACCTTGTAGATTCCTTCCTTGTCAGTAGCTCCAGGCATTCCTTGGTTCCTTGGCATTCCTTGGCTTGTGGAGGATCTTCAATCCTGTGTGTGTCTCTGTGTCTATTCTGGTCTTTTTATAACGTAGAAGTGATTAGGCTTAGAATCCACCCAATATTGATAAGGCCTCACTAACATAACAGAAGAAGAGCCCTATTTCAAACACGACCATATTTACAGGTACAGGGGTCTGGATTTCAACTATATTTCAACAATTCAATCCATAGCACCCTCCCATAAAAATGCTAAGTTGATGTGTTTCTTGGACCAATGAATTGCTTTTGTGATTTTAAAACGAATTGTCTATTATTAGCCCAATACTCTTACTGTACCAAATCTTGGACTCCTGTCATTATATTTGGATAGTAAATTGAAAGACTTTAAAAATTTCCCTAAATTATCAGTGGATCTTTGCTCTGTAAATTTTCACCCAAATGACAATAAAAAAAAAAAAAAGAAGAAGAAGAAGAAGAAGAATTGATGCAGTTGAATTGTGTTGTTGGTGAATATAGAGTATACAATAGAGTGCCAGAAGAACAAGCAAATCCGTTCTGGTGTAAGTACAGCCAGAATACTCCTTAGAACCAAGGGAGAATGGCCAGACTTTGTCTCACCTACTTTGGTTATGTTGTCAGAAGGAACCAATCCTTAGAGAAGGACATAATGCTTGGTAAAGTAGAGGGTCATCAAAAAAAAGGGGAACAACCTCAGGATATAGATTGGCACAGTGTCTACAACAATGGGCTCAAACATAGCAACACTTGTGAGGGTGGTGCAGGTCAAGGCAGTGCTTCATTCTGCTGTACACAGGGTAGCTATGAATCAGAACTGACTTGAGAGCATCTAACAGCAACAATAACAAGAACAGCAACAAATCTTCTCCTGTACTGATGGGTATCTCTGCTATTTTTTCTTTTTTTAACTTTAACTTTTTATTGTGATTTGGGTCAAGGTTTATAGAGAAAATCCATTTTTCATTCAACACTTTATACACATTTTGTTTTGTGACATTGATTGCAGTCCCCGTAATGTAACAGCTTTCTTCCAGCTTCCTCCCTGTGATCCTCTTTCCTTTGCATTCCTGCCTTCTGAACTTCCTCTCTGTGCAAATGCTGTCTTTCTGACCTCATATGGTTGATTGGTCTAAGAAGCACATCTCCCTGCTTTAATTGTTCACCTCTTAGGAGCTCTGGTAGCATAGTGCCTAAGGCACTTGACTGCTAACCAGAAGGCTGGTGGTTCAAACTGTTCAAACCCAGCAGCCACTCCTCGGAAGGAAGATAGGGCAATCTACTTCCATAGTGATACTCCCTCGGAAACCCAAGGAGGGGTCACTATGAGTTGGGTCTGACTCGACGGCACATACAACAACAGGCCTACTATTTGGCTGAAGGTTAAGCCATAAGAATGAGTTCAAATCCAGGCCAGAATGGTAACTGGGGACCATAGTCTCAGGGGCTTCATCACACTCTGACTAGTAAACCTTGTCTTTTTTATGATTTTGAGTGGCCTTTTGCTTATAAGCATCTAATTTGAAGGTAGCTTTATGGTGTACTTTCATACTTAAACAATCATGAAAAACTAAATGCAAGCTAATAAGAGTGATTGGGGATAAAAGGGTTAATTCCATTTTGAGTTTCATGGGCTTTACCAATTTTATGGAAAAAAATTTTGGAGTGAAGGTGATTTTTTTTTTATCCTTTTTTTTTTTTTTGGAAGAGAGAGATCATTGGAAATGTCAGGAATTCACCTCTTAGATGTTTTATTGTCACGTAGGTTTCTTTCCTCATTGATATTTACCTGAATCACCTTCCTTCAGTTTGGATATTTATGAGCATAGATTCTGAAAAAAAGCATTTCTCCACCATTTATACATATGCTTATTATGAGTTTGACATAAACTGTCATGTCATACTCCTCCATGAATGTCAGAATTCTGACATCCAGACCCAAAAGTTCCTGTTCTTAAATCATGACTGCCTTATCTTCCTTGAAAAATTGAAAGCAAAAAACAAATTTTGCATCTAAGGTATGAAATTAACATGACATATTTGACCTTTGCAAAGTAGATGTGATGTGATGAGACTAAGACTTTCTTAGCACATCTTCAGAATCGTGTACCTTGACAGTAACTATGCACAATGATTTTACTTATAATTCTTCAGACACTAATGAATATCTGTTTATAAGGGAGTATTTAGTTGTTGTTCATAGTAAAATTATATGTAATATCAAATAATGGTAATCATTTGTTTTTAAAACCATTTCAACATTAATAAAAATATATTTGAATAAATAAATAAATAATCAGTGGATCTGGGTCTGGAACCCAGCAATGTGTGTTTGGGCAAACTTTCCAGGAAATTTTGATATTTGAGAAAGCTGGAGAACTACTGACTTATGAAGAGTCCCAGGTAAAGTGAAGTGACTTGCCCACATGAACATAATCTGTCTGAGGAAAGAATCTGGCTGCCTTGTCTCTCTTTCATTTTTTCTCTTTGTTGGGCCCAAATGACTTCTGGGATTTCTGGAGCCCAAAATTTTCCCTTGGAAAAAGTCGAATCTACCCTAAAGAAATTCTCATGCATGTTTAATATTTAAGATTGTTCATTGAGCATGGCTTGCAAAGAACTGGAAACAATATCAATATCCATCATTAGAGCAATGGCTAAATAAATACCATGAAATTCAGTGAGGGGTTAAAAGGAATGTGCTAGAGATATGGAACAAAAACCAAAATCATAAATGTTAAATAGAAAAGCAAGTTCCTTTTTGTATCATTCTGTTAGGCTAAATAATGCCATTTCTCTGTGTGTGTGTGTGTGTGTGTGTTGTATGTGTATTCTGAAAGGATCAAAATGACAAATTCATAATAGTGGTTACCAGAGAAGGCCTGTGGTAGAGGAAGGGTACTGGGAACTGAAATTAGGGGTGTGTGGCAAAAAAGACTTCAGCCTTATTTGTAATATTTTAAAATTTCAAAGGTATTCACAAATTATTTTTTTGCAATTAAAAACTAATTTCAAACATTAAGTAAAAACTTTCATAGTTTAATTATAATGGGTCTAAATTCTGGTTAAAAAAATAATGTATCTACTGATCTGATTAATATCACTTACATGTAAGCAGAAATGTCTCCAGTCAGAGGGCAAAGAGCATCATCCCTATTTTAAAATATTCCTGGAAGGACCCGCAATTTATATCACTGACCACGCAGATTGTTCCAAAACACTGGACAATTATCTGAACAATTCAATGCATATAAATAATTTCTCTTACATAGATAATAGAGATAACAGAGCTATTTTGTCTTGGATAATTTGATAACTGTCCATTTCCCCTTGTCTGTATTGTTATGTGCTGTCGAGTCGGCCCCGACTCATAGTGACCCCTCCTTGGGTTTCCGAGGCAGTATCACTACAGAAGTAGGATTGCCCAACCTTCCTTCCGAGGAGTGGCTGGTGGGTTTGAACCGCCAACCTTCTGGTTAGCAGTCAAGTGCTTTAGCCACTATACTACCAGAGCTCCTCTTGTCTGTATAGAACTCCAGATTTAATTTATCACGTTCCCTCTCATCATAAAAACCAAAAAACCAAACTCACTGCTGTGGAGTCGTTTATTTTTTTCTCCTTCTTTAGTAAAGAGAGAACAGCTGGCCACCATCCGCTACCAACTCCCCCTGAAAAAGGGGGACTATTATACCCATTATCTTCTTAGGAAGACTCCTAAATTTGGGCCTTAAGGGTAAGAAGTCACATTGATCTGTGCTATTAGACTGCAGCCCTGACATTGTCAATTTCTTCTGATGCAATAGTACTCACTACAGCTCTGCAGACAACAGGCACTTAATAAATATTTCTGATGATGATGATGAGGATGCCTCCTCATATGCTTTTAATGGGAGCCTTATAAAGATAAAAGATACTGGAAATTAGGGATTGAGGCTGGTTGCTTCACAAATTAATTTCTAAAAAAAAAGATGAACTTCAAATTGATTATAAGATTTTACAGTTAGGAAAACTACTAATAGATTTTTTTTTCTGATTAAGTTTAACAGACTAATTTCACAATGAGTACCTGGATATGTTCAACTGTTTTATTTATTTATTATGAGGATGGGCTTTGAAATCAGATAGAC
This sequence comes from Orycteropus afer afer, assembly GCF_000298275.1. Lineage (NCBI taxonomy): Eukaryota > Metazoa > Chordata > Mammalia > Tubulidentata > Orycteropodidae > Orycteropus > Orycteropus afer. The sequence goes on from NW_006921588.1 coordinate 30,425,757, forward strand.
TATTAGTTCACATCCTGACTCCATCACCAACTACCTGTGTGACTTTGGGCTAGTTTCCTCATTTGTAAAACTGGAATAATATCATCTATTTGGGGGACTGTAAATGAGAGTATATGTAAAGTACTAGCATAAAGCCTAGCATAATCAGGCACTTAATACATTTTTGGTCCATCTCTTCTTTCTTCTTTTCCTCCTTTTGACAACCCAAACATGTGAGGGAAGGTAGCGATCTTTCCCCTCAGTCATCTCTAATCCATGGTGCTCAGGGCCAGCAGATATTTACTGTTAGAACATAACATATATGTATAGAAGAGCTCAACTGTGGGGTCAGCTAATGGGCTGAAGAGTGGTTTCCTGGAGTACCATGTTGGAAAGAATTTGAGGTTCCAAACGAAACAAGCCTTGATTGATGAGCCAGGTCTGCAGCTGAGACTGCAGAGTGAAGAGCTCTTAAGCACATATTTGCCATCTTATGTCAGGAAGCTTCCTTTGCATTTATTTCCTCCTCCTCCTCTTCTTGTTTCTTCTTCTCTTCCTCATTCCCCTCTTCTTCTCCCTTTTCTTTCATTATTTTGTTCTTTTTGCTGCTTCAATATTATCATTATTGAGCATAGATAATCTATTGATGATGAGTTGAATTCCAGCCCCGTAAAACAGAGTAGAAAGGCCCTATAGGTTTTACAAAGCTGTAAATCTTTACGTAAGAATCACTTTGGAGCTCTTGTTAAAATGCAGATTCTAACTCAGTATATCTGGAATGGAAATGCAAATTAACAGCAGGGTGTCCAACTGAAATGAACTGGTTGGAAGCCCTGCTCCTAACACAGATAGCTCACTGAAATCTGTTTGAAGGTATCTCCAAGCAAGGGCAAAGAGTTTTAATTCAGCCACTGATTACCATAGGGCAAGTTGTGCGGCAGATTCAAATGTCCAGAGTGAGTCTTCTCAGCTAAATTGGTATTATTTATACTACTTCCATAGTGATACTGCCTCGGAAACCCAAGGAGGGGGCACTATGAGTTGGATCTGACTCAACAGCAGTGTGGTTTTTTTTTTTACCTTCATAATATGTCTTCATGTTTTCTTGTGTTGTTTCTTCTTGTTCTGTTTCTGTAAGCTTAGCATCTTCTCTCTGTGTTTCTATTTATTCATGGGTTCTTCCCTATAACTGAATTAGCTCCTGAGGCTGTCCAGTGCCCATTATGCAAAGCATTAGGGAAATTAAGAAAAAACAGCCTGGCTTAATATTACTGCCACTACTCAATATCTTTAGAGAACAGTGTGACTTATATTATCTCTTGCATCTGCTATGAAAATTACCACTATAAATTTCTGGCTGGATTTCAGAGCTATCAACTACAGAAATTTATCTGATCTTTGACTAGGTCAAAGACAGCTATAAGCAGTAAAAAAGGCAAAGCCTTTAAAGAATTAGTTTGAGGATACTGAATTGGCTGCAGCCTTAGTTAAGTTGGAAAGATCTTTAGCCTAGGCAAGGACAATTTGAACATATCCTGCCCTCTAAGAATGGACGCAGGTTGTCACAGTATTTATTCTCTTCAGTCTCTAGCAAACTGGAGAGATTGATGATGTCACTTCCTAACTGGTACTTTGGGAAAGCAGCTTCAGAATTTTGGCCTCAGTCTCCTCATCTGTAAAACAATAAAGTTGGACCAGACCATCTCTTAGAGTCTTCCAATGATATTGTAAAAGGAACTTTAAAAACCGTTTTGTATATAGTAGTAACCAAGGTTATAACAAGGATGATATAAGGGTTAAGAGAGAAAAGAAGTCATCCATGGTCTCACCTCCCTAATAAACTAATATATAAACTACATAAAAATCATGAACAGAAATACATAGTTGGGGAGGGACAAGCAACTCACTCTGTCAACTAAACAATGAAAAACAGGCAGGAATGATAGTATGCAAAGGAAAGTGGATGTTAGAGATTTCCTCCCAGAAAATACCACCATAAGATTGCTGCTTCTACAAAGTAAATGTGGAGACTGTTCACATGAGCAGGAAACATACTTTGCCCACAAGGTTGAAGTTGTCCATTATCCTCCTTAAATTGTTGTGTTGTTAGGTGCTGTTGAATCAGTTCTGATTCATAGCAACCTATGCACAACAGAATGAAACACTGCCCTGTCCTGTGCCATCCTGACAATTGTTGCTATGTCCTTCTCCAAGGTCTATTCTCTCCTGATAATATGTCCAAAGTACATGAGATGAACTCTCGACATCCTGCTTCCAAGGAGCATTCTGGCTGTACTTCTTCCAAGATAGATTTGTTCATTCTTCTGACAGGCCATGATATATTCAGTATTCTACACCAACACCATAATTGAAATGCATCAGTTCTTCTATAGTCTTTCTTATTTATTGTCCAACTTTCAAATGTATACAAGGCAATTGAAAATACCATGGACTTGGGTCAGGTACACCTTACTCCTCAGATGATATCTTTGCTTTTTAACACTTTAAAGAGGTATTTTGCAGCAGATTTGCCCAATGCAATATGACATCTGATTTTTTTTTTTTTT
>NW_006921588.1:30428837-30436020 GCF_000298275.1 Orycteropus afer afer
TCATAGTCATATAGGCTGCAGATCGGATGGTGTACCAGTCACTAGGACTAATTGTTTCCATGAATTTTGGTATTCTTCATTCTTCTTTGCTCTGGATGAGGAGAGACCCATCATTGCATCTAGATGGCAGCTTGCTAGCTTTTAAATTCCTAGTCGCTACTCGCCAAAGTAGGAGGTAGAACAATGTTTTGTATAGTATGTTATGCCAATTGAGCTTGATGACATCTGATTTCTTGACTGCTGCTTCCATGAATGTTGATTGTGGATCTAAGTAAAATGAAATCTTTGACAACTTAAATCTTTTCTCCATTTATAGTATTGCTGCTTATTGGTTCAGTTGTGAGGATTTTTGTTTTCTTTATGTTGAGGTGTAATCCAAACTGAAGGCTATAGTCTTTAATCTTCATCAGTAAGTGCTTCAAGTCATCTTCACTTTCAGCAAGCAAGGTTGTGTTGTTTACGTATCGCACTTTGTTAATAAGTCTTCTTCCAATCCTGATGCCACATTCTTCATACAGTCTAGCTTCTGGGATTATTTGCTCAGCATATAATCTGAATGTTTGGTGGAAGTGTACAACCCTGACACATACTTTTCCTGATTTTAAACCATGCAGTATCCCTTTGTTTTATTCAAATAACTGCCTCTTCATCTATGTGCAGGTTCCCCATGAGCACAATTAAATGTTCTGGAATTCTCATTCTTCATAATGTTATCTACAATTTGTTAAGATCCACCCCCATCAAATGCCTGTGTATAGTCAATAAAACACAGGTAAACATCTTTCTGGTATTTTCTGCTTTCAATCAAGATCCATCTGACGTCAGCAACAATATTCCTCTTTCCACGTCCTCTTCTGAATCTGGCTTAAATTTCTGGCAGTTTCTTGTCAATGTACTGCTACAATTGTCTTTGAGTTATCTTCAGCAAAATTTTACTTATGCGTGGTATTAATTATGTTGTCTGATAATTTCACATTCTTTTGAATCACCTTTGTTTGGAATAAGCACAAATATGGATTCTCTTCCAGTTGGTTGGCCAGGTAGCTGTCTCCCAAATCTCTTGGCATAGATGAGCGAGCACTTGCAGTATTGCATCCTTTTGTTGAAACATCTCAGTTGCTCTGTCAATTCCTGGAGCCTTGTTTTTTTGCCAATGCCTTCAGTGCAGTTGGACTTCTTTCTTCGATACCAGCAGTTCTTGATCACATGCTACTTCCTGAAATGGTTGGATGTCAACCAATTCCTTTTGGCTCAGTGACTCTGTGTATTCCTTCCAACTTCTTTTGATGCTTCTTGTGTCATTCAATATTTTGCCCATAGAATCCTTTAACATTACAACTCAAGGCTTGAATTTTTTCTTTAGTTCTTTCAGCTTGAGAAATGCCAAGTATATCCTTTCCTTTTGGTTTTCTAACTCCAGGTCTTTACAAACTCCATTATAATATTTGACTTTGTCTTCTCAAGGCAGCCTTTGAAATCTTCTATTCCACTTTTTTTAACTTCATTTCTTTTGTTCACTTTAGCTACTCTCCATTCAAAAGCAAGTTTCAGAGTCTCTTCTGACATCCATTTTGGCCCTTTCTTTCTTTCCTAATGACTTTTTGCTTTTTTCCTGTCTCATGTTCTCAATGTCATCCCACAACTCATCTGGTTCCATGCATCTAATCTATTCTTGAGATAGTCTCTAAATTCAGATGGGATATACTCAAGGTCATGATTAGGCTTGCATGGACTTCTTTTAATTTTCTTCAGTTTCAACTTAATGTGTCTTAATGTCTCTTAATGTATCCCTCAGTCCCATGTAAATCAATTTCCAGGGAATTGAGGATTCTGTTCACTTTGTTATAGATGTGCAATCTTATATGAATGGCACATTAGTATGTATTTTATGTCAGGCTCTCACTTGTATGTGTATGGTTATAGCTGAAAAGAAAAGAAAGCTAAGAACTGCCTGTGAAACACAGGGCATGGGATCCCCATCCTAGGAGCTAGGGCACAGCTCCTGGGGGAATTGTGTTTCCTTATTCACTGTAGACTACCCAGAGGAAACAGCAGAAGCTTTTTCTTATTGAATATTGAAATTGGAGTTTTAGCCTGTCTCGCGATGTCTATAGATTCTTCTAGGATGCTAATTTTTCTATCACTTCCTTTTCTAGGAATAAGCACTAAATCTTGGTGCTCTGTCAGAAAATGGCAGGGACTACATCCTTACAGGTAAAGTTTTCACAGTGATGACTTTGTAAGAGCTAAAATAATGTGTTGCAGGATTAAAACTATGAACATGCATTCTGTGGCAATGGAAGTAGAGGGTTGCCCAATACCTTGTCTGCTTCTACTTCTGCACTGGCTGATTCTTAAACGACCATTTTGAGGGAGAAGTCAGATAACAAGGAGCAAGAAATGAGCAGTTCCTAGGAACCAGGAGTATTTATTCAAAATTCACTCAGCCCCTTAGTCATTCAGTCCCTACCTCATTCAGTTAATACATATTCAATCTCTTCTCTCATAATGTGGTGGACATTATTAGTTGCCTTCCCCATTCGCATTCCCAAGACTCCCGTTTTTCTTAGGGTGACAATGTGTCCAGCTCCAGTCCTGTTCCCTACTTTCTAAGCTTCTCCTGCAGCTAGGAATGATCATTTAATCCAGTTTACCCAATGAGATGTCTGTGAAATGGTTTCTACTAAAATGTTTATTTCCTAATAAAAGCAGGACAGGTGTGGTGGGCTTAACACTGTCCTTTTCTGCCCACCTTGAGTACAGACATGATGACTGGACTGGCAGCAGCTATCTTGTGATCATGAGACTCTTGGTCAAATCACACACTTAAAGATGGAAAAAAGGAACAAAAAGAGGTTAGAAGGTGTCTTGATGACATCATTGAGCAAGGGAACTAATCATAGAATCTGCTTTCCTCTTTACCTCTTACTATATGAGTGAAAGGGAGCTCTGGTAGCGTAGTGCCTAAGGCATTTGATTGCTAACTAGAAAGTTGGTACTTCAAACCCACCAGCCACTCTGTGCAAAGAAAATTGGACAATCTACTTCCATAAAGATTTACCACCTTGGAAACCCGAAGGGGGTCACTATGACTCAGAATCGACTCGATGGCAATGAGTTTGGTTTTGGTTTGGTATATAAGTAGAAGGAGATCCAGCGGCTCAGTGCCTAAGGCATTTGACTGCTAACCAGAAAGTTGGCAGTTCAAACCCACCAATTGCTCCACAGAAGGAAGATGGGGCAATCTACATGAGTAAAAACTACAATCTTATTTGCCAATGGTTCTTAATCAGGCTAATTTTTTCCCAGGAGACATTTTTGATAGAAACAACTGGGGGTTTGAGAGTGGGTGCGACTGGCATCTAATAGTAGAAGCTAGAAATACTGGTAAACATCTTACAAGGCACATGAGAGCCTCCCACAACAAAGAATTATCTGGCCTAAAATGTCAATAATGACAAGGTTGAAAAATCCTGATTTAAACCACTAAAAATGTTTCTATTACTCACAGTCATAGGCATTCCTGACTGATAGATTCCCTTGTTTAGGGAACACTGAAAACTATGTGAAGAGCTAGGAGAACAAAAATGAGTATAATCTACTCCATCCTCTCAGGCAGACATGTTAGGGTGAAAATAAAAGCCGAAGTTATAATATGGAGATATCAACCACCAAGTGTAGGAGCACAGAGAATGGAACAACAAACAGCTGAGGGGAGTCCAGGCAGGCTTCACAGGGAAGTACTGGGCTGGAGTTTGAAAGCTAGAAGAAGACTACCAGGTGAAGAAGGCTCTCCACCAGAGACGAGAGGAGGCACAAAGGCCAACTGTCATGAAGGGCCTGGAGAGTCCAACTTTAGGCTGGCAGCAGTCTAGGGTATGTGAGGGACAATGGTGGAGAAAAAGTGAGACTAGCAGGTAAAGACCAAATAAAAAAAGCCTTGTCTACTGAACTAAAGACTTTTATTTTACCCTAAAGGCAATGAGGAATGGGCAGAGATTTTAATACATGGAAGTAACATGATCATCTTTATTTTTTAGAAACATAACTCTGGTGGAAATGTAAAGAATCATCTGGAATAAGCAGAGGCTAGAGTTAGGAAGGGGAGCTCTGGTAGCATAGTACATAAGGCACTTGACTGCTAACCAGAAGGCTGGCAGTTCAAACCCACCAGCCACTCCTCGGAAGAAAGGTTGGGCAATCTACTTCTGTAGTGATACTGCCTTGGAAATCCAAGGAGGGATCACTATGAATTGGGGCTGACTCGACGGCACACAACAACAACAACAGAGTTAGGGAGACATATTAGGAAGTTAAGCAAATTTCAATTGAGAGAATAAAATTAGTATTCCAAAAAGTATGGCAGGGAGGACTTAAAAGGACTATAGAGAAAGGAGAGAATAAACATTGAGGGTGTTCTTTGTCATATATTTCTTTATAATCCTTCCCACACATACTTTCTATGATGTGGAAGGCAATAATTTGTTTTGTCTATCTTTGTGTTCTCAGCACCTTGCTCAGAAGTTGCCACATTAGTAGATCCTCATACATTTTTCATCAATTATAGTAAGAATATGTTGATGGCAAAGAACTGAGGAAGCCTGTGGGTTGTTGGCTTGATAAAGTAATGAGACATGCATATCTTCCTCTTGAATTCATCCAAGGACTACGCAGGAATGAACCTGAGGAAGTATGAAATCTATGCTCAAAGTCCAAATATGTAAGTCTAGAAAATAAAAATAAGCTTTAAGAATATCTGGATGTGTAGAGTCATTCCAAACCCTTTACCAACAGGACTATCTGGAAAATATTTCTCTAGAATCCAAGAAAAGTCATTTAGTCAACTCTGGGAATGCTTTAATGAGAAATTTGTCATTCTTCTTCCTTTGAGTGTAAGCAGGTAAAAGCTAGGAGAATAAATCACCTTTGTTGAGAGTCGAAGGGATGGAATCATTCATCCCACATTTTTTGAGCACCGAGAATGTGCCAGGCCCTCTATTAGGGATGTAGGCACATACATAAAGACAGAAGTGTGTAATTGACTTTTTAGGAGGGCACTTTGGTTCCTCATAAACGCTAAGCAGCTATGACTGTGTCCACAATCCGTGGCATTCACAAGGCTTCGCTGAAGCTGCTAGAGATCTTGCTTCAACTAGAATTAATGTCCTAATAAATATGATTATTTTCCAATGTCACTCCCTTCCCAACATCTTGGGCACTTATATCTGTAAGAATGCTCTTGTTGCCTCCAATATATTGGGGACTCATTTTAAAAATCAGTAACTGAGATTTCATTTAAAAATTATCCTCAAAGATGGTACATTTTTGTCATTGTGTGTGCATGTGTGTGTGTTGATTTGGAAATAGCCAAGAGTTATTCAGAGTCAAGTCTAATGGACACAGTAGTCAAAATGGGTGTTCCTATAAATAAAAGAAAATAATAGTGTGCTTAGATCTGAAGGAACTCCAAATGAAAACCAAAATAACATGTGGAGTAATAGTGAGATTGTTGGAACAAATATATGATTTCTGAAGCTTTTAAGAGGATCGGTCCCCCCCTCAATGAACATGAAAAAACTAGTGCCCATTCCATTAAACCAGACATTTAGATTCTAGCTCTTCTAGAAAATGTTATTCTTTCTTTGCTATTGTCAGGGAATTCACAAGGTTACAAGCCCTCATTAATTTCGTCTTAATAACAAGAGAAAGACATAGGTAAACAACAATCAGAAATATTAAACCATTCAAAAGGAAGATCCTAAAAGAAGACATTTAAAGTGCTATTCATATCAGGCAGATCTCAATAGTTCCAGGATTACGGATACAAAATCCCACAGGAAAGAAAAGTATTCTTTTCTTAGCTGGCGGTTTCCTACACCATGGTTTGCAAACTGTCATGTACTGGGTCAGGGGAGGAAAAAGAAATCTTAAAATAAAATTGGATGTGAATTATAAGAAAGTTGATATACACTAAATAACATTTTTTCAAATACTTATTTTATCTTTTATTTTTCCTATTTCTTAAATTTATTCATTCATATTTTAAACAGGTAATAACATAAGGGACAACCAGGCAAAGATGGTAGATTGAACACATACATTTTCTTTTTCTCTCTTCTGAAACCCCAAAAAAAATGACAACAAGGAGACTTTTTAAAGGCATAAATCCTCTGTGAAAACAAAAAAAGTGGGGAGAAGATAAACACAACAAGATTTTGGTAACAGGAAAGCAGATGGAAAAATAGTAACAGAATAAGCAGACCTGAGACAGCTTAAATTACAGTGGGAAAAGATGAGAGGCTCCTGGTCTACACCAGCCCCCATTATCAACATCCCAGAAATTGACACAACCTCTGGATGTGTGGGTGAAAGAGGAGCTAAAACAGAATTCCTTAAAAGTTAATTTAAGAAGCAATCATGTCCCCCAGATTTCTTCCCTGGAAGTGGATTTTCTACAACAGAAGGTTTCTGGCTAAAATCATCTATAACTGGGTAGTGTGAAGAAGCCCCCCAGTCTAGGTGCTTGCCATAGGAGAAGCTTCTGCCAGATGGAGGCTGGACTTCATTTTTCATTGTTTTTTGTCTCAAGATTCAGCTAGCCAGAATACTTCAGGAAGCCTGTGGGCTCCCCTCCTCTATCTTCCTCTCACAACATGCTGCCAGGAAGAATACTTTGGCTGGCCCCAAGATATCCATAGATTAACAAACTGTTAAATGACTCAAACTTTATTAAAAAAACAACATTTAAGGCATTTCATAATTGTCCTGTGACTGTTAAAGGATGATTTTGTAAATGTCAACCAATCAATTTTTCCTTCTAAGTTCCTAAATCTTCTGCACTTAGATTCTTGTGAAAAATTGCTTTTGCAGGAGCATTTTGGTGAATTTGCATTAAGTGCTGCCCATTCTGGATCATTCTATTCCTTTCCATGGGTTAATCTCAGCTACCCATGAGCTAGATGAGGAAACTGAGCCTTGGAGATGTGAAGCCACTGGTTTGAAGTCACACAGCTGGTGAACAGTAAACCTAAGGCCATTTATGAAAGTGCAGTCGCATTCCACGCCCGGCTCCACGCCAGCGAGCCGGGCTTCTTACCCATTTAAAGTTTGAGAATAGGTTGAGATCGTTTCTGCCCCAAGACCTCTAATTATTTGCTTTACCGGATAAAACTGCGTGGGGGGG
>NW_006921588.1:30436164-30454933 GCF_000298275.1 Orycteropus afer afer
ACCCAGTTTGATTGCCAGCCAATCAATGCACTTCGTGTGCGGCCACGTCCTGTCTGTGGAGGCGTCCGTGTGGCCATGCCACTGAACCGGTTTCAGCGGACCTTGCAGGCTGATACACACTAGGAAAGAAGGCCTGGAAACATACTCTATTCCTTAAAAAAAAAAAAAAAATCTAATGCAGAGGTTGTACACAAAGAGGGAAAAACTACAGACCCATGGAAACTGGGTTTTCCCTAATCCTTAGTGAAATGGAACTGGAAACTTCAGAAATCCACTATATAGTATTTGAAGCTTCTTGTTTATTGTTGTTATGTGCCATCGAGTCAAACCTGACTCATAGCGACCCCTCCTTAGGTTTGCATAGCAGTATCACTATGGAAGTAGATTGCCCAACCTTCCTTCCGAGGAGTGACTTAGTTTTAAAAAAAGGCATGCTTAAGTTAACTCTCTAGTAAAATGTATATAGTGCTTATTCCAAAGTTAACATTCAGTTATTGTCAATAAAACTTCTGTTGTTCTTAGAAAATTCTAAATTCAAGGCTTTCTCCAGGTATATTCAGACATGAGCTTAGTGTACCTTTTTACATTGTTGATTTCTAGGGCACAGAATGGTCAAAACAACAGGCAGTGGATGCTTCACTGAAGCTTGATATATATATATATATATATATGAGCTTCACTGGTTTCACTGGTTTTGCTTCTCTAGAGAACCTATATATATATATATGGTGGTATGGTAGTTAAGGCATTTTTGGCTGCTAACCCAAAGGTCATTGCTTCCATAAAGATTTGGAATCAATTCGATGGCAGTGAGTTTGTTTTTTGTCTATATGTATATATACATATGTGTGTATACATATATATGTATGTGTGTGTGTGTGTATGTCCTTGAGTCAGGTCAGTTCCAACTCATAGTGACCCCTCCCTTGGTTTCCGAGGTGGTATCTCTACGGAAGTAGATTCCCCAGTCTTCCTTCCAAGGAGTGGAGATATATATAGTATACGGAGAGAAAGAGAGATATTTATCTCAAGAAAATTGCTCATATTGATTGTAGAGGTTGGTGGGTCCCAGGTCTGTAGGTCAGATGGCAGGCTGAAGGCTTCTCCTGACCTGCTGAACCCAATATCAGCAGGTCAGACACTGAGCTGCTGGCTCGTGGGCTAGGAAGGCTGATAAATCCAAGGTTGGCAGGTAAGTTGGCAGGGTATTTACTTGATCATGGGCTGTGGAAGCTAACAAACCCCAAGATCAGCAAGCAATATGGCAGGATGCTGAATCACATTCAAAGAACTGGAAGTCAGATGATGACAAGCCAGATGTAGGATCCAGACTGAGTAAAAAGCAGAGAGCTTTGCCAGAACGTCTATATATGTTGGAAGCAAGCCACACCCCTAAGGAAATTCCCTTTCAACTAATTGACTGCTCATAGCAGATCTCATCATGGAGATAATTACTTTACATCAGATCTTGTCATGGGGGATAACTACATCATAATTGTCAAACCACTGAGAATCATGGCCCAGCTAAGCTGACACACAATCTTAACCATCACAGCTTAGTAATGTGGTTTGATGCTCTGGATCCAGACATATCTTTGGAATCTCTAGTTACATAAGATAATATATCAACCTCTTTTAATTTTTACTCCAACTAGTTTGAGTTGAGGTTCAGTTACTGATTATTGAAAGATTCCTGACTAATGCAGATTTCAAGTAAACAGCCTGCTTTAACAGGATATTATTTTTAATAAAGTATATTATGCTGTGTTAGGGAACTCCATGTGGCTGTGTTTTTGTTTTTTGTAGATTTTGTTTTGTTTTTATGTGTGTGAGCTGAGAGGTGGAGAGTCCAGAGAGAAAAGACTGAAAAAGTAGGCAGGTGCCAGAGAAGAGTGTCCTCTGTCCTATTAATTATTGCTTCTTTTGGGATTCCCAGAAAAAGCACTCTTTGAGATAGAGAGAAGGAAGGTAAATTTGTTGAAAAGTCACCCTTTTAATATTTAACCTCTAATAATAGAATTTTAAAGAGCTACTTATGAAGTATGTGAAATTTTATGCTCTAACAATCTAGACTTTACCTTGCAATGCAAATGAAACAAGTTTAACAAAGCCAGCTCTGTGTGTCTGTCATGTACTTCAAAAGAGCAAGGACAAAAGAATAGCCAGGTGATAGTAAAAGATAGTGATGGAGAAGAAGAGGTAAGAGTCTGATTCCATTCAACAAATATTTATTAAACACTTAATTATTGCCAGGCACTGTACTGGACAGTACAGATATAAAGTAGGTTGGAATATATGCCTGCTTCCCTGGTTAAGGTCAAGATGAGATATAGGCAGTAATTGTACTAAGATGCAGTAATTGCTATGAATGAAGCTGATCAGAGGGGCTCCTAACCCAGCCTGGGGAAGCCAAGATGGGTATCAAGATAGCACATGTATGAAGTCCTAAGGAATGAGCAGAGGTTGGCCTAGTTAAGTCCGTAGATGGAGAGCTTGGAGAAAGGAATTCAGGTACAACATCATGAGCAAAGGCACCAAAGCATGGCATGACACGAGGCTTTAGGAAACTCCATGTAGTTTAGTTTTTGTTGGAGTGTGAGCTGAGGTGGGAAGTCAAAAGAGAAGAGAGACTGAAAGGTGGGCAGAGGCTAGATCAGGGGGATTCCTGTGTACTAGGTGGAGGGGCTGAAGCTTATCTATGGGGGGTCTAGATGGCCATTTCAATCAAGAAAGAAATATGCTGATATGGAAATTTGAGATGAATCCTTCACTGGTAGCTCTTTGGAGAATCCAATTAGTGAGCTATGGCAAGACGGTAGGCAAAATAACTTCAAAAAGCCTAAACTAGACATATATAGAGCAATGACGTAGAATTGAGACTTCAGAAGTAAATCCTTACATTTATGGTCAATTTATTTTCAACAAGGATGTCAAGGCAATTCACTGGGGGAAAGAATACTTTTTTCAACAAATAATGCTGGAACAATTGATAGCTACATGCAAGAGAATGAAATTGGATCCCTACTTCACATCACACATAAAAATGAACTAATAATGAATCATAAACATAAATATAAGAGCTATAATTCTAAAACTCATAGAAGAAAACAGGAATATATTTTTGGGACCTTGAATTAGTCAATAGTTTTGTAGATATGAAGCCAAAAGGACAAGTGACAAAACAAAACAGATAAACTGGACATCATCAAAATTAAAGCTTCTGTGATTCAAAGGACACAATCAAAAAAGTGAAAAGACAACACACAGAATGGGAGATAATATTTGCAAATCAAACCATATATTTTAAAAAGCAATATGTCTATGGGAGTAGATTGCCCAATCTTCCTTCTGAGGAGTGGCTGGTGGGTTTGAACTGCCAGTCTTCTGGTTAACAGTCAAATGCCTTAGGGACTATGCCACCAGAGCCCCTTTCATAAGATCTAGTATTTGAATAAAGAAATCTTATAATTAACAATAAAAAAGATAAAAAAGCCAAGTGTTGTTGTTAGGTGCCATCAAGTTGGCTCTGACTCATCACAACCCTATGTACAACAGTCCTGCACCAGCCTCACAACTGTGGCTATGTTTGAGCCCACTGTTGCAGTCACTGTGTCAACCCATCTTATTGAGGGTCTTCTTCTTTTTCATTGACCCTCTACTTTACCAAACATGATGTCCTTCTTCACAAAGTAGTCCCTCCTAATAACATGTCCAAAGTACATGAGATGAAGTCTGACCATTCTTGCTTCTAAGAAGCATTCTGGCTGTACTTCTTCCAAGACAGATTTGCTTGTTCTGGCATTCTATGGTATATTAAATATATTTTGGCAATACCATAATTCAAATCAATCAATAATTCTTCAATCTTCCTTATTCATTTTCCAGCTTTAACATGCATATGAGGTGATTGAAAACACTAGGGCTTGGGTCAGGCATACCTTTGTCCTTAAAGTAACAACTTTTTTTTTTTTTTTAACACTTTATAGAGGTCTTTTACAGCAGATTTGCTCAATGCAATACACTGTGTGATTTCTTGACTACTGCTTCTATGGGCTGTTGTTGTTGTTATGTGCTGTTGAGTCAGACCCAACTCATAGTGACCCCTCCTTGGGTTTCCAAGGCAGTATCACTATGGAAGTAGATTGCCCCATCTTCCTTTGGAGAATTGATTGTAAATCCAAGTAAAATGAATAGATAAATGCAAATCAAAACACACCCAGTAGAATGGCAAGGATGTGAAAAATTGAAAACCTCACACCTGGTGGGAATATAAACTGGTATAGCCGCTTTGAACATAGAGTTATCATATGACCCAGCAATTCTACTCCTAAGTATACATCCCAAAGAATTGAAAACATATGCACACATAAAAACTTGCTCAGGAACTCTGGTGGCATAGTGGATAAGGCGTTTGGCTGCTAACCAAAAGGTCAGTGGTTCAAGCCCACCAGGCTGCTCTGTGGAAGCAAGATGGGGTGATCTACTTCCATAAAGATTTACAGCCTTGGAAATCCAACAGGGCACTATGATTTGGAATCAGCTTGATAGCAGTGAGTTTGTTTGTTTTTTTATATGTACATAGCAACATTATTCATAATAGTGAAGTGGAAACAATTGAAATGTCTATCAACTGATGCAATGGGTAAACAAAATATGATTTATACATACAACAAAATATTGCTAGGTTGTAAGACAGAATGTAGTAATACATGCTACAAAATATATGATTATATAAGCCTTAAAAAAGTCATGCTAAGTGAAAGAAGCTAGACACAAAAGACTACAAATCATAGTATTCCATTTATATTAAATGTCCAGAAGAGGCAATCCATAGAGACAGACAGTAGATTAGTGGTTGCCTAGGGCAGGTAGAATTAGAGTAAAAAGGGGAATAACTGCAAATTGCTTCTGTGTTTCTTTTGAGGATGATGAAAATGTTCTAAAATTAAAAGGCAGTGATGGCTGCATAACTCTGTGTATATACAAAAGAAGAATTATATACTTTAAAAGAAGAAATTTTGTATATGTGAATTATATCTCAATAAAGCTGTTATTTAAAAATAAACAATAATAATAAAAACTAAAATAAAAATAAAATAAAATAATAATAGAAACTAAAAGCTAAAGACTTGGGAGAAGTAATGGGAGATTTCCAAGGGAACTTTGTTGAGAAAATTTAGCAGGTGAAGTCAGCAGAAGTCCATGTTGGATTATTTGAAGGAAGTGAGGGAGAGAGAAGTCAAAGGTGGTACCTAGATGTCCAGAGGAGAGGAAGTGTGGCAATAGAAGGGAGAATGACATAAAAGAGATACCAGAATACCATGGCTCTCCATGCCATCATGAGAAGAAATGGAAAATCTGATAAAAGAGAATAGGGAAGAGTTTCATTCAGTTCAACAGACAAAAAGCTATTATGAGTCAGGTCTGAAGGATGCAGGTCTCCCATCCTGTGAGCTCAATTGAGAGCGTGCAGACTCTGTGAAAGACTTGGAGGTTGAGTAAAGCCTAGGAATCTCCACACAATCCCCAAAAATCTTTAGGGTGTGAGCTCTTTGTATTCCTGTCTTCTTGTCATGCAGATGAGGAAATATCTCTTACAGAAATGTTAAGTTATATGGCAATATTAAATAGGAAACTAAAACTTAGATCTTACTAAATTGTAAAATTTAATATATTAGTTTAATAAACCATTAGACTTTGAACTGAATGTGCTGTCTTGTCCTTTGGACATTTGCCAGAACATGTTCCTACACGTGGAGTTATAAGTATTTACCCCAATGTGGACCCTCTGCTCAACCATGCTTCAGTCTATTGACTGAGTTCTGTGATGGCCCTCAACAGTTCGGCTTCTAAGAAGTTTCAGCTACTCATCCAGCACTGCTAAGTGGCTTCTTTCCTGTCTACCTGAGAACAGATAACTTCCAAACTACCTGGTCCATTGATGAGATGGTGTTGGACACACCCCTTTCCTCAAAGGCTCCATCAATGATGGATAAGAAAGAATACTTTTGAGACATTTTTCCAGAAAATTCAAAAATGAAGGAAGCACGGAAGCATTTTAGATTTTGGACAAGTCTGCAGACTTGGGGTGACTGGAGGGTTGGGGAAGCCCTTCCCCATTCTGGAAACCAAAATATTATCCCAAGGACACTAACTTTCAGGTACATAAACCAGGGTTTCAGTCCTGAATACCAGAAAACAAAGGTACAGAGTAAAATTAAAGGAGACTTTATCTTTTATTTACCTCTACTTAATAAACCTTGAATGGCTCTGTTCCCTGCCTTTGATTGTTTCCTCTGCATATTTCCTGCTAAGGGTTTACAAAACAGCACCCTTGACCAGTAAGATAAGAAGCACACCTATTTGTTTAATAACATCAAGGAGTAAAACTGCTAGCTCATCCATTTTGTTGTTCAGTTGCTCAAAAGGATCAAAATACCAATTAACTTGCTGGCTCAGAAATTCTTTGATACCCACAGATTTACTGACTTACTGTTCATACTTGCCTAATGGCTTTCTGATTATGAACAAAGACATGCCAATCTGTTTAGCATTTGACCTGTTTTCTTAAATATTTTTATATGTTCAACACATAGTGGCTAAAAATACTTGACTAGTCACATTAATGAGCTAAAACTACCTCTTTTCTTGTTCCATCTCTAAATTTAAGAGAAAAAAACAGGGGGCTCAAAGACAGTTCTTTTTAAAAAATAATTTTCTTATTTTTAATTTAAAAGCTCTCTTTACAAGACTTTTTTTGAGGGGGGAGTGGGGAGTGCTTTTCTTTACCATTGAATTCAGTGAAGTTTGGAAAACTTGATGAAGCCAGTGACTGTGTTTAGGATCCATTCTTTCTTAAGAAAAAATTGGAAAATTGATCTTTGCATTAAGTGACAGAATGAAGGTTAAAAAGAAACTAAAGGTGTCTGAGGGTGAGGCAGATTTTATGATGGATTTTGATTTCCTTCTCTGGATATTCTCAGATAGCAGTGACTTTTTTGTTATTTTTCCCCTTTTCTTTACAGAAAGTTCTTTGAAAATTCTACCCATAACCATATGCACACACAAAACTTCCCTATGGCAGTTATGCAGGAAAGAGCAGCATTTCATTTATAGGTAAAAGCAGTTTCTGGATTTAGAAGACTCCATAGCAATTTATTTCAATAAGCATTGATTGAACGCTTATCACAAAGCACTAGGCTAAAGAGACTAAAAGTGTGGACAATGAAGCCAGACGGCCTGGGTTCAAATCCTGGCTTTACCATGTACTAGCATGGACCTTTAGGAAGGTCACTGAATTTCTTCCAGTGCCTCTATTTCCTCATCTGTAACACTGGGATGATTATAGTGCCTACCTTATAGTGTTGTTCAATGAATCAAATGAGAAAGCACATTTTAGGACAGCGTGGTAGAAATGTGCACTATCACACTAATTATGCCAGACTCTGGGAGGGAGGAGCGGATGCATTCACCAGAATCCTGACCCACTAATAGAGGGGGAATGTCATTATACCAACTGATAATTGGGAGAATTTAAGACCTAAAGACACAAAACATACAAATACCTATAGACATTTATTTTTTAAAAGAATGTGATAACAAGATCATATATAGGGTTGGCAGACAATGGGCCTATAAGTTCATGTGAATGATCAGAATTCCCAGGTGTATAGTAGAGCTGACAAGGGGCAAGGTTATGGTCATTACTTGGTCACAGCCAGCTACCCAGAGGGACCGAGTAGTTGATCCTGCGGGCTTGGGACCATGGTCGCAGGGGACATCAAGCTCAATTGGCATAACATACTATACAAAACATTGTTCCACCTACTACTTTGGCGAGTAGCAACTGGGACCTTAAAAGCTAGGAAGCTGCCATCTAGATGCAACAACGGGTCTCTCCTCGTCAAGAAGAAAGAAGAAAACCAAAATTAATGGAAACAATCAGTCCTAGCGACTGGTACACCAGCCGATCTGCAACCTATACAACTATGAGACCAGAAGAACTAGATGGTGCCCAGCTACCACTGCCATCCACTTGGAAGGGATGTAGGAGATCCTGCATAAAGAGGGAGAACAATGTGGTACAAAACTCAAAATCATTTGGAGGCAAAAAAAAAAAAAAAAAGAAGGTGGGGACCAGGTTTGCTGGTCCAATGGAGCCTGGTGTAACCACTGAGACTATGGCCCCTAGCTGCCCGTCAGGTCTGGAATTGAACCCACAACTGTGGTTTCCAGCCAAACAAAGTACAGGCATGTGAGTTAAACATTTACCTCAAGTAGACACATGCCCTGGAGAGAACAATGATGGGAGAAGGAAGGGCTGCTTATGCACAGGGAGATAGCTCAGGGTGCAGAAGAGTATGAAGGGATGGACACTGGGAGGAGGTAACTATGGGGAGGAAGTGGGAGGGGAGCTGCTGCATTGTAAATTTTGGTCAATGACATGAGACAAAGTATATGTGAACTGCTGTATGAAAAGTGAATGTACTCTGTAAATCTTCACCCAAATCCTAATAATAATAATAAAAAAAAGAATGTGATAAGAAAGGAGTTGAATTTCTTCAGATTCCTACAGTTTAGTTACAGCTAGAAGAGTATGCATAAAAAAAAAAAAGGCAATATTCAAGCAAGAAGTGGTAGCTGATAGCTAGCCAATTACATGTTCAGAAAGAAACGGGCAGGAGGAGCAATCCCAGGGAACAGGAAAGGGCAACCTAGAGTTATATTTAACACATGTATTTTCAAAGATGGCAGCCTGACCTTTTCACGAACTCTTCAAAAAGGATGCGGTGGGAATATCCCTGCTGGCGGATGCTGACCGTCTCCAGGATCCCTGTGGAGCGGAGCTGGGCCAGCACTCTCTCTCGGGAGAACTTGAGCGCTTCTCGGTCGTCATTGGGTTTAATGCAGCGCACAAAGTGAGGTTGTCCCACCACCATTTTGGAGAGCAGATCCATCAGAGAATACTGCCAGGGGAAAAAGAGCACATGAAATGAGATTACCACAACGTAATATACCTAGAAGTTGCCATGGACTTGATCCTGGCTCTTGGTGATCCCAGGTGTATCAGAATAGAACTGTGCTCCCCAGGGTTTTCAATAGTGATTTTTCAGAAGTTGATTGCCAGGCCTTTCTTCTGAGGAACCTCTGGGTGGACTGAATCTCCAAGCTTTCAGTTAGAAAGCGAGCACATTAACCATTTATACCACCCAGGGACTCCCCCACGATGTAAGAGATACTTGTAAACCAGACCTGGAGAGAGAGCTACAACAGTTAGAGGCTTGTGAACAATTCATGGAGCTCTTTAAGGTAGAACAGGAAACCATCAAGAGGAGGTGATAAGTTTTGATTAGTGTTTACAGATGCCTGAGGATTCCAATGCATTCTTTAAACATCACTAGTGCCAAGTAATATTCATGTGGCAAAAATTTAGGTGTCTAAGAACATGCTCCAGGTTACCCTACAGCTCTGTCACCAGAGCTAGAATGCTCATCTCTGGTCTTCTAAGGTGAGATCTACAAACTGTTTATGGAATTTCAAATGTCCAGTTTTTAGGGCAGAGGTTAGTTGCTTCTTTAGCTTAAGAGCCATCAGAAAGTCTGAGAACTTCCAGGAAGTCTAAGAAATTCTGATACCATTGGTAGTGACATAGGCAGAAAAGGGAAAAAGAGAAGAAAACAAAAAATTAGAGAAAAAGATTATTATGAAGATCAGCTAACATATTCCAAGAGACTAGTATAGGGCTATCATCATGGGAGAGGAGGAGAGCACATGGGAAAACAGATGGGAACTTGTGAAGGGAAGGCCTTAGTTTTTTCTCAGAGACATCCATTTATGGAACTCATCTAGACACACCTTCAAGAGTAAGTTACAAGCCACATAGGAAATCAGTTCCACCATTTGATAAGCATGCCTCCTACTGAACAAAAATAGTGTTCCCAGCTTGCCAATGTATTGTATTTTTCAGATTTAGCATTTGGAGACCTATTGGTGTACCTCAAAGCTTTATTTTGAGAATGCACATTGACAGAAGTTTAGCTTTATACTTCTGAAAAACTACTAGGCAGAGGCTTTTCCGCTGATGGGAAGACAGATCTTGAGGACGACTTCACAGAGTCAATCAAAGCCTCCAAATCTCATGAGAAAATAAAAACACCAAGGGTTACTAGGAGGGTGGGGATTAGCCTGTAACCTAAGGGATAGAACCAGAGTGGGTCTCAAGATAAAAAATAAGTAGCAATTAGAAATGTCCAAACATCAGAGGATGAAGCAGAGGTTGAATGCCTACCTGCATTCAATGCCAGAGAAGCTATAGCAGGGGTAACTGCAGGGGATGGAAGGCTGCACTCAAAGACTCAATTCATATGCTGGCCCCAATCCCAGCCTGGCTCTGAAGCACAGTTTACAAGGTCTCCTTAACTTCAGCTCTATCTGGTACCAAGGAGCTTCCTGTGGAGAATTTTATCCTGTCCCTGGCTTCCAAACCCTGCCTGTCAGCCTGCCTGGATCCTTCAGCTCACGACCCAACTTCCCACTAACCTGACCTCCTCTCCCTGCTAAGCCTTTTCCTGTGCCAACCCCACTTTGCAGCCCTACTCTGCTGCTCCCTGACATCAGTTAAATCTTTGGCCTAACAGCATTGCCATCATGAAGCTTCTGGATCTTAGCTCCTATGGTTGATGGTCTATAAGGGGTTTCCAACCTTAAGGCTTTGTGACTTGAAGACAAAAAATCTGTGCAAATAGGTACAAGTGTGTCTGTGTCTTATCATTCCTATAAATGTGCATTTTACAGAGGCCTTCTAGAGACAATGTTTTCATTCAAAGGTGTCATTTTACCAGGTGAAATATTGGGAATTGTACTAGTACAGATGGAAAATAATTGGACCCAGGCAAAGTCTTACAATGGGTCAATTCAATCTAGGAAAATAAAGTTGATACTGAGACACATTCTCTCAGTATCTGAACTTGATAAGCCACTTTCTGGAATTTTATTAACTACTGTTCAGCATGCTGGAAAAGTGACCAATTCCAGCAGCTGTAAGATCTTTCTGACATCACAGAACATTGTACTCAGGTATGTTCCCTGCTACAATTTCATCTTCCCCCTACTCTCTCAAACCCATCTTCCCTAATGGTTTCTTGTTCTTTTCTCTTGTTTCAATGATGTTATTATATCTGGGCCCCTTGCTTGGTAAGTCATTTTAGGAAGTGATAGAATAGATCGAGGAGAACACTTACTCGGAAGTAAGAAGCCATGGTTTGCCTCTTCATGTTAGTAGTTTCTTCTGGATGCCGTATCACCTCCAGCGTGTCCACCTGGAAGAATAGGCAGAGGGAGGTAATTTTAGGATACAGGAACTTAATCCATTCTTTGGATTTTCCGCTATCTGAAAGGGCAATATCTGAGGGGTCATGGTGTTTAGAACATAATAGTGTATGCTGTGGAAAGAATTTTGACAAAAGAATTTGTACTGTTCCTTTGGTTTGACAACATGATTTCACTCTACGAAGTATTAAGTGGTCTCAGTGAAAACCTCATCAGTGTTGTTTCCAAACTTCTCCATGTTCTAATGGGCCCCTGTTAAGTTCTGCAATAATGTCACATGAAACCAAATCATTTCTTAAAAGAAAACCAAGCAAAGGCCCATGAGGCTGGGTGATTAGAAAGATATGGGCCCAAAGCCCTGGTTGTACCACAGGGAATCAGGCAAGAGCCAATCACCTTCCATGCAGTTAGGCCTGCATGAGGTAACATACCTTCTACCTCCCTCAGTTCCCATGTGCTCTCTGTAGATGGAGACTTGCACACCAAATCTCTAGGGAACCTGATGGGATACACCTGTTTCAAATCTTTCCTGACTACCTGAGCTGACTAGAGGAGATTTATGAATGAAAACAATTGCAGGTTATCAGTTGTAAACAGTCTGCATTTTGTTATTGTAGCTCAATGACAAAAATCCTGTTCCTGCAAGACAAAGTTATTTGGTTCGCAGAGTGCATGAGTGCCATTTCAGTGCCATTTCTACATTTCAGCCATGGCAGCTTCCCATCTGCTCTGAACAGGTGGCAAGGGTATGAAGCCGGAGCATTTGAACTAGAAGACACTGCTGTCAGCACGTGTGTTCTGCTTGGTGGACTGCTGTCCAGGTACCCCCTCCTAGTGGGGAAAAGATGTCTGCAGCCTTGCTCAACAAAGCTGAAAAAATGGGTGCTAGAAGGGAGGTGTTTGGGGGAATAATGAGACTTATGTGGAGGGGTATTTAGGACACTGTGTGCAAAATGAAAAGGAAGCACTTCCATTGGCTTGGATAAAGAAAACAAATTCATTTAAGAAAGGGAATAAACGTGCAACTAAGTTTTCACAAACTAGAAAGAAAACAAAAAGTGAGCAGGAATATGACCTGAATGAAGAGATATAGGGGGCAGTGCAGCTTTCTTTTTCATGGACTGCAACATGGATACATTTTTAAAGCCATCAGTTTATTTATACGCAGCTGAAGCAATGATACAGCAGCTTGTAAGCCTAACTTATTTTTAATAAGAAAAGAGAAAATGAAAGCTTCTGTGTTTAGAATGTAGGCTGTTCTAAAATGGAAAAGTGAAAAATAAACACAACAAACCCACCCCCCATCTGCAGAGATGGTGTTGGACTCTTTTTACAACCATTTGATGGATCCTCACCCAAAGTCTTCTTCCCCATCTTACCCCTATTATGAATAGAACTGTGTTCCCCCAAAACATATGTTGAAGTCCTAGCCCCTGTACCTGTCAACGTGACTTTTTCGGAAATAAGGTTTTTCTTCTGTGATGTTATTGAAGCCATACTGTAATAGGGTAGGTCCAAAACCTAATCACCCTGAATGGTGACATAAAGGTCACACACACACACAGAGGGAAAAAATCATGTGAGGATCTGTTCACCAGCCAAGAAACACCAAGAAATGTCTGGAGCTACTGAGAAGGAAAGACCCTCTCCACAACTGATACTTTCATTTAGACTTCTAGCCACTAGAACTGTGAGAAATTTTCTGTCCTTTAAAACCACTCACTTGTGGTAATTTTGTTATAGCAGCACTAGGAAACTAAGACATTCATTTGGAGGACAGTGCTCAGAGCTGGTGAGGTTTTGGGTCTGACCAAGCTAATCAGGACTGAGGAGAAAAAGATCTTGGTTTAGGTCTGTGTTTGGATTGCAGTGTGTCCCCTAAAATATGTGTTGTACATCCTAATCTGTATTTCCGTGGATATAATCCCATTTAGGAATGGGGTTTTCTTTATTATGTTAATGAGGTCATATCAATGTAGCATCTGTCTTAAACCAATCACTTCTGAGATATAAAAGGAACAGATTAGGCACAAGAAGCACAGATGGAAGAAGACAGAAGCCATGCCATTTGAAGCATCAAAGAACTGAGAAACAGAGGCTGGAAGGAGACAAGGAGCTTCTCCCAGACCAAAGAGAGAGAGAGCCTTCCCCTGGAGCTTGTGTCCTGAGCTGAGATTTCTAGCCTCCTAAACTGTGAGAAAATACATTTCTGTTCATTAAAGCCACCTACTTGTGGTATAGCTGTTATAGAGGCACTAAGAAACTAAGACAGTCTGCTTTCAGCTGAATTATAAATTCTAAGAGTTTTCTTCACCTATTTTCTCCTTATTTTCTTTCCCCTCACCTGATCCTTCATACATACACATGCTCACACATAGGCATACGCATGCATGCGTGTGCACACATGCCCACACACACATACACTTAACTTTTGGGGATTTCTCTAACACTTCCTTTTCTATTGAAAAATCCTCTCTGATAAAGTATCTCTTCCCTTGAACCATACTTTTCTAAGTTCCTTTACCTCCCTTTTTATATAAATTAGCCAGTGAGCACCAGCCTCTCAGCTTCAGGCTCACAGAGAAAGGCCAACTGAAAACAGCTCATCCATATTTCTGTATTAGTAGGTGTTGATGGATTTACCAGTTACTTTGTCTCTGAACACAGCAATGCTTACATTTTAGAATTCAACAGTTTAGTGATCAGAAAATTTTGACATATATTCAATTCACTTTGCTGAGCCACAATTTAAGAGGAATAACATGTATTGTTTTCAAGATGAGTACACATTCCCTGAGGCAAATTTGAAAAAAAACAACAGAAGGAAGCATGAACTTGTACTCCTGTAATGTGTACTCTTGCAGGTGTGGGCAAGAGTAACTCCCTAGTGATCCCTGTCACTCAGTATCTGTATTTCTACATGTCCTTAAGTCCTGTCCTTGTAGTCACACACACAATCATTCCTGGGACCTAAGTAAAACCTATTCTTTATTATAAAAAATCTGGCAAATGTTACTGCTAGTCTGCAGTTGATCATCTACGTTTTTAGTATTGTATTTTACAGAATAAATGATATGCTATGAAAGTGTTTTCTACTTTAGGAATTTGGAAAGGTCTTGGGATGGTCAAGAGTCTCTGGTACATCTGCACAGTCACAAGGTTCTCCTGGACAGAGAGTGGGTCTAAAAGAGGGAATTTCTAACAAGAAACATAAAAGAAGTTGCCTTTCTCAGTCCATTAAATCTCTGACTGTACCAGACCTATTTTGGAACTCCAGAGGCAACCCCAAAAAGTCAAAACATGTTGAAAGGCTGAGAAAGGCTGTTGTCTGACCTAAGGGTTTGTATTCCTGAGCTAATTTAATTACGGTAGTGTTAACTGGAAGGAGCTCTGGTGGCATAGTGGATAAGGTATTTAGCTGCTACCCGGAAGGTTAGCAGTTCAAACTCACCAACCAATCTGTGGAAGGAAAATAGGATGATCTACTTCTATAAAGTTTACAGCCTCAGAAACCCAATGGGGATCACTACGAGAACCTGACTCAATGGCAGTGAGTTTGGTTTTGGTTTGGAGTGTTAACTAGAAGCAGCCTTGGTTGCACAGTAGTTAAGCGTTTGGCTGCTGAGAAATTAGCAGTGTGAACCTACCAGTCACTGTGCAGGAGAAAGATGTGGCAGTCTGCTTCAGACTTGGAAACGCTGTGAGGCCATTCTACTCTGTCCTATAGACTCACTATGAGTCAAAAGGAAGCTCTGGTATCGTAGTGACTAAGGCACTTGACTGCTAACCAGAAGGCTGGAGGCTCAAATCCATCAGCCACTCCTTGGAAGGAAGGTTGGGCAATCTACTTCCGTAGTGATATCACCTTGGAAACCCAAGGAGGGGTTGCTGTGAGTTGGATCTGACTCGATGACACATAAAACAACAACAACATGAGTCAAAAGCAACTTGATGGTTTGTTTTTGGCTTGGTTAGTGTTAATCTGACCGTAGTAGGCCCAAATCACTTATAGTTTATGTTGTTCCCTATATAATCAATTAACCAAAAGGAAAATTTGGAAATAGGAGAGAGACTAAAGCATTTTGCCCTCAAGAAGAATGTAAGTGAAAATAGATTATGCAGGAAGATACTCACACAAAGAACTAGGGAACTTACCTGGGCATTTATGAAAGTAGCCAATCAGATATATGTTATCTAATCTAAGTCAAAGATTGGGGTCCTAGTACTAGGAATCAGAGTAGCATGATCATGAGTCATACTCTGACTGCTATGTAGCCAGGTAATTAAAACCCTAGAATCATTTCTGTAAACTTTTTTTAACCTGCAATTATGTGCATAGTCCTGTCATGGTTCTTTCCCCAATTCTGTAGTCCCATCTGTGAGTGATGAATTGACCTGTCACCATTCATGATCTTGTGACAATTTCCTTTGTTCTCTGTCATATATAATAAACACCGTAACTGATTTAGTGGATTCCCTCAGCCTCTGTACTGCGTATATGCTGATGGTTTTCCTCTTCCAGATGGTAACCTTGGCTTTGTCTTGTCTTTGTCTTATTTAAGGCTTAATAAAAGGGTCTCTACAGAACATTTTTGAATCTGTATCTTTTTCCTTTAGCACACATTAGCATACAATGCATGCTGTAGATGCTTCTCGTGCATCTTCTTTTGGTTAAATTCGTGGGTGGGAAATTTGCACTTGTGGACCAGACATGGCTTTTAGAGCATTGGCTTATGCATTCTCTTCATTTTGATCTTTTATACTAAGCTACTAAGCTGCCTGTCTTCCAGGGTCTTAAAAGCTAGTGAGTGGCCAACTAGAGGAATAATGAAGAAAAGAAACTAAGGAACCAATAGCAATAACATGTGCTTCATAAAAAGGTCCTCCAGTAAAGCAGTACCTATGAGACCTGAAGAACCTAGATTGGTGCCCTGTCAATGCTTAGTGATCAAAGATTCTAGTTAAATCATGACCAGAAGGGGAGAAATGTTGAGTAGGAAAATTAATAACTGACATCTTACTTTGATTTTAAGGTTCTTCTTATGGACAGAATCAAATGTTAACTATAAAAAGCCTGACCCAAACTGCAAAAGCCTGCCAGAAACTGCTCTACAGCAATGTAAATTTGTCTTATGCTTCTAGAAAAGGACAGTTATCAAACATTACTTCCTAATTTAAATCTCAAAAAGCCTATGGCTATAGGTGGGTGGAGGGACAAATTATTAGCAGGCAGGCAAGAAGTAACAAGATATCTCAGTAAAGGGGGGAGACAGAGGTCAATCATGTTGATTAGACAACAGTATTATGTAAGTGAAAGTATTTTCCCGTACTTCTTTTGCACCTCTGTCTGTCTTCATTTTTCTTAGTGTTATTGTGCTGGTTACTCATTTTTGGTGTATTGCTTTTCCCTTCACCCAAATCAATACTTACCTCTTACCTAGGTAGCAATTTTCCCTCCTCTGCCCTCCCAACCCTGGTAATCAACAAAGAAGTTTCCCTCTG
This sequence comes from Orycteropus afer afer, assembly GCF_000298275.1. Lineage (NCBI taxonomy): Eukaryota > Metazoa > Chordata > Mammalia > Tubulidentata > Orycteropodidae > Orycteropus > Orycteropus afer. The sequence continues at coordinate 30,452,995 of NW_006921588.1, forward strand.
TGTATAAACATTTCCTTGCCTTTCTACAATGTGTGTCTTTCTGTGATTGACTTATTTCACTCATCATAATGTCCTCCAAATTCATGCATCCACATTATGAGGTGTTTTATGGATTCTTCATTATTCTTCAGTGTTGCACAGTATTCCATTGTGTGCATGTACCATAGTTTGGTTATCCATTCATCTGTTGATAGGCACATAGGTTGTTTCCATCTCTGTGCTATTGTGCGATGAACATGAGTGTATATATCTATTTATGCCTCAGTTCTCACTTTTTTAGGAAATGTACCTAGTAGTGGGATTGCACGATTAAATGGTATTTCTATTTCTAAATGTTTTAGGAAGTGCCACACCGTTTTCCCACAGTGATTGTACACCAGCAATGTATGAGAGTTGCAATCTCTCCATACCCTCGCCAATGTTTGTTTATTTTCGGGCTTGTTGAATTTCACTGTTATTACTGCTGTGAGATACCTCATTGTTGTTTTGATTTGCATCTCTCTAAGGGCTAATGGGGAGGAGCTCTGGTAGCATAGTGCCTAAGGCATTTAACTGCTAACCAGAAGGCTTGAGGTTCAAACCCACTAGCCACTCCTCAGAAGGAAGGTTGGGCAATCTACTTCTGTAGTGATACTGCTTCGGAAACCCAAGGAGTGGTCACTATGAGTCAGATCTGACTCTATGGCAGTGAGTTTGGTAATGGCTAACAGTTGTAAGCGTTTCTTCATGTGTTTGTTGGCTGCCTGAATATCTTCTTTGTTGAAGTGTGTGTTCATATCTTCTGACTATTTTTTAATGGGATTGTTTGCCTTTTGTATTTTGAAGTGTTAGAGTTTTCTATACATTTTATGCCATGTCATTGCTGAGTATTCTTTCCCAATCTGTAGGTTCTCTTTTTACTGTTTTGGAGAAGTCTTTCGATGTGCATAAGGATTTAATTTTTAGAAGGTCCCAGTCATCTAGTTTAACTTCTGCTATTTGTGCTGTTTTAGTTACGTTTGATAGGCCATATATTAGGACCTCTAAGTTTGTCTCTGTTTTTTTTTGATGAACTTTATAATATTAGGTTTTACACTTAAGTCTTTGATCCATCTTGAATTAGTTTTTGTATATGATATGAGATATAGATCTTGTCTCATTTGTCTGCAAATAGATATCCAGTTTTGCTAGTACCATTTGTTAAAGAGACTGTCTCATCCCCATTTAATGGATTTTGGCCCTTTGTCAAAGATCAGTTGTTCATAGGTGGATGGATCTATTTCTAGATTCTCAATTCTGTTACACTGGTCAATGTGTCTATTGTTGTACCAATACCAGGCTGTTTTGACTACCATGGCTGCATGGTAGGTTTTGAGATTGGGGAATGTGAAATCTCCACTTTATTCTTCTTTTTCAGTAGCACTTTGCTTATCTGAGATCTCTTTTCTTTCCACATAAAATTAGTGATTGGTTTTCCCATGTCCTTAAAGAACACTGAGGGAATCTGAATTGGGATTGCATTGAATCTATAGATTACACTGGGTAGTACTGACATTTTCACAATGTTCAGTCTTCTTATGCATGAACATGGTATGTTTTTCCATTTATTTATATCTCTTATAGTTTCTTGTTGTAGTGTTTGGAAGTTTTCTTTGTATAAGTTTTTGTGTCCCTGGTAAGATTTATTCCTAAGTAGTTTTATCTTTTTGTTAGCTTTTGTAAATGGTATTGTTTTCCTTATTCCATTTTCAGAGATCTCTTTGTTGATGTAGATGAATCCAACTGATTTTTGTATGTTGATCTTGTATCCTGACACTATGCTGAATCTTTCCACTAGTTTTCTTGCTGAGTCTCTGGGATTTTCTATGTATAGGAACATATCAGTTCTTTTTGGTACAGTGACTCTGTGTATTCCTGCCATCTTCTCTTGATGTTTCCTGCATCATTCAATATTTTGCCC
>NW_006921588.1:30456668-30470282 GCF_000298275.1 Orycteropus afer afer
GAAGAACAAGGCTCCAGGAATTGATGGCATACCGATTGAGAGATTTCAACAAACAGATGCCCCATTGGAGGCACTCACTCAGTTATGCCAAGAGATTTGGAGGACAGCTACCTGGCCAACTGACTGGAAGAGATCCATATTTGTGCCCATTCCAGAGAAAGGTGATCCCACAGAATGTAGGAATTATAGAATAATATCATTAATAAATTTATGCTACAGTGTTAATCAACTGGAAGTGAATAAGCTTGCTTTCTGCTGACAAAATTGTTTTGATTCTCCTGGAATCCATATTTCTGGATTCATGGAATTGAGGTGACCTACCCAGGCCATCTACCCTTAAGTGTCCTTTTGAACCTTGAGCTTTTAAGGCACTGTTTTCCTAAAGTCAACTTCAAGTCAAACAACAGGCTAGTAAGGATTCTTTAGCAGCTCTTTTGGAGAATTATCTATGTGGAGCCAGTTTAGAGGAGCAGAAACCCCAGTGTCTGTCTAAAAAATGTATGGAATGTCCTTAGTGACTCTGTTTCTCCAACCACCTGGAGGACCCTTGCACACATATTCACGTTATCTTTTGATAAATTAACATAACAGTGACCTACATAATTCATTTCCACTGTTCCCTCTTTGGAGTGCCTTCCCTATACTTTCGGGTTGATGTTGCCTGATTGGAATAGTATCTACTCACCAGAAATATATTATGTTACACTAATTTTTGGTGTTTCTCTGCACACTTAGGCCTTTTGTCACGTCTACATGAAAAATGTCCTGCTGGGTTCCTTGTGAGTGATGCTGCTCAAACTTCAAGCTTTACAAATTGTGTTACAGACCCCAAGCCCATAAGAAATGAGCAAGCTTATTTGGAGTCCATGTACCTATGGAGTCCATACATAAAATTTTAAATGGATATAAAATCTTTAGTAATAAAACATTTATTGAGTATTTCCTATGTGAAAGCACTGCACTTTGCCTATACTATATCACTGGATCATCAAAACAACCACATAAGGTTGTGCAGTGCAGTGAATAGTTTGGTATGGCCCTTCTAGTAGTGGTCCTTGTGACTCCCACCAGATGACTAGGTGGAACTATGCAAATGCGAGGGGCTTGTGGCCCACCAAGGGAATTAGAGCTTGCTAATTACGTAAGTAAGATGCATGGCACCTTTGTAGGGGGTGGGACCATGCAAACAAGGTGTATGGAACACTAATGTGGGGATTTGATTAGTTTTGTCATCCCACTAGACTTAAAATGAGCCATTCCAGAGGTGGAAAGAAGGAAATCTCATCATCAAGAAAGAAGAGCCAAGAGTAGAGCACACCCTTTAGACCCGGGATCCCTGCGCTGAACTTCCTCGACCCAGGAGACAGAGAGGGCTGTAACATTTTGCTGAGATGGTGAGAGACTGCAACAAGCAGAAGCAGAGAAATAGTGGCAGTGGAACCAGAAGACCAGCAAGGGACCTGGCAGGAGACAGCACAGTGGTTTCCAGACCCACTGAGCAAGAGAGCTGAGTGTCTTGGGAGAGGAGGCTTGCTGGTAGAGTGGGGTGACTCTGGGCACTTACCAGCAGAGTTAAAAGAGCTTTGTACCAGTTGTCCAAGCAGGGCAGAGGCCAAGGGGCCATGAGGCCACAGAGCCACAAGGCCGAGGACCAGAGAGAGAGGTTTGCCTGTGGCATTGCTGAGAAGAGGCTGTCTGATCAAAGAACTGTATCCTGAGTCATTCCTGATCCCAAATTGTAACCTGTTACTTCCCTCATAAACCCCATAATCATGAGTATTGTTTGTGAATTGTGTGGCCACTGCAATGAGTTAATGAACCAGCAGAGAAGTAGAGCGCGGCATGGGAGGGAAGATTGGTATCAGAATAGGTAAAAAGGATGGAGGCATGTCTGACCTCTGTCTCATAAAAATCAGCCTTTGGCTGGGGAACTGGATCGTCCTCTTCGCCTGGTGAAGCTAGAAGAGGTCAGACACTGCCCCCCATACCCTGTTTATAGGTATTATTATCATTCATATTCTATAAAGGAAGACGTTAAAACTCGAGATTTTAGGAACATTTCCCGTAGACTTACCATAAGTAGCAATGCTTAGATTTTTAACTCATTTGATATGATTCTAAAACCTTACTTCTAATACATTATATATTGCCTTTCTATATGGTTTGATATCTTATAAAATCAATCTTAAAACATGATACTGTTACAAAGATTTGCTTCATCTGTCAACTAAATTTATCCTGGGATAAAGACATTGACTCAAAAGTTTTATAAACCACCTAGATTTCAGCAATAAATGGAAAACTGAAGAATTTTCTCCTGGTTTCAGTGAGTGCTCATTATTTATGTCTTGAAACCTCAGAAGTGCTTATACTTATCTTCCTGAAAAGGCCTTTTGTCAGGAATTTTTACTGCTATTAAGTGATCCATCCACCCCTTCACAGAAAGAAAAATAAGATCTATACCATTACTCCTCTCAAAAGCCTCTATAGCGTTGAATGGAAAGCAAGACTGGCATGAAAACCAGCCCCTGGGCAGTGCTGTTCACGGTGTTGGATGCTAGCTTAATGCAGGGCTCCCTCTGGTAGTTTATCTTAGACAAGGCAGAGAAGCTTTGATGGAGATTGTGTGTTTGTAACATAATGTGTTCAATGTAAAATTTGCATTTTAACTATTTTCAATTGTACAATCTAGTAGCATTAATCACACTTATTACGTTGCACAACTATCATTATTTGTTTCTCAAACTATTTCATCACCCCAAACAGAAACTCTGCACCCCATAAGCAGTCATCCTTTCTCTCCCAACCCATAGTAACCACTAGTCTACTTTCTGTCTCTACACACTTGTCTCTTCTAGATATTTCATATAAATAGGATCATATATTTCTTTTTGTGTCTGGCTTATTTCACTCAGCATAATGTTTTCAATGTTCATGTATATTGTAGCACATATGAGAATTTCATTTCTCTTTAAGGCTGAATAATATTCCAGTGTATGGATATACCATATTTTGTTTATCCATTCATCTGTTGATGGACACTTAGATTGTTTCCACATTCTGGCTATTGTGAATAATGCTGCAGTGAACATTGATATGCAAGTATCTGTTTGAGCCCCTACTTTCAGTTCTTTTGGGTATATACCCAGATGTGGAATTACTGTGTTTAACTGTGGTAATTCTGTGTTTAACTTTTTTTGAGGAACTGTGACACTGTTTCCATGGGAAGTGAACCATAAGCTGCGTATGAAGTTTTGCATTTCTCTACATCCTCACCAATACTTGTTGTTTTCATCTTTTTCTGATATTAGCCATTCTAGTGTGTGTGTGAAGTGGTATCTCATTAGGTTTTGGTTTGTAGTTCCCTAATGACTTAAAGACACTGAGCATCTTAGTGTGTGCTCATTTGATGGGGATTTTTCATTGCCTTTGGTACTCTCTATATTTGCAGATGCCTAAATGAGAACTTTCAACTCATCTCCTGTCCAAGGAAAACAAATCTCTAGTCATTTTCCTCTTATGTCTATCATTATTATTGTAATGATATATGCCACATACTAGAGGGTACACTTTTCACATGGACAGGATCTGAATAATGCAAGCAGGCAGGTAACACTGTGCTGATATTCTGGGTGTGGAAGGCAGGGGAACAGGTCCTGGCAGGGCCCAGTAGTCAAAAAATCTAACTGAGGAAAGGAGAGCAATATGAGATGGCAGTGAATACGGTGCAGTGGTCGTTAGTCTTTTTACATCATGACCCCTTTTAGAATCTGGTGGAATCCAGTGACTCTAACAACCACATAATATTCAACACAAGCAAAATTTTACATGTAATTATAAAGAGGTTCACAGAGCCACTGAATGTTGTTGCTGTTAGGCTTCTAATTTATGTTGATCCCATGCACAATGCAAGGAAAGGTGACCTGGTCCTGTCTCATCCCCATAATCAATTGTAGATCAGAAAGTTGTATTCATAGGAATTTTTTTGGCTGATTTGCAGAAGAACAAATGATACTACTATGTAAGTCTCTTCTAGGGGCCCACATACTTGTTAAATATCCTAACATCTTGCCACAAAGTAGCAAGGTTGAAAAGTAAGGTATTACACTGGATCCTAATAGCAATGTAGGTACAAAATTATAGTTAACAAAAATAATTTGAGTGCTTACTATGTGCAGTTGGGAGCTCTGGTGGCATAGTGCCTAAGGCATTTGACTGATAACTAGAAGGCTGGCAATTCAAACCCACCCGCCGCTCCTCAGAAGGAAGATTGGGCAATCTACTTCCATAGTGATAACACCTCAGAAACCCAAGAAGGGGTCACTGTAAGTCGGATCCGACTGACAGCAGTGATTTGGTTTTTTGGTTTTATATGCAGTTAGGTCTTCCATTCTCAGGGGAAGTAAATATAGATAAGTATGCATGTATCAATTTTGGGATACATTATTATATGTGGTTGAATTGCTTATTCTTCATGAATAAATTGTTTAATACTCAACATTAAAAAATAAGAAAATTCATGGTAATAACATATCTGACAAGGGACTTATCTCTAGAATTTATAGAACACTCCAACACCTCAATAACAAAAAGACAAACAATCCAATTAAAAAATGGGCAGAAGACATGAATAGACACTTCACCAAGGAGGATATTCAAGCGGCCAACAAACATATGAAGAAATCCTCACGATCATTAGCTATTAGAGAGATGCAAATCAAAACAACAATGAGATACCATCTTGCTCCAGCACTAGTATCAAAGTTCAACAAGACAGAAAATAACAAATGCTGGCGAGGTTGTGGAGAGATTGGGACTCTCATACACTGCTGGTGGGACTGTAAAATGGTACAACCATTGTGGAAAGCAGTATGGCGATTCCTTCAAAAGTTGGAGATACAAATACCATTTGACCCAGCCATCCCATTACTAGGTATATACCCTAGAGAAGTGAGAGCCATAACAAGAACAGATATATGCACGCCGATGTTCATCGCAGCACTATTTACAATAGCCAAAACTTGGAAACAACCTAGATGTCCAACAACTGAGGAATGGATAACCAAACTTTGGTACATTCACACAATGGAATACTATGCAACGCTAAAGAATAATGTAGAATCTGCAAAACACCGCATAACGTGGATGAACTTGGAGGACATTATGCTGAGCGAAATAAGTCAGTCACAAAAGGACAAATATTGTATTAGTCCGTTATTGTAAAAGTTAAGGAAAGGTTTATATATTGGAGGATTTTCTTTGTTGGTTACCAGGGGTGGGAGGGAAGGGGAGGTAATGCTGTTAGATAGATAGAGATAAATATTGATTTGGGTGAAGAGAAGGACAATGTACCAAATGTGAGTGACCAATATGGCAGCATTGAGGATGAGAAAGACAGAGAGAGTTACATGGGCAGTACAAACAACAAATATGAACCCCTTTGTAAATACAATACTGAGTTGTTAATGAAAGCAAACATGGGTATAGGGACGGATAGATGGGTGAACAAGCTAAACAATTATGTATGTCTAAATGGAGAGTGTATCCAAGATCATATACAGGGTTGGCAGAAAATGGCCTCTCGAAGAGTATGAAGGGATGGACACTGGGAGGAGGTAACTATGGGGAGGAAGTGGGAGGGGAGCTGCTGCATTGTAAATTTTGGTCAATGACATGAGACAAAGTATATGTGAACTGCTGTATGAAAAGTGAATTTACTCTGTAAATCTTCACCCAAATCCTAATTAAAAAATAAATAAATAAATAAGAAAATTCAGAGATGTGACCTGATTATTTTATTACTCCATCACCTTCCAGATAATTGTTTTCTGGTGTTAGTATTTACAATGAACATTAACCAACCAGTCCTTGAGACACTTGCTAAACATTAGCCGGAAGGGTGGAACAGTTACAGGTATTTTAACAGCTGGATTTTTATTACCCCTTCTTACCTCCCCTTTCCATAGACAACTCATTTTTTGGAAGGCAAAGCAGAGTGATAGGAAGACTGTTTGGTTTCCGTCCTCCCTGTCGACTCCCTTTAGTCAGAGATACCCTTCTCTGTAGGTTGTTGACAGAGACCTTGGCTGGTGCAAAGGGTTAACACAGTTCAGCTGCCAACCAAAAGGTTAGAAGTTCAAGTCTACCCAGAGGTAACTCAGAAGAAAGGCCTGGTGATCTACTTTCAGAAAAAAAAAAATCATTGAAAACCTTTGGAGCACAGTTCTGTTCTGACACACATGGGATCTCCATGTGCTGGAATCAAGTTAATGGCAACCGTTTTTAGGTTGGCAATGTTCTCAAGAAAAAGTACTTTATTTCTTTTCAGATGGATTTTACGTTCAAGTGCTACTGTTTATATTTTAAGTGCTGCTTCTGAGGAGCAGGATTGTGAGGATTCCATGAAGATGGTGCAAATTTCTAGCCCCTGACTACCTAAATGCCTTTAATGTCTTCATCAGGCTGCCCAACAGTGGGTTGGGTGAAGTAAACTAATGTTGCCCACCCTAGGATTACCTAGACAGAAGCACTCCTTTGGCTCACATCATTTTGAGTATAAATCTGCTACTCACCTTTGCTCGCCCAGCACTGAAATGAGGAGGCAAAGACCTTGAGGCTGCTGTTATCCTAGCTCTTGTTTGGGCCAAGTTGCCTGTGAGAGTAAGAACAAAGAACTTAAATGGAAGGAAAAGTTAAGGAATAGGTTTATAAATGATTTTCCCCTCTGTGTCCTTATTTTTATGAATTTCCCAAATGATCTGCTCTCAATTTAGAAAATTTGGGAAAATCTGAATTTGAAAAATTCAACAATATAAATTAGAACACAAATATAGATTGAATTTATTTTAGTTTCATAAGCGAAAAAGGAACAACAAAAGAAGTCTCCAACTAGAGCACCGCAGGTCATTGAAAAAAATTAGTAAGTAAGGGAGTTTTCCAAGAGTGAAGTTGGACAATAGAGGGCACCATTGCAAGAGTTCTGGTACCATAATGCCTAAGGCATTTGACTGCAAACCAGAAGGCTGGTGGCTCAAACCCAACAGCCACTCTGTGGAAGGAAGACTGGGCAATCTACTTCGGTAAAGATCTACTGCCTCAGAAACCCCAAGAAAGGGTCACTATGAGTCAGAATCAACTCGATGGCAGTGAGTTTGGTTTTGGTTTATTGCAAGAGGTTAAGATGATGATAAGCAGATCAGGAAGTAAGGATCCTTCAACATGAGGCTGAATGGGCCACCCCAGTGTAAGAGCGGGGCAGAGAGTGAGGAATCCAGGGCACCCAGCAGAGCTTTGCCTCACTTGGGAAGGGGAAGGGGGGGGTGTTTGAGGGTGGAGTAGTGTGAGGAGTGTGACCTTGAACAAGTTAATTAACTTCTCAGATCCTCAGTTTTCCCATGTGTTGTCTTGAGGATTCAAGGAGATAATTCACAGAAAGCATGGTTAGCATGGAGCTAGTCCAGGTAAGTGCCCATTGCATGCTAGCTAGTATTTGTATTATTACTATAAGCACTATTAGTACTTGCTGTGAACAGTTCATCTAAGTCTCAAAACACAGAACAGTAGGCAAGGTAAGACCAGGGAATCTCCAATTTGCTACCATGAACACTGGTTAATCTAAGTAGTTAAACTAATAAATGATGAGAAAAAAATAATAAAGCAACTCCCCTTTGGACTTCCACATCTCTTGGCCACTCTCCTTTTAAACTCTGAAGGGCCTAAGTGGCCTGATCTCAGACTCTTCTCACTTCCCCACCAACCGCCCCCCCACAGCTTCTCAGATTCCCTGCCCCCACAAACCAAGTGCACAAAGAGATTTGTTTGCATTTTTACCTACAGTGTCATTTGATTCTGTAGCAAACTAAAAAGTTGTCAATGAAAGGAAATGTTGCAATTTGTGTATTGCAAGACACTCAAGATTTCAAAGTTTAGCAAGAATAGCACAAAGATGTCCAAATGTTTTCTCTGGCGATATCTTCAGAGGCTAAACTGTGATTAATAGCCCAGAAAGAACCCTTTGAAGCAGGATTGGTGACATCAAAGTCATAATGCAGGGGTGGCAGGCGCTTTATAATGAGTGGGAAGCATTTTAACACATTTCAAAGGATTTACAGCATGAATAAACAATAGACCTCAGCAGATGCACCACACACACCTTTTAGAAACATAACCTATGTGAAGTTTCCATTTTAATTTAAATGTAAATACGGTGTTCACACTTCTTTCAAATGTTAAGCATCCTCAATACTTGCATCCTAGACTACCTCTTCTGCACTAAGGATGCCTCATTGCTCTAAAGTACTGGGCTGCACTTCCCAGAAACTGTGACTACCAATTTGTGTCTGGAGAGAAAATGGAAGTGAGAGGCAGCTAATGGAATTGATATCCTGGGAACTGGGTTAAGAGGGAATCTGAAATGGAGCTTGCAATGATCCTGTACAATTTCCCGGCTTCCAACTGAAAGGGAAAGAGACAAGTGGGCAGAAGACAGAGCTAGTACTTATTAAAAGATGGCTATTTCCTGTCTGCTTTAAAGGATTTTCATCTCTTGGGAAGGACCCAGCACCCATAACTTCTTCAGTTGCTGCTTAAGAAAAGACTAGACAGTTGCTGTCGAATCAGTTCCTACTCTTGGAGACCCCATGTGTGTCACAGTAGAATTATGCTCCATAGAGTTTTTAGTGGCTGATTTTTTGGGATGTAGGTTGCCAGGACTTTTTTTCTTAGGCACCACGGGGTGGACTCCATCCCCTCAACCTTTGGGTTAGCAATGAGTGTGTTAACTGTTTGCACCACCCAGGACCAAGAAAGGACTGGGATGAGGTATTGACCAAAATGATGCTTTGTTAACAGTTTTAAATAATCACTCAGAGTTGCGTAAGGAGCTCTGGTAGCATAGTGCCTAAGGCATTTAACTCTGAACCAGAAGGCTGGTGGTTCAAACCCACCAGCCACTCTTTGGAAGGAAGATTGGGCAATCTACTTCTACAGTGATGCTGCCTTGGAGTCGAATTGACTCTATGGAAGTGAGTTTGGTTTTGGTCTTCAGAGTTCAGTCTCCCTCTGCTGCCCCCTCTGGGTTTGCAGCATTTGTTGCAGGGCTCCAGTGGTGACTGTGGATGGGCATTTGTTTGGGAAGTTTTCCTGATTTAATTTTCCCTCAAAAACCAAGGAATGCATTAATAAACTGAGAAATTATTGCAAATGAGTCAGAGCACTTAAAATTAATAATTAAGGTACCTGATTCTTAGGAAAGAGGTATGTTCTTGTCCAAAGTCAGACTCCATTTTGATTTTTAACATAAGACTGAAACCTATCATGTCTGTAAGTTTCCACTGTGCTCGGCTAGATAAGTGACTTTTAGAGTAGAATGGGGAAACGTTAACAAACAATGGAACCTTAACGGCTCTCAGCACACATGAAGGAGGCAAAAATACAGTTTGGGAAGAAAAGTTTTCCAAGGACTGTTTATCTAGAGGGTCTTGAGATAATGCTTGTGCAGCAGAAAGAATGCATATATAGCAGATGATTTCTTGCTAGACTGGCTCCAGGAAACCTAGCAGCTAACCTTGTAGAATTTTACTTACTCTTATCTAATACCCACTGCCATCAAGTCGATTGTGATTCACAGCAACCTCCACTGGGTTTCCAAGGCTATAAATCTTTATGGAAATAGATTGCCTCATCTTCCTCCCAAGGAGTAGCTGGTGGTTTTGAACTGCTGACTGGTTAGCAGCCAAATGCTTTACTCACTACACCATTAGAGCTCCTTACTATTATGTTGTTGTTGTTGTTGTTGTTGTTGTTATGTGCCGTCAAGTCAGACTCTACTCATAGTGACCCCTCCTTGGGTTTCCGAGGCAGTATCATTACGGAAGTAGATTGCCCCACCTTCTTTCCAAGGAGTGGCTGGTGGATTTGAACCACCAGCCTTCTGTTAGCAGTCAAGTACCTTAGGCATTACGCTACCAGAGCTCCCCCTTACTATTATGTTGTTGTTGTTATGTGCCGTGGAGTCAGACCTGACTCATAGCGACCCCTCCTTGGGTTTCCGAGGCAGTATCACTACGGAAGTAGGATTGCCCAACCTTCCTTCCGAGGAGTGGCTAGTGGGTTTGAACCGCCAGCCGTCTGGTTAGCAGTCAAGTGCCTTAGCCACTATGCTACCAGAGCTCCCCCTTACTATTATAGCTATATATAATTCTAAGCCACTGTGATTGTAACTGTAAACTTGTTTTCTTTACTGAATAAAAACACTTTGCACTCTTGGCTCTGTAGAACACTGTATTGAGAGCTCTCAACTTTATGTTTCCCAATTCAAAAATTGTTTTTTTTTTCTCTCAGTGAAACTCCTTGCTTTAATTTAAGCAGACTCTGTGATTAAATTCTACATTGCTTGGTGTCAGACATCTTGTGATCTGAAGGATGTTGCCTCCAATTACCCCCTGGAAGCTTGGGAACTGGGGCTCCGGGCCAGCAGAGTCCTTTGAGCTGTCTGTCTCCCTGAACCTCCTTGGGCCTCATTCTAGATAATTCAGCTCAGACTGAGCTCCATGTCCTTGTGAAGTACTCTGTGAGTTTTATTGAAAATTCTGTCTTTATTTTCAGTTTTTGCCCAATTGCAAGTTCAGGTCAAGGTTTTCTCCTTGGAAGTCCCTGCTAAGTTTTGTTTGACCTAGGTCTTTTGGTGCAGAATTTGGTATTGTGGAGGTTACTGTAAGGAGTCTCAGAGTCTCTACTTACTTCGACTCTAAGAAAATGAAAGTAACGCTCTTCACAGCCATTTTTCTTTTTTCATTGAGTGCACACATGCTGAATTTTTGCAAGAAAATGGGCAATGTCAAATCTAAATATGAGGACATCCCTTTGGAGACTTCTGCCTCTTACATGAACAAACATGTTGGGAATTCCATAACTCATTCAATTTTAAATTATTGGCATGACCTTGCTAAAGACAACTTGGACAATCGGTGACTACTCTTGGAATCCTTTGATGTCACTAAATTAACTTTTTTGCATAGTAAATGGAAAAAAACCTCCCCCATTAAACATAGAATGCATTTTTAAAATTGGAATCAGGAAGCTTCAAAATGGCAGCAGGACAGTAAGATTGCTTCCTTACAGGACACAATTTCTAAATTAAACAAATAAAAGAATTACAATGGCAAAGTCCTGCCATGGCACCTTCAGCTCCTCTGCCAACTCTAACTCCCCTTGACCCTTCTCTTCCTTCCTATTCCCCTACTAGCACTTCGTCTGAATTACCCTTTTATCCTAAAGAACAAGAAAAGGAAGATAAACCTTTACATGAAATGCCCTTCAAAATTCAGCCATGGGCAGCAGAGAAACTTCTGAGACTGGAGGGTCCCTTGGACCCTCATCAAATTATGTAACATTGTAACTGCTGCTGAAACCAAGTAACGTAAAACTATTTCCCCCACCCTGGCACCCGTGAGAATAGATAGGTAGGCTAGATTACCCCCAACTATTTCCCCCACCCTGGTTAAAACAGATAATTACCCCCAACTATTTTCCCACACCAGACAGATGAGTATTCAGTTCCTTAAAGAACTGAATGGAAAACATTCCTTCCTGCAGATGATAGATTGCTAAAAGTATTTTAGAAACAACTTGTAAATTAACTCTGGCCCCTGGACATGCCTAACAGGGCAAAAGGGAACAAAAGTTAATTAAGACCCTCTCCCCTCTGCCCAAGTCCCTATCAGCTGATAACAGGAAGCTAGTGTGACTCATCCACTATCCCATTTCACATTCACACTCCAAATTCCTCAACCTTTTGTGAATATGCACAATCCTCTCTCCTGAAACCTACAAAGGCTGTGTTTCCAGGGCATCTCGGAGAGTCCCATCTGGGTACTAAACTACCCCTACTCCTTGCATTGCAGCTTTACAATAAATAATTTTCTCTCCTCTTAATCTTGGTGTGTAAACTGTTTTGGCCTGACTGCACACTGGGCAGGGACCCACATTTGGTCCGGTAACACGGCCATCAAGTGGATTCCAACTCATAGTGACCCCCCACTGGGTTTCCAAGACTGTAAATCTTTATGAAAATAGATCACCTCATCTTCCTTCCACAGAGCAAGTGGTGGGGGCTTGAATTGCCATCTTTGTGGTTATCAGCCAAATGCCTTACTCACTAAACCACCAGAACTCTTAAAAGATTCTAAAGGAGGATCCTCCAAAATTTGCTGAGGAATTCAGAATTCTCATTAATGCTTATCAGCCTGTGTTTCCAGACCTATACCAGTGAGTCCATATGCTAACTGAGCCAGGGGAAGTTTAGCTATGGGTATAACATGCTGATTGGAAAAACATTAAAGATAATTTGGCTTTAAGCACATATAAGACAGCTGTGCTCTTCTTGAAGATGCCAGAGTAGTAAGCAAAAGGCTACTTGAAGCCATACCTAAAACTTTTCTCCCAATGATAGATTGGGCTAAAATTCACTCTTGCATATAGGCAAGCATTTATGATTACCAAATCAGATTGTTTCAAATCTTTCTTTTGGTCTGAATTGTAATTGCTGTAATTGCAGGGTTATAACTTTATTTGCCTTTGAGGCTTGTTTTATTTCTAAGATATGAACAAGTTCATGTGCTAGGCTAGCTTATTCAGCTACAGGAGTAGCTTTTCAGACTAAATTGTGCATTTTTATTAAAGTTGAAAATTTGAGTTTAAGACTGGACACAAATACAGCATTAAATCCTCCAGATACCCTAGGGCTGAAGAGTCAATACTGGAACATTCCTGCAATTACAGTCGTTACAATTCCCCACCCAAAAGAAAAGATTTGGATCAGGGCCACATAAGCTCCTTACCAGTGGCCTGGGCTCTAAAATATGTTGTTATTGTAAAACTCAGCCACTGGAACGAAGATGATTTTAAGTTAAAACAAAAATTAGAAACCTCCCAATCCAGAGCCTCCAAGCCCAAATTTGATTGATAGGATTCCAGGGACTAAATTGGAAGTTTTCCTATAGTGGCTTTAAGTTCATAAGGAGAAACTACTCTCGTTGTTAATGGAGAACCCTACAAATTTTTGGTTAATACTTGGGCCACCTGATCAGCAATTAACCCCTTAAGCTGGCAAAAGCCTCTACTCTGGAGTACTGAAACTACAAAAGTAGTAGGAGTTACAAATATAATTCAAACATATCATTTGCAACCTGTACCTATGTCTTTAGGGCTTATTGAAGGTTTGTACCTGTTCTTTTGAATTCTGACACTACTCTTAATTTATTAGGAAGGGATCTTATATCTAAATGGAATTGTCATTTACAATCTAGTGATAAGGGAGAAATGTTACTGAGCCTGCCAGAAATTAATGATCAAACAAATCCAGAATTAAATGAGGAAAAATTATTTTTCATAGGCAGACACTATTTTTATCTTTACAGGACCCCACCCTGCTTGGATGTCCCCGATAGAGATTTTTCTTCCATCTTTGAGTTCTTATGGGACACTACATCTACTGATGTTGTGAGTCAATCTGAAGCCAGAATTCTAGCAGCCTCCAGGAAAATCTTTAACCAGAAACCTTTTAGTGTCAGTAGTGCTAACAGAACTTTTGTAATTCTAAACACTCCTTAGGGC
>NW_006921588.1:30470542-30473002 GCF_000298275.1 Orycteropus afer afer
TGTTCTATAAATTGAAGAAGGAAACGGGGTACGGGGTCTTTTGCTTAAGCCACTGACCTGGCAAGGGCAAAGACCCTGACTTAAGTTAGCTAATAAACTGTCCTATTGCATTTGCATTGGCGTGGGTTGGCGTCTTCTTCTCTTCCGAAATTCTCCTTTACAGCCTGGGCACAACAATGTAGGATGACTTATGAGGCATTATATTTACTGATATAGAATGAGTTATGTCTGCTGAATCAATTAATATTCAAATAAACTCATCTAAATCATTATCAAAGATTTCCAAATGCCTTCTTAAATGAGAAACTAGAGAAGGTATTGTTCCAATAATACACAATTTTCTTTTTAAAGGCCTCATTGTGCCTTGTACTAGCTCCATGCAATACGCTTGTCCTCTTAGTTAAGAAACCTAACAACAGAAGCTGGAGGTTCATTCAAGACTGGCACAGAATTAATAGCATAGCTATTCCTTGACTTTGAATAGTTGCAAATCCTACTTTATTGCTTTCTTATGTTCTGCCTGAAGCTACTTATTTCTCAGTCATAAACTTTTGTAGTCTTTTCTTTAGCATTCCTGTCCACTCTGACAGTCAGTATTTATTTTCATTCACATGGAAAGGCCAGCAGTTTACTTGGATTGTGATGCTTTAAAGGTTTACATAACACCCCCCCCCCCACACACACACACTTATTTTTTTCAAATTTTTATGCTTATTTAAAGCCTTTACAATTTATCCACAATTCTACATTATTACAAAACATAAATGACCTGCTGTTATGCTCTTCTTCCAAAGAAACTTGCTTGGAAGACAGTCTAATATTACATAAATATTTGGCCACTTGGACGGCTTAAAGTATCAAAAGATAAATTACAACTAGCTCAATCCATGGTTCAGAAAGCAACTGCTGAAAATCCAAGAAGGCTTGAAGCACTTACTGATGAAGATCAGAGACTACATCCTTCAGTATGGATTGTACCTCAGCATTAAGAAAGCAAAACTCCTCACAACTGGACCAATAAGTAGCATGACTAATGGAGAAAAGATTGAAGTTGTCAAGGATTTCATTTTACTTGGATTCACAATCAATGTCCATGGAAGCAGCAGTTACAAAATCAAACTACATATGGCATTGGGCAAATCTTCTGCAAAAGACCTCTTGGAAGTGTAAGAACAAAGATTTCACTTTGAAGGCTAAGGTGCACCTGATGTAAGCCATGGTATTTTCAATAGCCTCAAATGCATGTAAATGATGGAGAATGAATAAAGAAGACTGCAGAAGAATTGATGCATTTGAGTTGTGGGGCTGGAGAAGAATGAACAGTTCATACACATTTTGTTTCATGATATAGTTTGCAATCTCCACAAAGTAATACTACTTACTCCTGGTGTTTACTGTTCTCATTTGTCCTTCTTTCCTATTGCTTCCTGCCTTCTGAGCTTTATTCCTGGGGAAATAAACACTACCCCTTTGATCTTGTATGACTTATTGTTCTAAGGACACCTGTCTGGTGTTATTGTTCACTTTATAGGCCTGTCTATATTTTGGCTAAAAGTTGAGCCATGGAGGTGTTCAGTTCTAGGCTTGAAGGGTGTCTAAGGGACATTGTCTTGGGGGTTCCACCAGTCTCTATCAGATCAGTAAGCCTGATCTTTTTTATGATTTTGAGTTTTTTCCACATTTTTATCCCATTCTCTCCAGGACTTTCTATTTTAATTCCTTTAATTCCTTTAATTGGTCAGCAATGATAGCTAGGTACCATCTAGTTCTTCTGGTCTCAGGGTCTTGAAGGCTGAGGTTTGGTGGAGAAAAATTTTTGAAGCAGAACATGTGACCTCTCACTGTTCCATATGTCTCATAATAATCTTGGAAAACACATTAAGACCCAGCCTGGATATTATCCATTACTTTTTGGTCCTATGCTAGAATGGTAAATAGATGTTATATAATTATAAATATGTACTTTTTATTGTTTGCCATTTCTCCCACGAGGTTGAAGCTTCCCCTTGTCACCAAGCCACTGCTATCTTTGTAGCTAAAAAATTACTAGAAAATATTATATTGGTTTGGAGTAGTCCATCTACCCTCTAGTGAGAAAGGAATACATTTTTACTGGACAAATAATTTAAGAACTCTGTCTCATCTTTCCCATTTATCAGCAGCTGCACTGCCCATATCACCCTCAATCTTCAGGCTAAGTTGAAAGAACTAATGGAATTATAAAAATTCAACTGGCTAAGCTATGTGAATCATTAAGCCTACCCTTGTTGTTGTTGTTGTTATGTGCCATCGAGTTGGACCTGACTCATAGCGACCCCTCCTTGGGTTTCCTAGGCAATATCACTCTGGAAGTAGATTGCCCAACCTTCCTTCCAAGGAGTGGCTAGTGGGTTTGAACCACCAGCCTTCTGGTTAGCAGTCAAGTGCCTTAGGTATATTGCTTTACATACATTGTGTCAT
>NW_006921588.1:30473102-30477455 GCF_000298275.1 Orycteropus afer afer
CCAAGGAGTGGCTAGTGGGTTTGAACCACCAGCCTTCTGGTTAGCAGTCAAGTGCCTTAGGTATATGCTACCAGAGCTCCTGTATTTCACTGTACATAAATTATATTTCAATAAATATAAATATATACATTTACTCTTTAAATCAACTCTTCTTTGGTTTTCCTTATTTATTGTCCAACTTTCACATGCATGACAGGCGATTGAAAATACCATGGCTTGGGGAGGGTGCACCTTAGTTTTCAAGGAGACATCTTTGCTCTTTAGCACTTGAAAGAGGTCTTTTCAGCAGATTTTCCCAATGCAATACGTCTTGTGATGTCTTGACTGCTGCTTCCATTGGTGTTGATTGTAGACCCAAGTAATATGAAGTCTTTGACAATTTCAATCTTTTCTTCATTTATTGTGATGCTGCTTAGTGGTACAGTTGTGAGGATTTTTGTTTTCTTTATATTGAGGTGTAATCCATACTGCAGACTGTAGTCTTCAATCTTCATCAGTAAATCCTTCAAGTTATCCTCACTCTAAGTAAGCAAAGTTGTGTCATCTGCATATCACAGGTTGTTAATGAGCCTTCCTCCAATCCTGATGCCATGTTCTTCTTCATATAGTCCAGCTTTTCAGATTATTTGCTCGGCATATAGATTGAATAAGTATGGTGAAAGGATACAACCATGATGTACTCCCTTCCTGATTTTAAACCAGGCAGTATCCCCTTGTTCTGTTCTAACAACAGCCTCCTAGTCTGTGTACAGGTTCCTTATGAGTACAATTAAGTGTTCTGGAATTCTCATTCTTCTCAATGTTATCCATAATTTGTTATGAGTCACACAATCAAATTGTTTGATGTTCATCTATTTCAGGAGGTGGCATACAATCATAGGACAGAACAGAACTGCCCCTACAGATTTTTTAAGGCTGTAATCTTTACAGAAGCAGTCTGCTCCCTCTTTCTGCCGTGAAGTGGTTGGTGGGTTTGAACCACTGATTAAGCACCAAAAACCATGGTGCTCTAATGTATCAGAACAGCATTTTAGATATTTTTACCCTAGCCTTCTAGAGGTTGATCATATCTACCATCTCTTGGGAAACTTAAGTATCACAGGTTCTTCTTTGAGACATCCAAGAGCTGTAGAATGCTCATGGCTCATTATTCCAAAGAGATAAGCAACTGATTGAGTTAGTCAATTTTGCAGAGTTAGAGGAGCACCATGGATGAAGAGTAAACCCAAATGCCATAGACTTATGGTTTAAATGTTTCTAGAGAAGGCCTCATCAAAGCCAGACCAAAACCAAACTCACTGCCATTAAGTCTATTCTGACTCATAGTGACCCCCATTGGGTTTCCAAGGCTGTAAATCTTAACTAAAGCAGACTGTCCCATCTTTCTCCTGCACAGCAACTGGTGTGTTTAGAACTGCTGACCTTCTGGTTAGCAGCTCAATGCCTTAACCACTACATTACCAGAGCTCCTTCATCAAAGCTAAAGATGCTCCTTAATGATGCAAAATTAAAAGCTACCCATGAATCTAATTACCACGGTGCCCTATGAATCTTTACTGGAGCCTAATTTGCATTCTGTTTACCAACTCAACAGCACCTAATCACCACCTCCACCCACTGCTTAGTAACACACCTAACACATAGTAAGCCCTCAATAAATATATATGAATGAATGAATAAATGAATTGTTTGGCTTTAAATTTTTCATTTAATATGGAGCTCTAGTGGTACTATGGATAAGCATTGGTCTGCTAACCAAAAATCAGTGTTCGAATCCACCAGCTGCTCTGCAGGAAAGAAATGGGGCAGTCTGCTTCTGCAAGGATTTACAGCCTTAGGGTCGTTATGAGTCAGAATCAACGATAGCAGTAGGTTTGGTTTTTTGGTATGATGTTGAAAGCCTTTCAGGAGCAGTCCTTACTTCATTTTATTTCCCTGCATGTACCCTGAACTCCTTGCTGGTCTCGGGACCTGTCACATTGTAAGCTATTTGATGCCTGGACCAGAGGTGCAGTGGTCAAGAATGTGAGTTCTGGGGTCAAACTGCCTGCGATTTGTCCTAGCTCTGCCATTTACTTGTTGGGAGGCATTATGTGAGTTCCTTGCCTTCTCAGTATGTGGGTTTTGATAGATATAAGCCTTAACTTAGAATTCTCATGTTATTTTCATGCTTTAATCCTAATACTTTTTCTCTCCAAAAATGAAATTGAATAACCGGTGTGATGGTTATGTTTGTATGTCAACTTGGCTAGGCCTGGTTGAGTGGCTGGGCAGCTGGATGTAGTATTCCCCATGATGAGATTGGTAATCCACTCCACGGTGGAATCTACTGGGAGCAGCTGAGTAGCTGCCTTTGGGTATGTGGTCTGCTTTCTGTATATAAAAAGCTTTGAGCATGGTCTCTAGCCTTTGACATGCATGGACCCTGTATGTAGCTGTGTCATTTGCTCAGCAGCCTGCTATGCTCTGCCGACCTTGGAACTTACAATGGACTTAAGTTAATGGCCTGCTGTGGGGTTTGGTAACATCGGGATTGTGCCTTTTTCCTTGTCAACACTGGGGCTTCTCAGCCTCAGCAGCCAACAGCTGTCTGAGTGAAGAAATGCCTCTAGCTCCAGTGGGCTGGGAGCAGGAGGCAGAGCTGGACCCCAAGGTTGAGGGGCTTTCACCCAGCCCCTAGAGTCTGGCACTTTGAATTTGGACTTAAGCCTCCAAATTGTCAGAATAAACTCCTGTTTGTTAAGGCCATCCCATTTGTGGTATATTCCTGTCAGTGCGGCACTAGGTAACCAGAACAACAGGACAGTGGTCACAACTCAGTTCTAAAAACTGAGTAGACAAGACAGACAGAACCACAAAGAATGACTGAAAGTTAACAGTTCCAAGAACACCTATGAGCATCTGCTGTCTTTCCTATTGCTACCAAGACAGCCATGGTCTGTTCTCCCACAATAAAACTGCTGATAAACTTCCTGCCGCTCTACTTAAACCTCCCAACTGCCCCAGCTCAGGGCTGATGCACTGTTAAGCTCAGCCCAGGCTGACATCATTCTGGTCTCAGCCCATCTGCATGCAGATGCTTTAATAAACTTTCTTTCAGAACTCTACTGGTCTGATTTCTCTCTCCCAGCACCAAACCTTACTAACCAAAATGTTTCATCTTCCAGAGGGCTGGATGAATGCTTATTGATCTTGGGGAATAAAGTATTCCTGTTAGATTTATAGTTAACAGAGAGTTTTTGTAGTGAGATGCAGTTGTCACTGGTGCAAGGGATTCGATTGGAGCCACATGGAGCCCCCAGAGGTACTACTTGGCCTATATCATGCTCAGTTTAGTGAAGATCTCTTTCACATGCATTTTGAGATTTACAAAGTGCTATAACTGGGGTGTGAAATGCTACTAGTAGTAATGATAGCATCAGCATGATAGCATCATGTTGGATAATGAGAATGAAGATCAGTCCAAGGTTGATCACTATGAGTTGGAGGTCAGACATACCTCCACTCTCCAACCTTTTAACCAATTCTGACACCAGCTGTCCATTCCATGACACTCTCTACTTCTTTGCAGGGTCCGAAATCCATTGCACTGTTCACACATAACCACAAACCATGCTTACAGTTAAGTAGTTTATTAAGTAACAGGGTATAACTCAGGATCCAGACCAACAGGCTATACGACTCAGGATCAGGATCAGGATCAGGATCAAGAAGCATGTAGGTAAAGTATCCCTTCTTCAGTGCAAGATAGCTCTCTCAACTCCTCTCGGTCCCCTGAGGACAGGCTCCTCTTGGCCCTGCTGCCTGACACTTCAGGCTTTGCACCGGGCCCTTTGGGGCTTGCCGTTAACTTCAGGGTTACAGCCCTTGACCAATGTTACAGCTCTTTTAG
The DNA here is from genome assembly GCF_000298275.1 of Orycteropus afer afer. Taxonomy (NCBI): domain Eukaryota; kingdom Metazoa; phylum Chordata; class Mammalia; order Tubulidentata; family Orycteropodidae; genus Orycteropus; species Orycteropus afer. The sequence continues at coordinate 30,476,995 of NW_006921588.1, forward strand.
GAGGATCCTTACCTCCTCTCTCTCTCTCTGTTGCTTCATCCTACTGCTTCTCTTCTTGTTCCTTTCTGTCTGCTACTCCTCTGTGAGGCTGGCTACATGCATGCATGCATGCATACACGTGCACATGTGTGTGCACGCACAAACACACAAACTCCTTGTCAGTTACAAGGCATGGTCCCTCCCAGACCAATAAGCTGACCAATTCCCACTCAGCCGCCCACAGACACTTTATTTGTAGGGGCAGCTGGGCTACAAACCATTTGGATAGTCTATTGCCTAATCCCTGCAAGGTATATACCAATCATAGGGCCAGCTGCACCCCAGAACCAGAAAAAAATGATCAAAAATGAATTGTTTATAACTTACCATCTTGCTCCAGCACTAGTAGCAAAGTTCAACAAGACAGAAAATAACAAATGCTGGCGAGGTTGTGGAGAGATTGGGACTCTCATACACTGCTG
>NW_006921588.1:30478320-30491088 GCF_000298275.1 Orycteropus afer afer
TATGAAAAGTGAATTTACTCTGTAAATCTTCACCCAAATCCTAATTAAAAAAAAAAAAAAAAAAAAATGAATTGTTTATAACTTACCCAGGAAAAGTCAATCAACCTGGAAAAAAGCAATGAACTCTCTAGGGTAGAAAATAGAGCAAATGTAACTTGTCAGGATTTAGGGGGAAAGAACTCTCTCAACCTGTTTTTTTCCAAAGAACCAAGGCAAAAGGCCACATAGAGGAACTCATTTAACCATACGGGCATTCCAGTGAATCCGAGTTTTACAGACTATCCAATTTTCTGTTGCTTAGAGCCTCAGATGACTAGCAAAGAAAGGAAATAAATTGATTATGTGAGTTTATTTTATTCTTTTTCTGTTGTATTTTAAAAATATTTTAAGTATTATTTTTACAATACAAAAATCATAAATTCTTTAAAAAAGGGAAAGATCACATAGCACTACATATTCTTAAGTATTACCTTAAAAAAAAGAATCCATCACAGATTATAATATGAATGTAGAAGTCCACTTATTTTGTCCTGTATTTGTTACTCTGCTCCAGCTCAGAAAAGAATTAGCAACAATTAAATACTATCATTTACTGAGTGCTTAAAATGTAGTAGGTACTGAGCTGTTTTTAATGCATTATTTAATATTCACAACAACCCTATGGGCATTGTCCCCAATTTGCAAAGAATAAAAACTAGAACAAATGGTATTTAAGTCACTTGCCCAAGCTCAGGTATCATTAGTGCAGAACCATTGAGAGGGTCCATCAACAATGATTTTGTGGTTGCTTCACGTTTTTAAAACCATAATCAAGGCAGACCACCGATGAGATTAATGTGTGGCCAAACTGACTGAGTCGAGTTGATTTTAGTTCCTGTCTGGATTTTTTGGACACAAACGCACTGCAATCTCATTGATTACCCAGTAATCACTATTGTTATGGCTAAGCCAGACCTAATCATTTGGAAAAGAATTGATTTGGCTTTTGTATAACTTTAACTACTCTTACGAAAACATAATGAGTGGAACCACTCTACTAAACGTGATCCTTAATAAAATCTTAGAAGACCTCTGACTTCCAACTCTCAAGTTCAGTTAAGCGACATTTAATTTAGTTTACTGATGTCTCACATGTGCAAGCCAGTGAAGTTCACGATTGTTACTCCACACAGCTGTGGTTTAGAGCTTTACTTCATACACAGTACTTTGGCACCAGAGCAAAATGATTAACTTTTATATGCTTCTAACATATGGACCAGACTGTTAGAAGCCATTCTAGTGTTCTAAAGAGAAAAATACAGTTTCTACTACCATGACCCAAATTTCTGGGGGAAAAGTGTTAAGTTGTGATCCATTTCTAAATCGATTCCAACTCATGGCAGTCCTATCTCTAAATAGAAATTATATTTAGGATGGCTTCATTTCTAATTCATTTGAGTTAAACTGCCCAGAATTATCTCTTAGTGAAGGAGAAATGACAACAAAGTCCTATTATAAAGAGATTTTAAAGCACAATGAATTAATAAATTGTAAATAGCTTTGGTTGGGCAATCCTACTTCCGTAGTGATACTGCCTCGGAAACCCAAGGAGGGGTCGCTATGAGTCAGGGCTGACTTGACGGCACATAACAACAACAACAACAAATAGCTTTGGTGGTATAGTGCCTAAGCCATCTGACTGCTAACCAGGAAGGCTCGTTGTTCAAACCCACCAGCCATTCCTCAGAAGGAAGAGTGGGCAATCTACTTCTGTACAGATACTGCCTCGGAAAGCCAAAGAGGGGTTTCTATGAGTCGGAACCAATTCCATGTCAGTGAGATTGTTTTTTTAAATGGCTTTGGATTATTTCTCCAATATGAGCTATGAAACAAAAAGAACCTTTACTCTTTAATGGGAACATATTTCTTTTCTATGAATGAGAAGGATACTGGCTGAGGGAAGTAGAATTTCTTTTTCTTCCATATCTGACCATTTGAAAAATCAGAGTTTCTATATTTACTCTACCTGACAGGATCATTAAAGAAATAAAATACAATGGCTCTAAAATGAACTGCCACTTAAAAATAAAGTGTACATTCACTCGTGTTTAGAAGCTATGAAAGAACAATTAAAATATGTTGAAGAAAGATAGTGGAACTGGGTCAAGACAGATACTAAATTTTCCAATATTAGAGTTGCTACTACAACTCATCATTGAAGTTTATTTTAGTTTTTCTTTCCCAAGGACATAGCAGCAAGGACCTTAGAGCTAGGAAAGCTGAGGAACTTCTGGAAATGAATTTAAGGCCCACACTAGAAGGGTGCTCTGGAAAAGACAGACTCAGGAAGAAAATTCTCTGAGCAGCATTGCCTCAGGGTGTGATGTGGGACACTTGACCATCAAGATACTTTCCACAAAAAGCATCTTACTGGATTCAGAAACTCTGTACACTAGAGCCACCTCTTGGTATTTCTGCAGTAAAGTTACCAGTATAATTTTCATAGTGTTCCTCATATTTTTTGACCATGGAAACCTCTTATTCATGTCATATCTCTTAACATCCCACAAACCTAGTACTTCATGAAATACATGTTAGGAAACACTATCTTGATTCTGAAGATATGAAATATTTCTACTTCTTCAAACAGAGTCTAGGGAACTGGTAAAATTAAAAAAAAAAAAAAAAGCTTTTGCTGGGACTCTATAATTTCAGAACAATAACTTCTCACACACAACAGGAAATAGTTTAAAATTCTAAAGCCAAATCTGCATCTACCACTCATGGGTCTGTTTATCATACTGTGGTATAACAATGCAGGGAGCATCAAAAGAAGAAGGAACGAATAAACAGAGTCACTTTACCAAAATGAATTGGTCAACGTTCAACTGTTTCAGGAGGTAGTATATAATATGATTTAGAACCAATGGTGTTGAAAGAAGATGTCCAAGCTGCACTGAGGTACTGATGAAAAATAAGGTCCAGGAATTGATGGAATACCCATTATGATATTTCAACAAATGGATGCAATGCTGGAAGTGCCCACTCATCTATGCCAAGAAATTTGGAAAATAGCTACCTGGCCAACTGATTGGGAGAGAGAGATATTTGTGCCCATTCCAAAGGAAGATGATCCAAGGGAATGCAGAAATTGTCAAAAAGTATCATTAATATTACATGCAAGTAAAATTATGCTGAAGATAATTCAAAAACAGTTTCAGCAGTGTATCAACAGAGAACTGCTGAAAGTTGAAGCCGGATTCAGAAGAGGACATGGAATGAGGGATATCATTGCTGATGTCAGATGGATCTTAGCTGAAAGCAGACAAAATCAGAAAGATGTTTACTTGTGTTTTAGTGACTATGCAAAGGTATTTGACTGTGTGGATCATATCAAATTATAAATAACACTGCAAAGAATGGGAATTCCAAAACACTTAATTGTGTTCATGTGGAATCTGTACATAAATCAAGAGGCAGTTGTTCAAAAAGAACAAGGGGATATTGCATGGCTTAAAAGTGGGAAAGGTGTGTATTGCATCAGGGTTGTATCCCTTCACCATATTTATTCAACTTGTATGCTGATCAATAACTTGAGAAGCTAGACTATACAAAGAAGAACCCAGCATCAGGATTAGAGGAAGGCTAATTAACAACCCATGACATGCAGATGAAATAATCTTGATTGCAGAAAGTAAAGGGCTTGAATCACTTACTGATAAAGATCAAAGATACAGCTTTCAGTATGGATTACACACAGGGACAGACTACCCAATACGCAAGGTAAAGAGTGCTTAGGACATCAACAAAACAGGGGCAACAGTTGTCCAATGCAAAGACTCATAGATGCCAAGTAGATGGGACACAAGGAAGAGTGAGAGCCACAGTGGAAGTGAACTGGCAGGGCACTGAATGAAATTGATACCGTTTTGTAAATTTGGTTTATAATTACAGTTATATTTTCCTTTTCATTTCCAACTAATTGTGTATAACAATGCATAGTCAGTTCTTTCTCACGCACCACATAAGAATGTGCAAGCAACACTATAACCACGTGATTTATGACACATTTGGTCACAAAGCAAACCAAAACACATCTTCAGACTGAGCATACCCTGGTGTTTGTATCATGCTCTTTGCAGTTGCCCTGGCCCTGTTCTGATATCAGCAATAGTCCATTGAACTGTGAAGATGCATCATCAAAGGACAGAAAGTGAGTGTGCAAGTTTTTAAGAAATATTTCAAGATGAAAAACATTTGTAGAGATATGCAAAGGCTCACCAACAAACATTGTACAAAGAATGAATGAAATTATTTCTGACTGCTTTGTAAATACTATTTCCTTTGACTGTCTCAGATATGAAGAAAAAAATTTCATTTTCTAAATCAATGTTTTTTAATTACTAATTTTCAAATATAAATTTTTGTGTTAATGTCCAAATTCAAATACAAATTTTATTTTATAAATTTTATATATTTTCAAATATTTAAGTTTATTTGCTACAATAGAACCAAATTTAAAAGGTGACATAATTTTATATCTAGGTAAAATGAAATGGCAACTATTAAGTGGAGTGCAAAGTGAAAGCTCACAGAAGATAAAAAGAAAACAATTTGTGAATCCTTACAGACAATTCTAAAATTAACTTCCTTTTAAAACATAATAAATCAGAAGAGACTTCTTCCATTGAATGCTCCAGTTTAATGGACATAGATCATTGTACTAACACTGCTAGTGCTGAAATTACTAATAGCAGTATGAATATAACAGAATTTGTTCCAAATTCTACATCCATTCCTTGCTGTAGTAGAAATAATTAATAATGGTGTAGAAAATGAAACTATTTTAGAATATGAAATTGTCATATCTGCAGACCCCATAAATAACATAAATACAGAGCTTGCTTTGTAGAATAATTTTCTTCCAATGATGTAAATTATTGGATCGAAATAGGGCCAAGTGATTATCAACATCACAGTGGATCATTTGAAAATTCATGTAGAAAATTTCTGGATGATAAACAAACAAGGTTCTGTAGCCAGAATGTATTTCCAGGGTGCAAAGCTGATTGTGAAAATTATAAGAGGCTGTAGCTACTGTATTTTCTACCAATCTGCTTTGTATATTGTTTTGTTTAGAAAGTATTCAGTCCTAAACCATTTAATTCTTGATTTGCTATGGATGGATTTACTGATCGGTACAAGTTGAATATGGCTGATAAACATGAAAATAGTTCAATTCACAGAGATTATATGTTGTCATATTTAAACTGAAGACATGGTTTTGTCCTAACTCATAAACTGGAAACACAAATTAATGAAGAATGTCAGTGTTGGAAAGCCATTGTGCAATGCCTTGCTGCTGTCATTATAATAATTGCTGAACATGGACTATCTTTCCAGGATGAAATGAAGCATTTGGATCTCTACAAAATGGAAATTTTGGGGGATTACTTGAACTTGTTGCTCAATTTAATCCATATTTATCAGGTCACATCTCAAAATATGGTAACACAGGAAATGATAAGTCATTATATGTCATCATGTCTAAAACAACCTATGAGGAATTAATAAACTTAAGTGATAAAGTCAATGAACTATTTTCAGTGAAATCAGCATAGCTAAATATTTCAGTTGGTCTGTAGATTCCACTCCTGATCCTTCTCATATGAATCAGCTAATTATTGTTTTACAATAATTATCTCCAACAGATGGAAAACCTACAAGTGATTTATCACATTTCCTAGCTTAAAAAGTCATACCAATGAAGAAATTGCAAATCAAGTACTTTACTTTTTATGTGAAGTTTGCAAAATTGATTTTGCTAAATGAAGAGGCTACTCCTGTGACAATGTTGCCAATATTTCAGGGCATTATAAAAGTGTGCAACAGAAAATTCTAGAATGTAATGAATATACAATTTTCATACTATGTACTACACATTCCACTTAATCTTATAGGACATAGCATAGTAGATCGTTGTCTGGAAACAGGTGATTTTTTTTCTACTGTTCAGCTACTCTACATTTTTTACCACCTCTACTCATTGATGTACAGTTCTTAAAACATATTTAGGCAGTGATCCTATATTAAAATGTCTTTTTAATACATGTTGGGAAGGACATGTTACAGCAATGAGTGCAATCCTGGAATTATATACTCAGATTCTAAATGTCTTAGAAAACATTGCTGAAGACCAGACACAAAAATGAGATACCAAAAAAAAAAGCTGAAAATACTGACAACAAAATTCAAACACTAGGGTATATATTTATGTTGGTTGTGTGGAATAATATGTTGCAACATTTTCATTGGATGAGTCAATCTCTCCAAGACTCGGAAGTAAATTTAAAGACTTGCACAGATCTCTACCAATCATTAATAGGGTATTTAGATAATTACGACAAGATTTTGAATTTTGAAAACACAAAATGAATACTGCTAAATACCGATTGGGAGCTCTGGTAGCGTAGTGGCTAAGCACTTGACTGCTAACCAGAAAGCTGGCGGTTCAAACCCACTAGCCACTCCCCGGAAGGAAGGTTGGGCAATCCTACTTCCGTAGTGATACTGCCTCGGAAACACAAGGAGGGGTCGCTATGAGTCAGGGCTGACTCGACGGCACATAACAACAACAACAACAACAAATACCGATTATCAAGCAACTCACTATTACAGACACATTACAAAGAAACAAGTAAATGACAGAAGTGCTCCAGAAGTATCGAGTGCCACAGATCAATTTCATATAACCACATACTACATGATCATTGACACACTTTCATCTTGCATGAGGAGAAGTATGAAATATGAAGTTCTTTCTAACAGATTTTCCTTCTTAAACAATGTGGAATACCTGATGAAGAATGTATGAAAGCATCCAAGAAATTAGTGTGGGCTTATCCTGATGATTTAAATATAAACCTTTCTGATGAAGTGTGACAAGTTCATTCTTACATAAAGACTAAGTATACTGATTTCTGTAGGCATGTATGATTCCATAATTCAAGATAAATACAATGTTGAAATTGCTTTATGCATATTCCTAACTTTAATGATCATAAAGTGCACAACAGAATGCTCATTTTCATCTCTACAGAGAATCTAAAACTCTAAGCATACGATGATTCAAGAAACACTCAATTCATTATCCTTATTATATGTTATGTGCCGTAGAGTCGGCCCCAACTCATAGTGACCCCTCCTTGGGTTTCCGAGGCAGTATCACTACGGAGGTAGGATTGCCCAACCTTCATGGTAGCAGATATCATTTGGCAGCTTAACTGTGACAAAATCATTGAAGAATTTGTAAGAGCAAAGAATAGAAAGATGTGTTTTTAATTATGTTTCAGTTACTTTATGCCACTCTAACAGAAAATACCACAAGTGGGTGGTCTTAACAGGGATTTATTCTCTGTCAGTTTTGAAGGCTAGAAGTCCAAGTTGAAAATGCCGGGCTCTAGGGGCTGGATGAAAGCCCCTCTACCTCAGGCTTTAGCTCCACCTCTTGCTTCTGGCCCACTGAAGCTGGAGGCTCTCTTCACTCAGGCAGCCGCTGGCTGCTGAGGCTGACAAACCCAAGGTCAACAAGTAAAAACTCACAGTCCAAACCACATGGCAGGCCACTGATTCAAGTCCATTAACAGTCCCAAGATCGGCAGACAACATGGCAGGCTGCTGAACAATGACTCAGCTACAGGTAGGATTCAAGCATGCCAAAAGCTGCATAGACTGTTCTCCAAATTTCTCCTTATAGACTGGAAGCAGACCACATCCCTAAGGCAGCTACTCAGCTGCTCCAGTAGATTCCACCATGGACCTGATTACCACTCTCATTACGGGGAATAACTACATCCAGCTGTCCACCATTCAACCAGGCCCAGCCAACTTGACACACACCTTAACTACCATGAATTATACCATGTTAGAGATAAAAGATCTATTTAAAAATAAAATATAGTAGCTTACTCTAATAATGTTTTCTGATCATTAAATTTTCTTTTAGGATATATTTTCATTTGTTATAATTATAGCATCTATTATAAAACAAGCATCAAAACAGAAGTATGAGCCATTTAAAGCAAAATTGGTGAAAGTCAAATTTTCGTTGTGTGAGATCAATAGAATTTTACAATGATTGTTGAAACAACTAAGTTCATTGAATGCATGAATGTTCTAGAATATGTGGGATATTCTTTTTGTAGAAAATGTAGTATACAGTAAAAATCTTAGCATGCCACTTAAAAAAAAAGTATAATCCAATTCATCTTAATCTGCTAAAAAGGCATTTGTAGATTTTGCATCCAATCAATATTATAGTTGCACTTAAAAAGAAGTTGCATCATGGAACACTAAGACATACACACACAAATTACTCATATATTCCATCTGAATGTATGAGTAGGCAGAAGAGGGGGGGCACCACAGATTATCAGTGTTTAGGGCCCTCACATGCCTTAATCTGGCCCTGATTGCAATTTAACATAAAGAAAACAAAAATCTCCACAACTAGACCAATAAGCAACATCATGAAAAATGAGAAAATATTAAAGTTGTCAAGGATTTCATTTTACTTGAATCCAAGAACATGGAAGCAGCAGTCCAGAAATCAGATGAAGTATTACACTGGACAGATCTTCTACAAAAGACTTCTTTAAAGAATTACAAAGTAAAGATGTCACTTTGAGGACTGAGGAACACTTGATCTAAGCCATGGTATTTTCAGTTGCCTCACATACATGTGAAAGCCAGCCAATGAAGAAGGAAATCAAAAGAAGAATTGATGCATTTGAATTACAGTGGTGGCAAAGAATATTGAATATACCACAAACTACCAGAAGAACAAACAAATCTGTCTTGGAAAAAGTACAGCCAGAATGCTCCTTAGAAGTGAGGATAGTGAGGTTTTGTCACATGCACTTTGGACACGTTATCTGGAGGGCCCAGTCCTTGGGGAAGGACATCATGCTTGGTAAAGTACAGGGTCAGTAAAAAAGAGGAAACCCCTCAACAAGATGGATTGACACAGTGGCTGACAATAGGTTCGGGCATGGCAACGATTGTGAGGGTGCCACTGGATCACGCAGTGTTCTGTTCTGTTGTACATAGGGTATGGCACCTAACAACAACAACAAATCTGCATGCAATAAAATATTATTTTATGAACCTACACAGTCAATTTGTCCTACAACATCTGGCTTTGTTTTCCTTGTGAAGGAGGAAGTCCTTGCCATTTCTGCACTTTCTTTGACAGCAGGAATAATGCATTTCTGTGGCCAGGACAGCAATTCTCTATAGCTGCACTGTTCAATATGGGACCACCAACCACATGTGGCTGTGGTATACATGCTGTGTAGCTAGTCTGAGTGGAGATGTGCTGTAAGTGTAAAACACATACTGGATTTCAAAGACTTAGCTCTGGTGGCCTAGTGCCTAAGGCATCTGACTCCTAACCAGAAGGCTGGTGGTTCAAACTCACCACCCAGTCCTTGGAAGGAAGGTTGGGCAATCTACTTCCATAGTGACACTGCCTCGGAAACCCAAGGAGGGGTCGCTATGAGTTGGAATTGACAGCAATGAGTTTTTTTTGTTGTTGTTGTTGTTTGGCACCAAAAAGAATGTAAAGTATCTCATTAATGATTATTATATTGATTATTTATTGAAATGAAAGCATTTTTGATATATTGAGAGAGTTTAAATAAAATACACCATGGAAATTAAGTTCCTTTGGTTCTTTTTAACTTTCTTAATGTGGCTACCCATCTCTCACTTAGAGACCAGGGCTCTGTATTCTGCTCCAGCTAATGGGGTATGTGGAACTGCAGGCAGAATTTTAAAAAGGAAAAGCAAACATTTAAGCTGCTTACATTTGAACATGCACACAAATAGTGCTCGGAGAATACAAATTCCAAACCTAAAGTCATTTGTTGTTGTTGTTGTTATGTGTCGTCGAGTCGGACCCGACTCATAGCGACCCCTCCTTGGGTTTCCGAGGCAGTATGACTACAGAAGTAGATTGCCCCATCTTCCTTCTGAGGAGTGGCTTTTAGAGACCAAAAAAAAAAAGGAAAATTTCAAGAGATGCATTCTTTACCCCAACCACGCTACACACACATTTTTCACTTAGCCAGCCTAACAAAGAAAATCAAAGATGCTTGTGGATCAAGACTGCAAACCATTAACAAGGGAAGAGTCAGGAAGGTGTGAAGTTTATCCCAGGGCTGTCCAGCTGTTACCCCTGGACCCTTTCTCTCTTCTACCACCACCACAAATCTCAAAGGCTTTATTGCTTTAATGGCTTGAGTGCATGAGGTGTCTTCTCTCACATACTCCCTTCCTTGGTTATCTCTTCTGGTGTTGGAGCTGGAATTAGGAAGGGCAATAAGCAGAGGTCTCCTTCGTGGACTGGGTGAAGCTGTACACCTTCTTTGTGGTCTCTAGGCTTTATGGGAAAAGGTGGTGGCATCCACCTATCCCACAGAAAAGGGGCTCATTCCCAATTGCTCTTCCAGTTATTAGTGATTTCTTGTCAGATTTGCCAGATGTTCCAGCTGACCCTAAACTTGACACTTCCTACTGCATTCATCTCATATGTGAACCTCTTTGCTTCATGCTATCTGGTCCCCAGTGAGTTGAAGCTTTCAATTTCCTCTATCATCCACAGTCAGCACTGGCCCTGCAAGCTCATGAAGAAAACAAAGAAACTTCTTCCATTTGTCTGAAGAACTGGAAACTCAAAAAGGGCAGTTCCCTATCAGGATAACTGTCTCCTTCTTGTTGTCTTTTTCCCTACAAAGGGAAAGCCTTCAAAATTTGCTTGCTAAGCAGGCATCCAATTAGGACATAAGATTACCAATTTTTTTTTCTTTAATAGCTGCCTGCAGACATCATGAGTAATTCTTTTGAGAACCACATCCTCCCCCCAGTTTCAGGGAAGGAGAAGCCTACTTCATATGCCCCTATAGTGCTCAGGGCCAGGGGATGGGTGCCTCTCAGAAGGTAACTGGCAACAACTCCTGGAAGTTCTCTGAACTTAAAATGTGGGGTCTTGGGACTTTTGTTCTCACCTGTGAGTCTTATTTCCAAGAAAATAGGACCTTGCTGAGTGTCTAAGTCCACCCTGTTGTTACGTCTGAAGAAAGCACTTGTATTTTGGGGCTAGGTACTAGTCCATTTACAAAGATCTAGGAATGTTTCCACAAATAAAGATATCCAGTGAACTCTTTCCAGGGGAAATTGCACTACTGGAGATTCTAGCTCACAGTTTTACTTTTGCAAAGAGGAAAGTTAGTAAGAGTGATATTAATATAATGTCTCTTGTAATGAAGGTGAGCCATGCCAATGGTACACTTAGTTTTTGTTTTTGTTTTTTAAGAACTTTATTATGAGACAAAGAAATAACACAGGAAGCCAAGGGAATTAAAGGGGAATGTGGCCCACCCTCTGCCATGCAGACCAAACACACATGCTTCCCTTGTCAAAAAATCTGGGGCTTTCTAGATCTTTGTGGCCAAATGTGAGCCACTCTGACTCTCTAGGGGCAATACCTGACCATAACATGAAGGACAAAAAAAAGACCTGACCTCACTGAAGCCTCTTGCCCTCCTACATGACTGGACCATTCAAGCCTAACTAGACTTTGGACTTGGCATCTCCACTCCTCCTCCTCAGCCATGCTTCAGTGCCTAGGGTCCTGAATACTCCCAACACCATAGTAGCACAGGTTTCTCAGAAAGAGATTTGGATCAGGGGGAAAGACTTGGAATTCAATTTCAGTTGCCATCTTGGTAGACTTGTAGGAATTACTGAGTTATTTAACAAAAATTTATTGGGCACTTACTATGCAGTAGGAGCTCTGGTAGCATAGTGCCTAAGGCACTTGACTGCTCACCAGAAGGCTGGCGGTTCAAACCCACCAGCCACTCCTCGGAAGGAAGGTTGGGCAATCCTACTTCCGTAGTGATACTGCCTCGGAAACCCAAGGTGGGGTCGCTATGAGTCAGGGCTGACTCGACGGCAAACAACAACAACAACAACAACAAGGCGCTATTCTAGGACTTGGATATATAGTGGTAAATAGTATTGATAGGAGCTCTGCTCTCAAGGAGCTGACAGTCTAAAGAGAACAGGTAGACAGACAGGATAACCTCAGCTCCCTATGAAAACCATTAAACAGAGTGAGATGATAGAGTGGGGGAGGTACAAGTACCTTCCATTGGGTGAACAGAGAAGGCTTCTCCTTGAAGGTGACATTTGAGCTGAATTCTAGATCACAAAATGGAAATGGATCTGTAGAGATATGGAGAAAGAATGTCCAGGCAGAAGCAACAGCTGGTGCAGAGTCAGGAAAGGGTTGGAATATGTGAGAATGAAAAGTTGAAGGAGCTCCTTGCACTATTTCCAAATCTATACTAAATGAATGAATATCTATTAACTGAGATACATTCCAAAATTAAAGACAGAGAAGAGGACTGTAATGTAAGGAGTTCAATCCCAGGACTTCCTAGCAGGATTGGCTCATTAGAGGCCCTTTTCAGAAAGAGCTACGCATTCTCCATGTCTGCAGCCCTGAAGCTTTATCGTTTTGTCAGCTCATCCTGCCAGAGGCATTTGCTAGAAGAGAGGAGCAGCCACAAGTGGAAAATAGAGATGCTGAGAAATAGTGATGAAGGCATCCTCTTTTTCTAACAATGAATTATCAAATGTAGTAACAGAAAGTTGAAGGAGCTCTGGTAGCATAGTGGCTAAAAAGCACTTGCCTGCTAACCAGAAAGCTGGCGGTTCAAACCC
>NW_006921588.1:30491523-30554265 GCF_000298275.1 Orycteropus afer afer
GGTATAGTACTTAATATAATTCAAGAAATACAAATTGTTACAAACTGAGAAGATGGAAAATACTATAAGAATGACTAAGGTGAGGGAAGAGGTAACTATGGGAAGGAAGTGGGAGGGGAGCTGTTGTATTGTGGTAAACTGTGGTCAATGACATGAGACAAAGTATATGTGAACTGCTGTATGGAAGTGAATTTGCTCTGTAAATCTTCACCCAAATCACAATTAAAAAAAAAAAAAGAAAGAAAGTAGATTATCCAGTCTTCCTTCCGAGGAGTGGCTGGTGGGTTTGAACCTCAAGCCTTCTGGTTAGCAGTCAAATGCCTTAGGCACTATGCCACTGGGCTCTCACTAACAGCATAAGACAAAATAAATGGGACTGCATAACAATTAAATACTTTTGTTCATTGGAAGAGTTTACCAAAAAAGAAAAAACAAGCTACCAACTGAGAGAGTATCTTTGGAAGCCATATATCTGACAAGAATCTGATAATTTAAATATATATAAAACGTCGACAACTAAACAAACAAAAAGACAAATAATTCAGTCAAAAAATGGTTAAATGATGAATAGACATTTCATCAAAGAGGATATTCAAATGGTCAGCAAACATAGGAAAAGAATCTCCATGTCTGTAGTTATCAGAGAGTTACAAATCAAAACCACAATGAGATACCATTTCACTCCCACTGCAATGGCTAAGATTTAAAAAAAAAAAACTAATAAAAAAAATAAAAAATAACAAATGTTGGTAAGGATGTGGGAAAATTGGAACCCCTTACCCGTTGCTGGTTGGAATTAAAATGGTGAAGCCCTTGTGAAAAACAGTATGGTGGTTCCTCAAAAAACTAAAAATAGAACTCTCATATAACCCAGTAATTCCACTGCATGGCGTATACCCAAGGGACTTAGAAGCAGCCATGCAAACAGACCTATGTTCATTGCGGCACTATTCACAACAGCCAAACAGTGGAAACGGCCTAAATGCTGTAGAGGAAGAGAGACCCCAGATTCAACCAGGTTCAATAAAGACACTTTTATTAAACCTTACACAGGACAAAAACAAAACAAAGACAATCATTCAGGATGAGGGAAACCATTTGCACATACACAATACAGAAAGCTGAGTGGAGTCTGCTGAGCGGAGTCTGCTGAGGTATGGCCATGGGGCTAATTATATATAGTTGGGGGGATAAATGGGGGAATCATCACAAAATGATGACTGGTGACAGATCGATTCATCACTGCTGCATGTGGGACTACAGAAGTGTCGGGGGTATGACTGGGGTATGCCTGTAATTGAAGACAGGAAAGGGCTATAGGATTATTTTGGGTTCTGGGTCTTGACTACCAGGCTAAGTGGTCCAAATAGGCTGTGATTCATGATCCTGCAGCCTGAGTCTTAGCTCCAAGCCTTAGCTACCAAAGAACATACTCAGGCAATTCCCTACATCTTTATGTGAGCGTAACCTACTTTCAACCATACTCTTCCTGAAGGCAAACTGCTCCTCCATAGGTTTGTCCTGGAATTTATCTATGCATAACCTCAATGCTGATTTAATGGTCAGAAAGAATCCAAACGGCACCTGAAACTAATGTCAAGCCTCAAAATGGAGTTAGCACTCCCACTGCAGACCACAGCCTTCCAAAAACCCAAGGGCTTTAGAATTTAAGCTCTAATGCAATCCTCATCAATGGGTGAATGGATAAATAAAATGTGGTACATACACAATGGAATACTACTCAGTCCAAAAGAGAAATGAAGGCCTGATGCATGCTACAATATAGATGGAGCCTGAGGACACTTTACTGAGTAAAATAAGTTAATGATAAGAGGACAAATATTATGTGACTTCACTTATAAAATACAAGAGCAGGCAAATAAAAAGAGATCAAGGTTTTTAGTGGTTATGAGGGATGGGGTGAGGGAAATTACAGCTTAGGGAACACTGAGTTTCTGTTCATGGTGATGGAAAAATCACATTGCTAAAGGGTAATGATTGTACAGCCAAATGGTGTAATTGATTTTACTAAACTTACACCTGTACTATGGTGAATTGGCAACAGTTGTATTATTTATATACTGTGTTAGACTGGGTTCTCTAGAGAAACAAAAACCAGTAAAGCTTATATATATATAGAGAGAGAGAGACAGAGAGAGAGAGAGAGACAGAGAGAGAGAGAGAGAGAGAGAGAAAGAAATTTATCTTAGGAAAATGGCTCACACACTTATAGAAGCTGACAAGTCCAAAGTTCCTGGATCAAACGTCAAGCTGGAGACTTTTCCTGGCTCTTGCAACCACCGGGGCTGAGGAGCTCAGAGCTGGCAGGCAGTACACTGGCTGTTGACTCCAACGAATGATGAATCCAAGATCTCCAGGCCGAATGGTGGACTGTTCACTCACAGACAGTTGTAGGCAGCACAACAGAATCCCAATCCACAGAAGAATGTCTCACTTCCCAGGATGTCCTTGGATATACTGGAAGCAGGCCACACCCCTAGGGAAACTCCCCTTCAACAGATTGGCTACTCAGAACACAGTCATCTGATCCCATCATGGGAAAAACCACACAGAATTGTGGTCCAGCCAAGTTGACACACAGCTCCAACTATCACATATACATTTATCAAAAAAAAAAAGAACAGTAGCCACTGAGGCTACTAATGTAAAACATCTAAATACCTCGTGGGATTTGCTTCCTTAGTTTGGGTATTTAGGGTAATGATCATAGGACACTCCAATTAATTGGCCTGAAATTGTTTTTAGTACTTCTAATCTACCACGTAGTTTACTGTGTAGAACCTAGGGTTTTAAAAGCTTACAAATAACCATCCAAGGTACAACACTTGGCCTCTATTCATCTGGAGCAACAGAGGAAAGAAGAGTCAGGAAAAGAGGAAAAAATGAGATGCAGGGCTGATTACCTCTAGGAACAAATACCTCTTTTGCCATGAGACCAAAAGAACTGTTCTGGCTACCAATACTGAATGTTTTGATCAGAGATCCTGCAGAAGAATCCTGATCAAAAGGGGGGAGATGCAGAACAGAATATCAAATTCTCATAGAAACCAATCTTTCTGGAATGATTGAGGCTGGATGAACCCCTGCAACTATTGCCGTGAGATAATCTTTAAACTTTAAATCAAAAATATCCCCCAAAGCCCTCTTTAAACCAAACAACAGTCTAGTTTAATTAGACTTGTCTTCCTTGGTGATTGTGCTCTTTACGAAACTATCTATATGAAATGAAACCGATAACAGTAACTCCAAAGGTCAGATTGGAAGCTTGGGGAAAAGAAGTTTATGTCAATAGGGGAGAAACAAATCAGAAAAGTAGGGTGAGAATGACTGCACAATTTGAACAATGTGCTTAATCTCACTGAATTGCACATGCAGACATTGTCACAGTGATGTATGTTTTGATGTGTGTATTTTCAATAACAATTTTAAAAAGGCACCTTCTCAAAGAGCCAAGGAGTCTCTAGGTTAAGTGCTGGGCTATTAATCAAAAGCTTGACAGTTTGAACCCACTCAGGTGTTCCTTGAAAGAAAGACCTGGCAATCTACTTCAGAGAGGTCACAGTCATGGAAACCTTATGGGATGCAGTTTTACTCTGAAACATTTAGGGTCATCATGAGTCAGAATCAATTTGATGCCAACTGGCCAAAGAGCTTAATGCTATTAATTTGGGGAGTTACAAAATTAGGAATCAGAGGAACAGCAAGGATTTCAGCAGTGAAAGTGCTATAGTGCTTTGCAGATATCATAAAGTGGGGCTTACCTTGTCCTCTCATACAAATAAAAAGGGGAGCAAATGGAGGTCAAGACAGAGAGACTTTATTGTTGATTTCCACAGCTACGAAATCCAAGACCTGAGCAAGCTTAGACAGAGGAGACAGTGAAGACAAGACTCTGTTCTAAGCTCTGAAGCAAGCCAGGTTTTGTGGCTCAGAGAATATTCCATCTGGTGCTGCTCTTGTTTTCTCTAAGTTCTTAACTCCTTTAAAACCCCCAAACTATGATTTAGAAGTCTGAATTCAAAGACAAAAATGGATTTTTCAAGTTCCTTTTAAAACCTCCTCTTCTCTTTCATCCCCTGAGCCTTTTGAACTTTTCTCTAGTTTACTGGTAACAAGTGGAACATTCCCCAATCAGGAAAATATGCCATGAACCTTGTTACGATATCTTTTCTTTTAATGTTTTCTACCTAGATCATTCAGTTTGAAAAGATCCAGCTGAAGGGTTAGAAAGCAGTGTTACTGCTACATCAAATTTTCACACATAAAATCTTCAGAGAATTTCATAACAATAGGAAGGATTACAAAGAAGATTTTATCACGTTTGAAGTGACCTCTACTTCAGAGAGGGGAGAGAATCTATACAGACTGTGGCTGCCTCAGTTTACCAGATCATCACTGAGAGCCTTGAGTCTTTGAGCGTGGCCCTCCGCTACAGGATCTCCACCTCCACAGATACACCTGTGCCGGTAGTAGAGGAAACCTGCAAAAGCCCTCTCTCCTGATGACCCTGAGGTGCATGAGTTTTCACACACACACACACACACACACACCACGGAAGAAATGATAATATAAAAGAGCTGAACAGAAGATTCGAAGGGCCAATCAAGAGACAAAATATTCAAATGAAATGTGCAAAGACCTGGAGTTTAAAAAACCAAAAGGGAAGAAGATGCTTGGCATTTCTCAGGCTGAAAGAACTGAAGAAAACACTCAAGCCAAGAGTTGAAATACTGAAGGATTCTATGGGTAAAATATTGAACAATTCAGGAAACATCAAAAAGCAGTTGGGAGGAATATACAAAGTTACTGTACCAAAAACAATCAGTAGACTTTCAGTCATTTTAGGACGCAGCATATGATCAAGGACCAGTGGCATTAAAGGAAGAAGTCCAAGGTGCGCTGAACACATTGGCAGAAAACAAGTTCGAGATACTGACAGAATACCCATTGAGATGTTTCAATAAACGGATGAGACACTGGAAATGCTAACTTGTCTATGCCAAGAAATTTGGAAGTTAGCTACCTGGCTTACTGACTAGAAGAGATCCATAGTTTTACCCATTCTGAAGAAAGGTGATGCAACAGAATGTGGAAATTATCAAACAATATCATTAATATCACACATAAGTAAAATTTTTGCTAAAGATAGTTCAAAAATAATTGTAGCAGTACGTTGGCAGGGAATTGCCAAAAACTGGGCTAGATTCAGATGAGGATGTGGAACAAGGGATATGACTGCTGATGTCAGATGGATCTTGGTTGGAAGCAGAGAATATCAGAAAGATGTTTACCTGTATTTTACTGACTATGCAAAGGCATTTGACTGTGTGGATCATAGCAAATTATGGATAACATTGTGAAGAATGGGAATTCCAGAACAGTTAATTGTATTCATGAGGAATCTGTACATAGACCAAGAGACAGTTATTTGAACAGAACAAGGAGATACTGAATGGTTTCAAATCAGGAAAGATGTGCATCAAGGTTTTATCCTTTCATCATACTTACTCAATACATATTCTGAGCATATAATCCAAGAAACTGGACTACATGAAGAAGAACGCAACATCAGGGTTGCAGAAAGACTCATTAACAACCTGTGATGTGCAGATCACACAACCTTACTTGCTGAAAGTGAAGATGACTTGAAGCACTTACTGATGAAGATCAAAGACCAACCTTCAGTATGGATTACACCTCAATGTAAAGAAAACAAAAAATCCTTACAATTGGATCAATAAGCAATATTATGATAAATGAAGAAAAGATTGAAGTTGCCAGGGATTCCATTTTACTTGAATCCACAATCAATATCCATGCAAGCAGCAGTCAAAAAATCAGAAGATGTATTACAATGGGCAAATTTGCTGCAAAAGATCACCAGCCACTCTTGGAAGGAAGAGTGAGCAATCTACTTCCGCAGAGATACCACCTCAGAAAACCAAGGAGGGGTCTCTATGAGTCAAATTGACTTGATGACAGTGAGTTTTACAATATTAAAGAGCAAAGATATCACTTTAAAGACTAAGGTGCCCCTGACCCAAGCCATGGTATTTCAACATGTGAAAACTGGACGATGAATAAGAAAGACCCAAGAAGAATTGATCCATGTGAATTTTGGTGCTGGCAAAGAATACTGAAAATACCATGGACTGCTAGAAGAACAAGCAAATCTGTCTTGGAAGAAATATACCTGGAATCTTCCTTAGAAGCAAGAATGGCCAGGCTTCATCTCACATACTTTGGTCACACTGTTAGAAGGGACCAGTCCCTGAAGAAGGATATCATGCTTGGTAAAGTAGAAGGTCAGCGAAAAGAGGAAGACCTTCAACAAGAAAGATTGACACAGTGGTTGCAACACTGGGCTGAAGCATAGCAAAAATGTGAGGATGGTGCAGGGTTGGGCAGTGTTTCATTCTGTTGTGCACAGGGTTACTATAAGTCAGGGCCAACTGGACAGCGCCTGACAACACCAATGAAGAGATAAGGGGTCTCTGGGTGGCACAGTTAAGCCCTTGGCTGCTAACCAAAAGGTTGGAGGTTTGAGTCTACCCAGAGGTGCCTCAGAAGAAAGCCAGTGATTTCTTTCTGACAGGTCAGCCACTAAAAGCTCAACCACCAACCTTTTGGTTAGCAGCCAAGTGCTTTAACCACTATACCGTCAGAGTGTCTTAATAGCTACTAGGATACCTCAATTGAACTGGACAGGAAATGGAAAAGAAAAAAAGTTTTTCTTTGCATTTGAAGCATCTTCTCTATCTTTTAGAAATTACTTTTATCATGAAATAGATTCACATACAGAAAAAATATGCATAACATAAATACACAGCTTAATAAATATTATAAAGCAAACATAGATTCACATACAGAAAAAATATGCATAACATAAATACACAGCTTAATAAATATTATAAAGCAAACATTCTTGTAAGCACCACTGAGGTCACGAACCAGAACAGTCGCATTATCCCTATGGGATCATCTTTCTTTCTTTTTTTTTTTTTTTAATGTGTACTTGTGTTTAAGGAGCTCTGGTGGTATAGTGCCTTAGGCATTTGACTGCTAACTAGAAGGCTAGTGGTTCAAACCCACCAGCCACTCCTCGGAAGGAAGATTGGGCAATCTACTTCCATAGTGATACCACCTCAGAAACCCAAGGAGGGGTCGTTATGAGTCAGAGCTTACTCGACGGCAGTGAGTTTGAGTTTGTATGTATCAGGCATGTGCATGTTTTATTGAGTATGCTAAGGCATTCAACTGTGTGGATTGTACGTAGACCAAGAAACTGTTGTTTGAACAGAACAAGAGGATACTGCATGGTTTAAAATTAGAAAGGATATGTGTCAGGGTTGAAGTTATCCCTTCACCATACTTATGCAATCTGTATGCTGAGCAAATAATCTGGGAAATTGGACTACATGAAGAAGAATGCGGAATCAGAATTGAACGAAGACTTATTAACAACCTGCAATATCCAGATGACACAACTTTTCTTGCTGAAAGTGTATTTTCAGTAGCCTCATATGCATATGAAAGCTGAACAATGAATAAGGAAGACTCCTACATACATACATATACAGAATCTTGTATGTTTGGATTGAGCAGAAGGGAAGAAGGGAAGGCTCGGAAGTCTCGCCCACTCTTCCCGTGCAGATCGGTTTAGATGTGCAGGTGAGGCATAAACTTGTTGAGAAAATTGGTCAATAAAAAGATTGGAAAGAATATGAAATACTGGGGCAGGGAGAGCACCCGGCAGAGAGCAGAGAGTGAGGGGTGGGGTGGGCCACTGCCTGCATGGAGAGAGTAGGAAGAGCTGAAAGCGTATTATTTTTTATGAGTATCCTACGGGATCTTCTTAACAAATGTTCTCGTCTTGAAATTGAGAAGTCTTCTTTTTAAAGTTTGGGTCTAATTACCTCCAAGACTTGCCAACTTTGGTCTTCTTCCTTTTTTCCCCTGTCACGTATCCCCAGAAAGAAGTTTGTAGTTTCCCATAATATATATGTGTACCAAACTAGTGCCCAATTTAATTTGAAGAAAATAATCTTCTTTAAGAGTTTGAAGCAGAATAAATGAAAATTAAAATAACCCCCAAAATGATTTCTCGTGTACTGAAATGATTAGTATATTCATTTTTCAAAACACCAGTTGTGTGGGACTGCGCTTTCAATAGGAATAACAAGATGTATAGTCACTTCCCTCTTTACAAGGGGCATGTGCCTGAAACAAGTATTTGCAAATTCAGCAAAATTAGCATGATCTATTTCTTTCTAGTGAGGTTTTCCTCCCTTCAAAGACTGTAATATAAACTACAAATGTAGAATATGATGTCTTCAAATTTAGAATCTTAATTAATCCTATGACATTTAACACAGGATATACAAACACTTTAGAACTGGGGCTTGACAGTACATGTATCATTCTACAGAGATAATGAATTAGTGCCCTACTCTAGACAGGATGTGAAGATAAAATAAAGTTTCAGTTGCTTTCGGGCACAGCCATGTTATCTTTCCCTCAATATCGTTGTTACTGCCTAAACAGTGTCTTAGTATTAGAAGTTGCTCTGTAAATGTTTATCGATCAAATACATTTTACATGAATAATTTCAGAAAAAGGAAACAGTCATGCTTATTAGTTTTGATGTTTATTTGTGGTTCCTTAATTATAATGAAAATGTGGAGAAAATAAAGCTTAGGCTTGCAAAAGAGATTATTATGCATGAGACATGAATGACTCAGGAATGCAAGAATGCTTATCAGAAAGCACCAGTCGTTTCTAGTCTTATTTTTCACTTCTGTTTCCTTGAACATTTTTAGGTGGTGTAGAGTGCATATGCAAGGCAAGATTCAGAAAGAGTTGCAAGAAAAGGAAAAAAACTTCTCTTGGAGAGCAAAAAGGAGAAGAAAAAGAAAGAAAAGAAAAAGGAAGGCAGCAGACACTATTTCTTTGTTCCCGTTTTTCCCCATGCTTAGCGGAGTAAAGGGAAAACAGAGGAAAAGCTGGAGAGACTAACGTCTTCCATAGCACCACCCAGTGGCCCAACTGTGAAGTAGTTTTTATTTTGCCAAATGTTGAAAAACTGGGAATTCGAATGTTGTGAACAGATTTGACAAATCGTTACTCACATTTATGAGAGAGTACAAATACCAGCTGAAGAGTCATTCTGACAGATACTAGTTCAAAGAGTATTTTACACATCCCCTAACAATGGCTATGTCTTTGCCTCTGTGCAGAAGTCATCTGATACGAGTCTCTGTTAAGGAAACACCAGTCCTGAACACGCCCCCAGCCCTCCACTCTCCCTAGAGTGATAATGAATTATATCCTGGCTCTCCCAGAAAGGTCTGGAGAGGAGATGGAGGACAGCCTTCTGATGGGCACCCTACTATTCTTGTTTATAGGAACATGTTTGAAGAAAGTTAAGAGCCTAGTTTCAACTTTCTTTCCTAGTTATGAAGCCAAGGTTGTAGACTGTGGGGTTTTTTCTTGGCCAAGTTTATCATTCTTCTGTAAGTTGCTAAAAATCAGATCTGGCAGCCAGTCTCTTTGAAGATGAAAAGGCCCTACGCTAGGCAAGGGTGCCAATGATTTCAAGAGGGATGAGGGAAGAAAAGGAGAGGAAATCATAAACAATGATAAAGGAGTTTCTCCTGCCCCCTTTTTAAAAACATACCCACAGCTATTTCCAGACATAGCCTCAAAAGAGCACAGCCCTTGAGAAAAGAGCTGTGAGAGGACTGAGTCGGCTGCCCAGCCAAAGGCACAGAATCCCAGGTAAATCAAGAGAACTTGACTCAATTAGAATTCATTTGGCAAAATAGCAAGGACTTGGAAGTTCCATTCTTTGGTCCTTGTTTTCCACTTCCTGGCATGAGGACTGACTGAATAACTATTAAAAAAGCTAACATTAAGTAGAAAGGCGTGTCCCAAGAGAGTTAGGAAAATGGTGGGCTGATGTTGATGATCAGATAGGAAGTTGGACCAAGTGACGTCTGGGGAGCCCTGATTGAATGAGCTGAGCCTTTGGTTCACCACACTCAGAATCATACATCAATAGAAAAGATCTTCCCAATATATGTAGGTAAATTAAGACCACTCTAGATTGCTTAGCATCAATTAATGATAACATATGGTTTTATAAGCAGAAGAATGAAAAGAAGCAGGCCGAGAAAGTGAGAAGTGTAAGAGTTGATGCTATGGAAAAGGTATGTGAGCATGTGTGTGTGTATGTACACGTGTCTATAAACTGACACTATGCAATTAAGTTAAAAAAGAAAATATCACTTTCCAAACCTATTTCCTTTGAACTGAGTTAGAGGGATCCTTACTCCTGCTTAAAGAAGTTCACAATATCAGAAGCACAGCTCTGGCACTATTTAGATTCTAACTGAAAAACCCCACTGAGGTTGTAGAAGCAGCACCACCAGGGCTGCCAGTGGATTTCAAGTACCTGTTTTGGTCAAAGGGATTGAGAAGAGTTGTTGAAGAAGCTTATTTTCTGATGTTCTCAGGACTAAAATTACATCGGCAGGGAGAGTGTCTCTGTTCTTCTCAAGAACCCCAGAAGCGTCATACAATACCTGTAACATGAATAGCAAATAGCAAATTAGCCAAATCCACTGTCCGTTCGTTGGCAACACTGGCAAGTTAGCTGACCTTTGCATAAAATTTGTCTTGACACAGCCATGCTTTTATTCCAGACCATCAGACGAGGAGAAAAAAAAAAATTGTCATTTCAACAGGCCAGTTTATCTTAATACCATGTCCACATTCTTCTTTGAAGAAAAGAGCCTCATATCAAAGATATATTGTTGTTGTGTTGTTATGTGCCGTTGAGTCAGACCCAATTCATAAAGACCCCTCTTTGGGTTTCTGAGGCGGTATCACTACAAAAGTAGATTGCCCAACCTTCCTTCCGAGGAATGGCTGGTGGGTTTGAACCGCCAGACTTCTGGTTAGCAGTCAAGTGCCTTAGGCACTATGCTACCAGAGCTCCCTCAAAGATATGTATCACACTAGAATAATTATTAAAATATCTCCTCATATTGGACACTTATTATAGGTGAGGCATCCATCCTATGAGATAAATACTCTCTTATCTCCAGTTTACTGGCGAACAAACAGGGCTTAGAGTGAGACTGAATAATGTGCCTCTGGTCACATGTCTCAAAAGTGGTAGAAAAAACAAACAAACCAAAACTCACTGCCATTGAGTCAATTCTGACTCATAGCAACCCCCTTTGGGTTTCTGGGGTGGTAAATCTTTATGGAAGCAGATTGCCCAGTCTTCCTTCCATGGAGTGACTGGTAAGTTTGAGCCACTAACCTTCTGGTTAGCAGTCAAATGCCTTAGGCACTATGCCACCAGAGCTCCTTCTTAAGTGGTAGGCAGTCCTCAAAACCTGAGCTCTCTAGTTCTATGCTCTTAACCACTGCATGCTCACTGCCTCCCAAGATGCTCACAAGATCAGAGTAATCACTCCAAGATGCTGAGCTGTTCTCAGAACAGGAGGGATCCAGTTCAGGGAAACTTCAAGGACCACTTCAGAGAATCCCTTGTCTACAAACAAGTTTTGAATGGCAAAAGGGTTCAGAAAAGGACAGAGCCCAGAGAAAAAAGGATTCCTCTTCTCCCTAAAATCAAAAAGAAAGAAATGAGAGAGAAAGAGGGATGAAGACAGGTGGGTAGGAAATAGGTGTAAAAGGACAAAGAGATGGAAAGAAATGTGAGAGGAAGTGAACAGGAATTGGGAGGCAGAAGAGAAGACTCGGAAGTTGAACAGGTGGGTAGGGTATGTCCCACTGCCATTGAGTCTGACCCAACTCATAGCAACCCCTCCTTGGGTTTCTGAGGCAGTATTACTATGGAAGTAGATTGCCCAACCTTCCTTCTGAGGAGTGGCTGGTGGGTTTGAACGGCCAGCCTCTGGTTAGCAGTCAAGTGCCTTAGGCACTACGTTACCAGAGTTCCGTAGGGTATCTCAGGCAGTGGAAAACACTAATATGTGGTCAGACATCAATGCTGAGGTCACAGAAGAATTTAAGAGCAAAACTTGTATCGCAACTACTAACAAAGATCCAAAATAAGTACCATAAAGTACTACGTAGATTGAAAATTAATCAGTTCCCTTTACCTGTATTAGAACTTCTTTTCAATCAATATCCAGGCAGGCAAAGTTTTAGTATCGTGAAATAAAGGTAAAAGGTAATTTTGATAAATTTTTAATCAACAAAATAATCTTAAATGCCTTTTATTAACTCTACCTATTTGGCCTGGTAGCATAGTGGCTAAAGCACTTGATTGCTAACCAGAAGGCTGGCGGTTCAAACCCACCAGCCACTCCTCGGAAGGAAGGTTGGGCAATCCTACTTCTGTAGTGATACTGCCTCGGAAACCCAAGGAGGGGTCGCTATGAGTCGGGGCCGACTCGACGGCACATAACAACAACAACAACATTTGGCCTAGTGGTTAAAGCATTTAGCTGCTAACCAAAAGGTTGGTGGCTTGACTCCACCATCTGCTCCATGGGAAAGATGAGGCAGTCTGCTTTCATAAAGATTTATAGCCTTGAAAACCCTATGAGGCAGTTCTACTCTGTTTTATATGGTTGCTATAGGTTGGAATCTATAGATGAGAGTGGTGTTTTTTTTTTTTTTTTTTGGTTGACCCATTTTCAGCACCTTGGGTATCAGTAGACCCCACAGGAACCAATTACCCATATCAAATGGCTCCTCTGG
Source organism: Orycteropus afer afer (assembly GCF_000298275.1). NCBI lineage: Eukaryota > Metazoa > Chordata > Mammalia > Tubulidentata > Orycteropodidae > Orycteropus > Orycteropus afer. The sequence goes on from NW_006921588.1 coordinate 30,504,286, forward strand.
GAGTAAGCCAAGCAGTGAGTAGGCTACAAGAGTAAAGAATTTTCTGAATCACTAATTTCCTGAGTCACTAATCTGCTTCAGAAACTTGAAATTGAGACTGAGGCATAATGCATGAAAAGTGGAAAGTTCAGTTAATGTTGTAAAAGCTTAACATCTGGTTGAGGAAGTGAATTTTTTTTTCTCCTTTTCATCTGGACATTTTTGGTGGCCAGTAGAAATGTACTTCAAGTGCTAAAAATTGAGCCCTACTGTGACAGTAACCCTCCTTCATTACCTACACCTCTCCAAATTACTTCAGAATGTGAACATTCATAGCTAAATGCTGCGAAAAGCTATAATATGTTTTCTCTCTGGAGAGCTGTGTCTTCTAGGCCAAACCTCAGGTGAGAAGCAGATGGCGGCTCCATGGGCCACCCCAGTGAGAAACTGCTTCAATGCCAGGGGCAACTTTCTGTGAGCAGCACCACTGAGAGAGTTTGGGAATTACGATGAGGTGTTCAGGAAGAATTTAAAAGGGAGAGAAATCTGTAAGCAATTTCATGAGCTGCACAGACATGGTAATATGGACACTTTACCCCTTGTCAAATTCAGGTTTAATAACTGTCACACTCTCCTCACCTTTCCGGCATAGTGCTGGATGCCAAAGCACAGTTCCACTCCTTTGGGCCTCCAGAAGTATTTGCTTCGTAGATTATCTTCAAATTTATCTGTACGGATTTTTATGTTTAAAAGTTATAATGTGAATTGTTTGATTCTTCAAACAAACACGTGCTCCTTAAGCTATAACTTCCTCAAAACAAAACAAAACAAAACCCTAACTAGTTTCTGTCAGGGAGTTCTGGTAGTGTAGGGAGCTCTGGTAGTATGGAGAGCTCTGGTGACATAGTGCCTAAGGCACTTGACTGCCAACCAGAAGGCTAGCAGTTCAAACCCACCAGCCACTCCTCAGAAGGAAGATTGGGCAACCTACTTCCATAGTGATACCACCTCAGAAACCCAAGGAGGGGTTGCTATGAGTCGGGTCCAATTAGACAGCACATAACAACACAACAATAACAGTTTCTGTCAAGTAGATTCTGACTCATGGTGACCCCATGTGTCTCAGAGTAGAACTTTTCTCCATAGGGTTTTCAGTGCTGGTGATCTTTTGGAAGATTGCCAGGCCTTTCTTCCAAGGAGCCTCTGGGTATCTCAACTGCTAATCTCTTGGTAGCAGCCAAGTTCTTAACTGTTTGTGCCATCCAGGCAGGCCTAGAAGTGCCTCAGAACAAGGAGTTACAGACTAGACTGCTATTATCATTATGTATACAATGGTGGAGAAAGAACAACCCATAAAATGGGAGTTTATAATCTCACCCTTGTTGTTTAGCTGTTTAGGGTTGACTTTGGTGTCAAGCTGTGTCCTAGGATCTTATGTTCTGCTCTAAGATTTCCTGGGATGGACATCAAAGAAACCAAAAGCCCTGCCATTTAGCCTTAGGACCATAAAGATATCCCATGGAAGGCAGACAACCCTGGTTTAAATTTATCTTGGCAACCTGTGACAAGTTTTATAAATATAAGAAAACTGCTGGGGAGGGAGGCCATTTCAAGTACTAGAAGTGAATCTCTCCTATGAATCAACTTTCCATCTGGGCAAAAAGCTTGAAACTTTTTGTTCCTCCTTGTCATGGATTGAATTGTGTTCCAAACAAACATGTGTCATCTGGACTGGGCCATGATTCTCAGTGGTTTGGCAGTTATGCAATGATGTAATTTGGCAGGTATGTAATGATGTAATCACCCCCATGATGTAATCTGATATGATCAGTTGTAAGGGGATTAGGGTGGGATGCAACATTCTTACTCAGGCAGCCCTGATCCTATATAAGGGGAGTTTCCCTGGGGTATGGCCTGCATCACCTTTTATCTTACAAGACATAAAAGGAGAAAGAACTGGGCAGAGAGAGAGAGGGACCGCCTATCACCAAGAAAGAAGAGTCGGGAGTGGAGCACATCCTTTGGACCAAGGATACCCGCACTGAGAAGCTCCTAAACCCAGGGAAAGATGACAAGGACCTTCCCCCAGAACCAACAGAGAGAGAAAGCTTTGCCCTGTAGTTAGTGCCCTGAATTCAGACTTCTAGCCTCCTAAACTGTGTGAGAATGAATTTCTGTTTGTTAAAACCATCCATTTGTGGTATTTCTGTTATAGCACACTAGCTCTGGTAGTGTAGTGCCTAAGGCACTTGACTGCTAACCAGAAGGCTAGCAGTTCAAACCCACCAGCCACTCCTCAGAAAGAAGATGGGGCAATCTACTTCCATAGTGATACTGCCTCGGAAACCCAAGGAGAGGTCGTTATGAGTCAGGTCCAACTCGAAGGCACATAACAACAGCAACAGATAACCAAGGTAATCCCTCAATAAACAATTTTTGCTATTATTGCTGTTGTGGTTGAGAGCCTAGTGTGTGTGAGGGACTGTGTTAAGCACTACAAAGATGCAAGAATTGGGGCTTCTTTGCACCAAGCATCTCACAATCTGGATGAGAGACACTCCACCAGTTCCCTTGAGTTGACTCTGAGATTCATGCAAGCCCAAGTCAGAGTAGAACTGTATCCTATAGTGTTTTCAATGGCTGTGATCTTTCAAAAAGTAAACATCTCTGGGTGGACTCAAACCTCTAACCTTTTGGTTAGCTGCCACAAATGTTAACTTTCTGCACTACTCCTGGTGAGAGATAAGGATTATGTAAATCATTGAAGATTCAAGGGGAAGAAGGTGTTCAAGAGGAACAGGGGTAAAGTATAAAGGGCCTTTGATATCAGGAGACAATGTCCTATCCTTATCCTGTAAATAACAGTAACATAACAACAACACATAACAACAATGAAAAAGTGGCTTCAGAAAGATTAAACTAGCCAGGATGGCAGGGTAGAGGGGGAAATCATGAGGCCAGAGGCAGGAAGACCAGAAAGGACTTCTGCATTAACTCAGAGTAGAAGTGGATGAGGGTCCAGGCTAAGAAAAGTATATCAAAAGCATGAGGAGGAAATATTGCTTATGGGAAATCAGGGAGAGCAAGGTATAAAAATAATACAGATATGGGAAGTTCAATAACTAGGGTAATAATACTCCCATTGGCAGAAATAGAAAAGTAAGGAAGGTTTGGAGGATGGCGATGGCCTTGCCTCAAGACATGAATTCTACCTGGTCTTTTGCTGAGAATTTCAATTAATTAAAAACCAGGTCAACACTTTCATAGGTCCCTGGGTGGTACAAACAGTTTGCGTTCAGCTAGTAACCAAAAAGTTAGAGTGTGAACGCACTCAGTAGCACTGCAGAAGAAAAGGCCTGCTTCTGTAAAGATCATAGCAAAGAAAACACTATAGAGCAGTTTTACTCTAACACGTGGGATCACCATGAGTTGGAATTGACCCAAAGGCACAAGACAACAGTGACACATCCATACCTGACCAGGTGGCCAATGTAAGGAAATTCATTAAACCACATTCATTATGTGGTCTGATGATATGAGCCAAGTTCTGTTCTCCTTTTCAGTAAGTTACTCACCAACTAGGGTCTGGTCACTTGCTTGGGGAAACCGACTTTCCTCATCCAAAAGCGCAAGCAGTCCCAGGGGTTTCTGGAGGAACATGTCCAAGAGTGGGCGATTGTCCTCATACTCCACGAGTGTGGCATCAATGCCCTCACTCTGATATTCCATCTGGAAGGAAATAGATTGTGAATCTCTCCAGCCCTAACAAGCCAAGGTACCCTCAGGATGCTTTGGCATAGACTTCCTGGTGAGGCAACACTGAACACATGTGTGAAACAGGGTGCATTTTATATGTCTATTAAACCCTGGTTTTAAGTCTGTCCTACTAGTGGCTTCTAGCAAGCAGCTGAAGCCGATAAAAGAAGGGATTACTCTCTGCCTCCCAAATGTGAACTTGGTAACTCATAATTTAAAAACTAATGTAGAAAGGAAGTGAGGTTGAAAAAATTATTTTGGTGACAAAAATCTTCTGCAAAATGCAATCTGGATTCAGAAGAGGACATGGAACAAAGGATATCACTGCTAATGTCAGATGGACTTTGGCTGAAAGCAAAGAATACCAGAAAGATGTTTCCTTGTGTTTTATTGATGATGCAAAGGTATTTGACTGTGTGGATCACAACAAAGATTGAGAAGAATGGGAATTCCAGAACACTTTATTGTGCTCATGAGGAACCTACACATAGACTAGGAGGCTGTCATTCAAACAGAACAAGGGGATACTTCATGGTTTAAAATCAGGAAGGCAGTACATCAAGGTTGTATCCTTTCACCATACTTATTCAATCTGTATGCTGAGCAAATAACCCAAGAAGCAGGACTACATGAAGAAGAATGTGGTATCAGGATTGGAGGAACATTCATTAACAATCTGCGATATGCAGATGACACAACCTTGCTTGCTCAAAGTGAAGATGACTTGAAGCATTTACTGATGAAGATTAAAGACTACAGTTTGCAGTATGGATTGCACCTCAATATAAAGAAAACAACAATCCTCACAGCTGTACCAATAAGCAGCATCATGATAAATGGAGAAAAGATTAAGGTTGTCAAGGATTTTATATTACTTGTTTCCACAATCAACACCAATGGAAGCAGCAGACAAGGAATCAGATGATGTATTGCACTGGGAAAATCTGCTGCAAAAGACCTCTTTAAAGTGTTAAGAAGCAAAGATGTCTCTTTGAAGACTAAGGTGTACCTAACCCAAGCCATGGTATTTTCAAATAGCCTTATATGCATGTGAAAGCTGGACAATGAATAAGGAAGACTATAGAAAAGTTGATGCTTTTGAGTTGTGGTGTTGGTGAAGAATACTCAAAGTGCCATGGACTAACAAATCTGGCCTGGAAGAAGTGCAGTCGGAATGCTCCTTGGAAGTGAGAATGGCCAGATTTTGTCTCACCTACTTTGGCCATTCCCTGTAGAAGGATATCATGCTTGGGAAAGTGGGGGGTCAGCAAAAAAGGAGAAGGCCCTCAGCAAGATGGATTGACACGGTGGCTGCAACAAGAGGCTCAGGTATAGCAAGGATTGTGAGGCTGGCGCAGGACTGGGCAGGGTTTTGTTCTGTTGTACATGGGGTCACTATGAGTTGGAACCAACTAAACAGTACCTAGCAACAACAACAGTCTCTGCAAGGGCTTCTGTAAGGGAATCATCTTAGACTGGAAACTAAAAAGAACTCCAGATTTCTCAAAGTCAAATGGAAGGACCCTGGACTAACTCTAGATGGAGTTTTGTGTAAGATAGATGGGTAGAGGAGTGCCATACAGATCTATCTAGCTCCAGTGATAAAAAATCAGTTCTGGTATTTTTACTCAATGTCTTTTTGTTTATCAAATCACACTACAGTTTGTGTGTCTTCATTCTTACTGATCAGATAATTACCCCTGCATTAAGGCACATAACAACAACAATATGTCCTGACTTGGTCAGGAGAGGAAGTCTTGGCATTTGATAGTGGTTGGGGTGGTAAAGACTTATTCAGGTTGTGGCTGTAGGAAAGGTCCCCTAACCTTTGGGTTCACTAGCTTCACATTTTCTTTTATTTACCATTAAACTCACAAAGTAAAGACTTCCATTTCTAGAAAACTAAGAACATATCTTACTCCTCCTTGGAGCCACCCTTCTAGTTATTATGGTGTGCAAGAGATAGGGACCAAACCAAAAATGAAATTCATTGCCATTGAGTCAATTCTGACTCTTAGTGACCCCTTTGGGTTTCCAAAGCTGTAAATCTTTATGGAAGTAGATTGCCTCATCTTTCTCCTGCAGAGCAGCTAGTGGGTTTGAAATGCCTTATCCACTACACCATCAGAGCCCCTTGGAGATAGATATGGGGATGGCTAATTTTGGAGTTAAGGACAACAAGACACTATGCCTAAACTCAAGATCATCCTGTGTCATTTGGTACACGATCACAGATATTTTTAGTTAAATAAAGCAGAAGAGAACACAGAATTGTGGACAATATGCATGAAGCAGTTTAGAAGCAAGATTTAAATAACTGGCTTGTCATTCGCTCCACTCAAGCGAAGAAACGCACCTTTCCACAGAAATCAAGACCTCTTTCTTTTTCAGAGTAAATTTAGACTATCTATTTATTTTGACTAGTGGCTAAGACACTTGCCTGCTAACCAGACGGCTGGCGGTTCAAACCCACCAGCCACTCCTCGGAAGGAAGGTTGGGCAATCCTACTTCCGTAGTGATACTGCCTCGGAAACCCAAGGAGGGGTCGCTATGAGTCCGGTTTGACTCGACGGCACATAACAACAACAACAACATTTATTTTGACAGGACTTTCTCACCAGCCATTTTTCTCTAGAGCCTTGTACCTGTTAACCTGCCTAACAGGGTTTTTGCTTCAAATCATGGGCATCTGGGAGACACCTTCCCCTACCAGGTTGAGTTATTTCAGAGTTCATTATTACCTGCTCAAGAGCAAAAACGTGTTCATTAAAATAGTACTGGATTTGCTCGTTGGCGATGTTTATGCACAGCTGTTCGAATGAATTTCTCCCGAAGTTCTCGAATCCAAAAATATCCAAGATGCCCACAGTCATACCATCACCTGCACTACTGCATGAGAGAAGAATAAAACCCTTGAGCAGAGGAAACATCCCAGGGAGATGAGAATCTATAAGCCTGTATGTTAGCAACACTTGTATCCATTCTTTGAAAGCAGCATCCCACTGCCTCTATGGGAAGAAACAGTTTATATCTTAAACCATTAATTCCTTTAGTCTTTCCATGGTATTTTCAACTTTTTGCAATAAAATTCTTTAACACTTACTCAGAAGCTCCGTACATAAAACAGATTAAAGAACAATTGCTCTATTTGATGACGAGGCTACAACTTCCATCCATCCCTTCTTCTGACTACCTATCCACAAACCTTAACTGGAAGAATATATTTTAGAATTTGATATTGTCACTTCTGTTGTATATAAGATACCACTAATGCTTAGAAAAGAAAATACAATAATAATATAAGACTTAAAACTTTTCACAAAATGTCTCATTTGACCCTAAAAACAACTCTATGGAGAGAATATTATTATTGTTCCCATTTTAGAGTTGAGAAAATTGTCATTAAGAACATGTAGCCAGTTAAGCTACAGAGCATGGATTTGAACCCAGTCTGCATAGCTCAGCTTCCAACCTAGCCTGTTCTCTTAAACCTACACTATCATTCCCTTCTCAGATACGAACTCTCCAGCTCTCCTGCACCCCATCACATCTTTTAAAGCAGTAAGCCTGAGAGTTTCACTAAAGAAAACCCAAGAGAGGACCAAACACTTCTTCTTGCAAACTCTTAGAGACACTAGGGTAGATGACAGCTCCCTTGAGGCCTCTGCTTCGGTGAGAACCCACCATATCTTTTTGTCTGGCTGAAGGAGTGTATTGATGCGGTTTACAATCCAGCTGAAGAGCCGCCCATACAAGGCTTTGGACATGGCATCCCGGACGTCCTCTGCCCTGTCAACAGTGTTGGCACGGACGATGGTTTCTCCCCTGGTGACCACACAGTGAGAGGTAAGAGCCTCCTGGAGCTCTTTGGGGCCGATGCAGAGAAGACAGGCAGCTGGAAAAAAGAGAAGGATGGCACTGGGTAATGTAGCCATTCATTCATTTATTCATTCATTCAGCACTTACACAATACCTATTATGCGCCAGTGTCTATTGTAGGCACTTACAAGTTAAACATAAACAAGCTAAGTCCCTAATCCCAAAAGGCATCCAAACTGATGCAATGTCTCCCAAATTGTTCTGGAAGCCCTTCATAGGTGTTTGATGTTACCAAAAAAAAAAAAAAAAAATGGAGTGGGGAAGGAAGGGGTGGTCTCTGGTCAAATAAATTGGGGGAATTTCTGTGGATTTTTTTCCCCTCTTAAAAGGAGCCCTGATCACACAAAAGTTAAGCACTCTGGTGCTTAGTGAAAAGTCAGCAGTTCAAACCCTCTAGTAGCACGAGAGCAAAGATCTGGCCATCTGCTCCCATAAAGATTATAGCCTAGGATACACTATGGGACAGTTCTGCTCTGTCATACAGGGTTGCTGTGAGTTGGAATCCACTTGATGGCACAAAACAACCTATTCTCCTCTTAGAAAGTCATAAAGCACATCAGTATACTAAAGGCCCTAAAAAGGCCTGCAGTTTTACATAAAGGATTTTCCTTTATTTAAATCTGTTCAGGATTCTCATTCCTTGGGCTGCCATAATTATTTATGGAGCCTAAAAGTAAATCGGAGTCTGCTTTCTCCCCTGCAGATGCTGATTCAATGGATTCAGAGCGGGGCCCAAAGGTTGCAGATGATTTGCAAAAATTTCCAGGATTGCGAACCACTGCCATAGTCTACTGCCATGGGGATCTTTTCTGCAGAACACCTATTTCCAGCTACGGCAAGAACACTGTGCTTCAAAGGGCGTCTTCTGGGAAAGATTGATTAGTGAAAATACCCACAGTCAGTAGAAAGAACAACAGCCACACTATGTTTTATTGTCTCAAATAACAAACAAAGTGAAAGAAACGTGCATTTTGGCAGAAGACATTAAACAGCAGCAAATAATTACCATTTTTCAAAGCTTCGGCATTGGGAACCTCACTTTTATCAGTTTGATGTTGAGAAGAAATAGCTGTAAATTCAATGTTTCCAATATTCAAAATACCGGCCAAAATTCTGTACACTGAGTGCACCTCCTGAAAAGGACACCAAAAGCCATGTTTGAAGGTCATTGCCAATCAGACCAATGAAGCACTGGCCCTGGAGTGGAAACAGCCAGTTGTGCACTGAAGTCCATTCTCTCCCCTATCCTGTGCACACAGATAAGTTTCCCAATCTCTGCAGCAGTTAGGATGGCCCTGTAATTAAATTCTTACCAATGGTGCAAGTAGAATGATGTGGGCCACTCTGGCCCAAGGGCTTAAGCATGTCTCCTCCACACTTTGTTTACCACTATTGCTGGCTGGAACTCCCAGAAACCTAGCTCCAACCAGACTATTGATCAGGATGCTTTTGAGCAACGAAGGACAGGAGCTATTCTGTGACATGAAACACTTATCTTTGAATGGTTACGTAAAAGAGAACAGCTTTTCTTTGTTTGAAGCCACTTTAACCTTTTCTCTTAATACTAGCTCCCAAATTTAGGAATGGTCCTTTCTTCAAAGCAAAAGAGATGTTTCCTTAGCCTCTTTTTTTTTTTTTTTTTTTAATCTTTTTGTTGTGATTTGGGTGAAATTTTATAAAGCAGATTCATTTTACATTCAACAGTTCATACACATTTTTTCGTGTGATGCTGGTTACATTCCCTGCAGTGTAACATCTCACCTCCCACTTCTTCCCTGTGGTTACCCTTTCCCTGTATCCTTCTGCCTGTGCATTCCCACCTCCCTACCTTTCTTCCTGTGCAAATGCTTCCCTCTGGATCTCCCGTGGTTGATTGCTCCAAGGACTGCATCTCCCTGATGTAGTTGTTCAGCTTGTAGCCCTGCCTATTGTTAGGCTGAGACTTAAGCCATGGAAGTGAATACATTTCCAGGCCCGAAGGGTGACTTGGAGCCTTAGTCTCAGGGGTGCTTACCAGTTTATGTCAGACCAGTAAGGCTAGTATTTTTCGTGATTTTGGGTTTTGTTCCACAACTGTGCTCCATAGGGTTATTAATTGTTGATTTTTCAGAAGTAGTTTAACAAGCCCTTTTTCTGAGGCGCCTTGGGGTGGACTCCAGCTTCAAATGTTTTGGTTAGCAGCAGAACTAACCATATACACCTCCCAGAGACGCCCATTGGAATGTAGCTTTCATGAAATAATTGGGAGGACATCCATTGATGATTCATCAGAATATTTTAAAGTTTAATGATGGAGAATACAGTTATGAATGAGGTCAAGAAATATTTTGAAAGACTCACTGGATATTATCTAAGTCCTATTTTTTATACTGAAAGTTGAATACATAAGTAGCATTCTTGGTAGAAAAAATATAAATTACATTTATTTATCTAAGCATCTGCATTTTCTACAGGTAAGATAATGGAATACATAGCCAAGAAATTTCTGTAAAACTTATAGACAGAGAAACTTGTTTCCGTAAAAACAGGGAACTTGATTTAGTACTGTACATAGCAGTAACCTAATAGGAATTGCCATTAAGCCATTGATAAAGCATTGCCCCCAACATGAGCCTTTCTGTAAACATTACTCAGTAAAGCCAAAAACCTGGAACATGGACTGTAACAGTGACATCTGGTGGATAATGCTTCAAAGACAAATGATTTTAAAACCAGCTTCTATTATAGATAAATATTGTTCTTCAAACTTCTAAATCAAAGGCAAGATGTCATGTTTCTGACTTTAAGAATCACTGTTTTAATTGCACAACTTAAGAATGGCTGAGCAGAACACCTTCCAAATGTGTTTTTGGGACTTGCCTGGATTTAACATGACAGCACCTCATTACCTTGATCAATACAGTATGAGCTTGCTGAATACACTGAGCTACTTCTGAGCAAGGCAGATCCCAGAGGGTAAAACACAGACTGCTCAGCAGCCATTTCTACATCTGTTATATCTTTTTTTCCCCTCCAACTTTTTATTTGGAAAAGTTTTAAATATGAAGAAATATTAGAAAAAACAATATAGTGATTACCCTCAATTTACTCATCATTATCATATTTGCTTTTTCTCTCTCCCACATATATAAACTTGTGTGTATACATGTGTATGTACGTATATGTGTGTGTCTATAACACACATTTCTTTCTGAACCATTTGAAAGTAAGTTGCTCACTGGCAGTATGGCCATTTTGAATTATGGCAAGTAGTGTTCCAATCAGACCAGAAACCAAAGAACCAGCTCCACTTACCCAGGACTACACCAGCACCCATACTGGTGATCAGACAACCAGAGAACTGTGTCCTCCCTCCTTACCTTGTACAACCTACCATTGACTAGTAAGTAACATGGCTCTTCTCACCCCCACACGGCAGGCTGCAGTCAAACTCCCCCCACTGTCAGTCACGGGCTTTTTTTTTTTTTTTTTTCTCCCCACTCTTTCTGCTCAGTCCTTCTATCCTTTCATCTTCCCTGTAGAACAGGAGACACTGCCCGGCTGCCTATGTGGTTAGTAATGCCTGTTCCACCTCCCTCCCCGCTTGGAAGTGCACATTCTGGTGGAGCCAGCACTGTGCTTCCATGCAGCCACATTTGATGGCTGGCACTTTTGACAGTACTGTGCTTCTTTTTTTCTTTCTTCCTTTTGTTTTCTTTTTTCCTTCTTAGTTCTTCCCTCTTCTGCTGCTTGCTTTTCTGTTCTTTGTTTTCTTTGGCTTCTTCCTCTTCACGCTATCTTTTTTCTTCTTCCTTTCTCTTTCTCTTTGTTCCTGCCCCCACCCACCCCTCCATGAAAGGCAGTGTGAGCTTTCCCGGAGTGAGCTCCATGTTCCTGTTGCAGCTGTGCTTGGCAGCTAATGCTGGCACCATTTACTTTTCCTTCTCTCTTCTCTTTTTTCTTTGCCCCTTTTTGTTTTGAAGTTGTCATCGTTTACATATGACATCTCTGATTCCCTGTTTTCAGTTTTGCAGTGGAATTTTACTCTTGAGATTTCTTATCTGGGTGATGCTGTCATGTGTCTTAATCTCAGGTTGTTATCTGATGTCATTAGTTCTCTGTCTGAAGGATTCCCTTTAATATTTCCAGTATAGTTGGTCTGGTTTTTACATATTCCCTTAATTTCTGTTTATCTGAGAATGTCCCAGTTTCACCATTATATCTGAAAGACAATTTTGCTGGATATATGATTCTTAGTTGGCAATTCTTTTCTTTGTTTTATATATGTCATTTCATTGCCTTCTTGACTGCATGGTTTCTGCCAAGAAATCAGCACTTAGTCTTATTGGTGCCCCTTTGCAGGTGATATTTCATTTTTCACAAACTGCTCGCAGACTTTTCTTTGGTTTTGGACAGTTTGATTATGATATGTCTTGATGACTTTTTTGGAGTCTATCTTGCATGGGGTTCATTGAGCTTCTTGGATGGAAACCATGTCATCTTTCATGATGTTAGGGAAGTTTTCTGCCAATAAATCTTCAAAAACTCTCTCTGTGCTTGTTTTTCTCTCCTCCTCTTCTGGAATTCCTATTACATGTAAATTTTTCCTCTCAATAGCATCCCACATAACTCTCAGGCTTTATTTATTCTTTTTCTGATTGTTCCTCAAACAAATTAGTATCAAGGGATTTGCCTCTGTTTCACTGATTCTTTCTTCCACTGATTCAATTCTTCTTCTATGTCCTTCTCTGTCCTATAGGGTCAGTATGAGTCAGAATCATTTGATGACAGTGGGTAAGTCCTTTCATTGTGTTATCTATTTCTGATACTGTATTGTTAATCTTCTGGATTTCTAGTTGTGTTTGTCTTGTTCTTAATTATATATTTATTTTGTTATTTTGTTTGTGTATTCTTTTCCTGAATTCTTCTAGCATTTTGTCTGTGTTTTCTCTTGATTTCTTTAAGAATCCTATACATAAGTCTTTTGAATTCCTTATCAGGTAGAGCTATTACCATTTCTTCCTCAGGAAAGTTTTCTGCCCCTTTATTCTGCTCAGTTGTTTGAGCCATTTTATCTAGTTTCTTCATAAGATTTGTTATTGTCTGCTGTCTCCAAGGCATTCAAGTGTTATTTTTTTATGCATTTTGTTTATTGATTGAATGTATGTTTGTTTTGTACTGATTTGTGTGTGTGTGTGTGTTGTTTGATGTATCTAGAGCTTTTTTTCTTCTCTTTCTCTTTACAATGTCATTTTTCTTCTGTATTATTTTAATTGTTGTTGTTTTGTGGTTCAGGTCTATGAGTGATTTTAGTGGTATCTATTTGCTAGGCATGATTTCCTCTCACTAGTGGGTATGGCAGATCATACTTACATGCAAGTACTATGTGATTAGGCTCATATGTCTTCCCTTACTGGATTGAGTGAAAGTGGGAGAGCAGGTTCTTTCCTTGATATTGAGTGATAAGTGTTGGGTGGTCAGGGTCCTTCCACAGCCCTTATGGGACTGTGAGATCCTTCCAGGTTGATGTTAGCAGTCCGTGAGTTCTCTAGAGTTCAGAGCAGGACATCACCATATCCACTGTGAGGTAGTGTTACCCAAATGGATGCTAATTTTTGCATGCACAAATTGGTGTCTCAGTAGGTAGTGAGATATAAAGGGGTTTCAGTGCAAGTGCAGATGGCCTTCAGGAACTGTTTAGGTGTGGGATGTGTGACATTGCAGCCAGGTGGATGTTGGATAAGGGCAGTAGGATCTCTTGCTCATCATTTGGCAGAGGTGAAGTGCTAATGAGGTGTTGTACCTGTCTGGCCAGTCAAGAAGATTAACAACTCCTTCAGATGGGTTTTTCATTTTATTATTGATGAGTATGAAGTCAGTTTTGCCACCAATCACAAAAGTGAGGTAGAAGACAGGTAGATAGATGGGTGGACAGACTGAATGATCAGGTATGTCTAGGCAGGGAGGAGCATGCCCATGACCATGTATAGGTTTGGGAGACAATGTTTCTACATGTGTATTTGTGTATGCTGTAAGAATGTCCAGGTGCATAGTAGAGCTGACAAGGGACAAGGTTGTGATGGCTTCTTGGCCACAGCCAGCTACCTATAGGGAGTGAGTACTTGGACCTGTGGGCTCAGGACTATGGTCACAGGGGACATCAAGCTCAATTGGCATAACATACTACACAAAAACATTGTTTTACATCTTACTTTGGTAAATAGCAACTGGGATCTTAAAAGCTTGGATGCAACCATCTAGATGCAATGATGGGTCTCTCCTTGTCCAGAGCAGAATAATGAAGAAAACCAAAGATACATGGAAATAATTAGTCTAAGGGACTAGTAGTAGACTATGCAATCCTCAACCTATATGACTATGAGACCAGAAGAACTAGATGGTGCCCGGCTACCACTGTCAACCACTCGGAAAGAGATCAGTGCAGATCCCAGATACAGTGGGAGAACAATGTGGAACAAAACTCAAAATCATAAAATAAAAAATAAAAAAAAAAGATGAGATTTGCTGCTCTGATAGAGCCTGGCGAGACCCCTGAGACTATGTTTCCTAGTTACCCTTCAGGTCTGGAACTGAACTTACTCCTGTGGCTTCCAGCTAAACAATAGACAGGCATATGGGGTGAACATTTACATCAGGTAGATACACTCCTTGGAGCAATCAATCATGGGAGAACAGAAGGGCAGGGTTCGCACAGGGAGATAGCTTGGAGGGCAGGAGTGCATGAGAGGAAAGGACACAGGGAAGAAATAACTACAGGGAGGAAGTGGCAAGAGAGTTGTTACACTGTGGGGAATTGCAGTCAGTGTCATGAAACAAAATGTGTATGAACTGCTGTATGTAGAATGAATGTGCTCTTAAACTTTTACCCAAATCACAATAAAAATTTTTAAAAAATGAGATAGGACGAGCATTTCTCTGTTAAAGTTCCAGTGTAGAATGATGAGATTTGATTGGCTCTTTTTGTCAGGAGACACTTCTTTCATTCATGTAGATATTCTCCAGGTAAAATTGAGGCTAATCTTGAGACTTTATATTCTTTGTTAGCCTGGACTTGACTGAAGGAAATTACCTTTGGCCTTGGTCATAGGCATTTCAGGTATTGTTTCTCTGGTACCTCCTTAGGAAGTTACTTCTTCTTCCAGTATCTCTTTAACTTGTTTATTTTTTTTTTTCATCAGTCTTTTTAGTTTTTCATCATTTCAGCTCTAAGCACTACACTAGGTTCAACCGAAAGGCCTTCTCCTTCATAAGCTCTTATCAAGCTCAATTGGTATAACATACTGCACAACAACATTGTTCTACATCCTACTTTAGTGAGTAGTGACTGGGGTCTTAAAAGCTTACAAGTGGCCATCTAAGATTCAACAATTGATCTCTCCTTGTCTGGAGCAAAGAAGAATGAAGAAAACCAAAGATACACAGAAACAATTAGTCCAAGGGACTAATGGACCATGTGATCCACAACCTGCACGACCCTGAGAGCAGAAGATGGTGTCTGGCTGCCACTGTCAACCACTCAGAAAGGGATCAAAATAAGATAGACAGATAGAGTGGAAGAAAAATGTGAAACAAAACTCAAAGTCATAAAAAAGATCAGGCTTACTGTTTGATAGATTGATGAAACCCCCAAAACTATGGTCCCTTGTCACCTTTTGGCCTGGAATTAAACTCACTTCTGTGGCTTCCAGCCAAACAACAGCCAGGCATATACAGTGAACCAGGTAGGTACATTGCTCAGAACAATCAGCCAGGGGAGATCAGAAGGGCAGTATTTGCACAGGGAGACAGCTCAGAGGGCAGGAATGCATAGGAAAGAAGGACACAGGGAACAGGCAGACACAAGAAGGAAGTGGGAAGAGAGTTGTTACATTATGGGGATTGAGATCAATGTCACAAAATAAAATGTGTATGAACTGTTGTATGGAAAATGAATTTGCTCTGTAAACTTTCATCCAAATCACAATAGAAAAAAAAAAAAAAGTCAATAGTAAGTCTTATTGCCTGGCATTAAAACACTGAAAATGTTCAAGACCCCCAAGTTACATTTTAAGAGATAACCCTCCAGTCTCTCTTTAACTCTCTCAATTCAAAATCTATTTTGAAGAAAGAGATTATATTTTGCCTTAATCTCAAAGGCTTCTCCCTAACCTCTTCATCTAGGGATCTGCAGAAAAAAAAAAATCTTGACCATCACTCAGACCATCAGCCAAAAAAGTGTCCATGTACTATTAAATATAAACACATCTAAAACTAAACTCATTTAGTATGTAATGATAATTACTATACCAGCAAAACAGGCACAATATTAAACAAGAATATTATGTTTAGGAGCTCTGGTGGCACAGTGCCAAAGGCATCTGACTGCTAACCAGAAGTTTGGTGGTTCAAACCCACCAGCCACTCCATGGAAGCAAGAATGGGCAATCTATTTCCCTAAAGACTGACCACCTTAGAAACCCAATGGGGATTGCAATGAGTCAGAATTGACTTGATGGCAGTGGGTTTGCTTTGGTTTTTTTGGTATGGTTTGGCTCTAAAAATAGGAATTGAAAAGCACTGATCTTCACAATAGGGTTTTAAGTATAATTTCTCCAAGCCCCTGTAATAAACCATCATTAGTAAGAGACTCCTACCATCAGAGAGGTTTCTTTACAGTAAGCCCAGGGTTAAGTGTTCTTTCAGATACTTTTGGATGGTGTTCCCGAATTAAAATTCATGTGCCTGGTATAAACTTGCTCCTCATAATTTTGCTCTAATGTTTTGGATGAAACTGAAGAGATCCCTGCATGGAATTTGTGACACTATAAGAAAGGACAGGGACCATAATTTTGATTGAACTGACCATTTCATTTAAGTTCTGTCTAGAAATGCCTGCCAGGAAAACTTAAGATAAAGTTCTGTCACACAGGCCATTTGGCATCTGCTGCCTGACCCCAATCAGTGAAATCTTTCTGAATTTAGGCAAAGTACTTTGAGTTTATAAATATAAAATGAACTGCTTTGTTAATTCAGTAAAACAGGTTGTCTATAGAGATTTACCATAGAATTTAGGGTCAGAGAACTAAGATCCAGTGTCTTCCTTTCATTTCCAAGGGTGCTGACATAAATTGGTTTATTTGCAGTATGCATTAGTACGGGACATGGTGTAGGTATGTAGACATATGTACAATTACTTTCTAGCTACTCATAAAGCAGACCACATCAGACACAAATTAAGAATGTTTACTAACTTTTATATTTCTTGCTTTGCATATTCATTCATGCAATTATTCATTCACTTCTACTGTACATTTTCCCACAGAGGGTAGAGATGTTTATTTCAAGGATACATACTTAATTTCTTCTAATTTCAATTTTGTTATCTTAACACAGATAGCATCTGCTTAGTTATTTGCAATACATTTCTATTATTAGAACAGGGTCACCCTATACCTTCTTTTAGAACTAGGACCAATCTCTTCTTAGTATTCTAAAGCATGTCTTTGTACTCATTGAAAGTACAGTATTATTAACCTTATGGAACAACTAGGAGCTCTAGTGCCTAAGGCATTTGACTGCTAACCAGAAGACTGATGGTTCAAACCCCCCAGCCACTCCTCAGAAGGAAAGTTGGGCAATCTACTTCTGTAGTGATACTGCCTCGGAAACCCAAGGAGGGGTCGCTATAAGTAGCTCCAACCCCATGGCAGTGGTTATGTTGTTTGTTTTGTATGGAACAACTTCTCTTTTGTTTCTGTATCTGTTAAGTAAATATGCTCCCCAAAAATTTGGAGTGATCCAGGTGACTTAAAATGGCTCTACTGCCATCTCCACTATGCTTTGACTTTTCTGGTGATATGTGTTTGATAAAAACCAGCTCTATAAATTAATAACTGTAAAAGTCCTTTAACAATGCCAGAGCCTGTTTAATTGCTCTCTTGTAAGAGGCAAAGGAAATATAATTCTATTTTTATTTGACCTTTGGGATTTTCCACTGTCTATCAGTTTAAAGTCTGTGGGAGGCTGACAGAGAAAATTAACAGCTGACTAGAAAAAAGAAAGATATTATTATGACTAAAATCAACCATGCTGGGGAGGTAAAGGCGAGCCAAACTCATTGGATTACAGAAGCAATCCTTTATCCAGAGTGACTGTCTCAGGGTAACTGGAGTGTGTTGTAATCTAACCCCTTAAGATTTAACATCCTCACCTAACTCCTAATCATTCACCTCCTTTGTTGAAAAAGCAAGAATCTATACATTTTGCACAATTGATGGCGTGAAGCCCAGAAACTATGACACAAATGTATCACAGAATAATATTTGAGCCTAGGGTTATAAATATTTTCTGTCACCCCTAGCATATATTTAATAGAGACAGGCTGTATCTAGTATGATAAGAGTAGTACAGTACTTAGAGCTATAGTTAATAATGTGCCACCAAGTATCCAAGGAGAAGGAAGTGACTGCAAGAAAGTTGGAAGGGTTCTCATGTGGATTTGACAAATTAATTTATCTTGTACAATAAACTACTTGCATAAATATATTTCTGTGTCTTGGGTGTAACCTATATATCCCTGTATTCCTATTACACAATTCACTTTAATGGTTGGAAGGAACCCCAACTCAAAACAGGTTGGCATTGTTTTAGTGTTTTTTTATTACCTCTCTAGAGAATTGCCTAAGGCACTTGACTGCTAACCAGAAGACTGGTGGTTCAAACCCACCAACAACTCCTCGGAAGGAAGGTGGGGCAATCTACTTCCGTAGTGATACTGCCTGGGAAACCCAAGGAGGGGTCGCTATGAGTCGGGTCCGACTCGACAGCACATAACAACAACAACAACTCTAGAGAATTGGTGACAATGATAATTCATAGGGATGTCGTTCATACAACAGTATTTCTCCTGTTTAATGTCCACTTGAGCATCTTGTGAAAATGCAACTTCTGATTCAGCCACTTTTGGAAAGACCTGAGAGTCTGCATTTCTAATGAGATCTCAGGCAATGGAAACATCCATAGTCCTGGGACTGTATTATGGGTAACAAGGCCTGATAGTACGACTAGCATAGCATTTGAAGAGCAAATGTCCTGCAAATGACAGCATTCACGTCTTGACTCACATTCATCCAAGAATATTAACACTTGAGTTTCTTTCTTGACACTTACCTTGTCAGTGAACCCTATAATCCTGAAGCAATGCTGAATTGCTTTAAACTGTCTTTGGTAAGACTCCTTAGAAGTGATGTCATGTATCACCCTTCCTGTTTCATCAGCTATATACCTAAATGAAGTGGAGAATGAATAAACAAACATTGTCTTGGAAAGTGGCCACTCAGATACCAGGATGGGAGCTGCTTGGGCTACTCTTTACAAGGGCAGTTTCTCTTACAGTCTAATCAACCAAACATCCAAACCAGTTGCCGTCAAGTCACTTCTAACTCATGATGAACCCACGTGTCAGAGTAACACTGTGCTCCTGTTGAACTATGGGCTTCCAGTTAGGAAAGAAGCACTGTTATTTTTAAGTTTGTCAACTACTGATTGTACATTCATTAAAAATTAGCAAGTAAAAACTCTGAAAATTACCTAGGAGGTTTTTCCTCAGGAAGTCTGAAATCAGAAAGTTTCTTTTGGTGATAAAGACCAGCATAAATATAGTAAAATATGTGAAAATTTTTCTCTCCCCTGAAAAAAAAAAAGTAAAAGAAGGAGATTATTAGTAACATATATTCTGGGCTTGTCTACCTCAAGTAATTCACACCATTTCCTTTCTGTGTAAAATATTATTCTGTAGCAAATCTGCATTTTCAGGCAATTAAATGTGCCATATACCAATTATAGAATAGGAATAGTGATGTGAGCAGTATAGTAATTGTCACAATGTTACATTATTAAACACACTCATTTTAAGCAAAAGGAGGTTTTAGAGACTGGAATGCTTCTAGGTAACAGCTCAATTTACACAGGGTTAGAGTGTACACACTCCAGGCACCTATGTGTTTGTGCCACATGGCTTCTGTTTGTAGCCAATGGAGTATCAGAGACTGTGGGTCTGACTCAGAGAGATCAGCCAAACCCCCTACTTTTCTGGCACCCCAGAGAGGAAGTGAGTGGCTTTCCAGTTGCATAGCTGATAAAGGAATAAAATTTGTCTCAGAACTGAGGCTTCTACTCTCTGTATTCTTTTAAACATCATTCCAAATGTATGTGCCCAGAAGAAGGCAGGGTCAGAAAAGTTAGGGGAACAGAACTGATGACTTGAATAAGCCCAATTTTCTCTTCATTCAGTGTCTGTAATCTATTTTACCCCATCAGTGCTATCATATTGAATGCATTCATTATTACTAATGTTAATGAGAGTTATGTGGTTGGCATTATTATGCCCATTTTACATATGAGGAAACTAAGGTACAAAGATATGCTGGTAAGTGACATACAATAATAAGTGACATAGCTGTGAGTGGAACTTTCTCCACAATTTTTAAAGATCACTTTACACTTGAACACAGAAAACTAGTTTCCATTATATCAGAAGTAGCTCCACAAGCTTTAAATTCCTCAAAATCTGGGCACAAAGAAGGAGGAAACTCCTAAAAGTGAATTTTAAAAAACCATGTTGTTGTTGTTATGTGCCGTCGAGTCAGACCCAACTCATAGTGACCCCTCCTTGGGTTTCCGAGGCAGCATCACTATGGAAGTAAATTGCCCAACCTTCCTTCCGAAGAGTGGCTGCTGGGTTTGAACATCCAGCCTTCTGGTTAGCAGTCAAGTGCCTTAGGCACTATGCTATCAGGCTCCCTTAAAAAGCCATGTTGTTGTTGTTATGTGCTGTGAGTTGGACCCGACTCATAGCGACCCCTCCTCCTTGGGTTTCTGAGGCAGTATCACTATGGAAGTAGATTGCCCCATCTTCCTTCCGAAGAGTGGCTGGTGGGTTTGAACTGTCAGCCTCTGGTTAGCAGTCAAGTGCCTTAGGCACTATGCTACCACAGCTCCTTAAAAAGCCATAGGAAGCTTGAATGATTCTCACTCTATTTTTTCTTGTCATTGTTCATTGTTTTTCATGCCAGTCTCTATTTTGTGAGGATATGGTAAGTATATGATAAAGGAAAATGCTTGGGTTCTCTGAACCTAGAATTAATCCTACTGATTATGGTACATACTACCAAAATGTTAGCCACTTATATCTTGTTCTTCCTCCTTGTCCTCCTCTTCCTCATTATAACATGGCAATCATGTATTATGATTATACAAGCCACAGTATTTTCAATCACTTCATGCATGCAAAAGTTGGACTGTGATACTTGTACATTATCTCTCAGATCCCTCACTTCTTTCCATCTCCACTGCTAATGCCTTAGTCCCAGCCAATATTCTTCTCATGTGGATTTGGCAACAAACTCCTAATGGTCTTAACACAATCCTTCCTAATCTTCTCCAACCTATTCTCTCCATTGAAGCTAGAATAATAATTTCAAAAGGCAAGTTGAATTGTGTGACTACTCTGCTTGGACATGTTAAATAGGTTCCTATTGCCATTAGAATAAGGTTCAAAATCCTCAGCCTGACTCCAAGGTCCTGCATGAACTGATCTTAACTTCCTCTACCTTTTTTCAAACTTGTTGGCTAACTCCTAGCCATCTTCAAGCCTCAGATTAAATATCTGTGTATAGGGAGCCCCTCTTCCTTTCTGGACTAGGCCATATGTCCTTTTCTTCTCCTGTTTTACCGTCATAGTGCCTTATACTGCTTCCTAGTACTTATCACAGTTGTTTTATATCTAAGCTCTTGTTTTACAATCCAAGAAGCTGGACTATATGAAGAAGAACATGGCATCAGATTTGGAGGAAGACTCATTAACAACCTGTGAGATGCAGGTAACACACAATCTTGATTGCTGAAAGTGAAGAGGACTTGAAGTGAAGAGGACTAATGAAGATCAAAGACTACAGCCTTTAGTATGGGTTACACCTCAATATAAAAGGGAAAAAAAATCCTCACAACTGGACCAATAAGCAACATTGTGATCAATAGAGAAATTATTGAAGTTGCCAAGCATTTCATTTTACTTGGCTCCACAATCAACACCCATGGAAGCATCAGAAAATAAATCAAATGATGTATTGCATTGGGCATATCTGCTGCAAAAGGCCTTTTTAAAGTGTTAAAAAGCAAAGATGTCACTTTCAGGACTAAAGTGCACCTGACCCAAGCCATGGTATTCTCAATCATCTTTTACATGCAAAAGCTGGACAATGAATAAAGAAGACCAAAGAATTGATGCATTTGAATTACGGTGTTGGCAAAGAATAGTGAACATAATAATATACTGCCAGAAGAACAAAGGACTCTGTCTTGGAAGAAGTACAGCCAGGATGCCCCTTAAAGGGGAGGATGGAGAGACTTCATCTTACGTACTTTGGACATGACATCAGGAAAGATTAGTCCCCGGAGAAGGATATCACGCTCGGTAAAGGAAACCAATAGACCAAACTCACTGCCGTCGAGTCGATTCCAACTCATAGAGACCCCCATTGGGTTGCAGAGGCAGTAAATCTTTATGGAAGTAGATTGCCCATTCTTGCTTCAGCAGAGAGGCTGGTCGATTTGAACCACCAGCCTTCTAGTTAGCAGTTAGATGCCTTAGGCACTGCTACCAGAGTAAAGGGTCAGTGAAAAAGAAGAAAACTCTCAATGCGAGGGATTGACACAATGGCTGCAACAATGGGCTCAAACACAGCAATGATTCTGAGGATGGCACAAGACAGGACAATATTTCATAGTGTTGTTCATAGGGTCACTATGCACCTAACAATTACAACACTTGTTTAATGCCTGTGACCTATCTCCTCCCTTCCGCTTCCACCACACAGTCTAACTTCCATAAATACAGAGACCTTGTCCATTTTATTTACTCTGACAACCCTAGCAGACAGCACAGGACCTGGCATGTAAGTATTCAATAGGTAATTACTGGATATAGCATGAATGGACTTGCGCTCCTGAATGCGAGTCTTTTGTAATGATAGTAACAATGAAGAGGAGGGGAAGAAGAGAAAAGTGGCTAACATTTTGATAGCATGTATCATACCAGGCATTTTAAAAATTTCATAAAATTGAACTCATTATTCCTCGCATAATGAGGAATAAGCCCACAAGGTAGCCACTATTAGCATCTCTATTTCACAAATGAGAAAGCTGAGGTTAAGTGACATGCCCAAGGTCACATAGTAAGTTTGGAGGCTAGCATTTGAACTCAGAACATCTGTGCTTTAATCACTATTGCTTTATCACTCTTCTTAAAACAGAATAATTGGGTTTTGCTTTCCCCTTTCCCCAAGTCTAGGGAAAAAATTAACATATGAAATATACTCAGTTCCTTCTTTTAAATAGACGAAGTCAATATTAAGGGACTTAATGATATTTTAGGAGCTCTGGTAGCATAGTGGCTAAAGCACTTAACTGCTAACCAGAAGGCTGGCGGTTCAAACCCACCAGCCACTCCTCGGAAGGAAGGTTGGGCAATCCTACTTCCGTAGTGATACTGCCTCGGAAACCCAAGGAGGGGTCGCTATGAGTCGGGGCCGACTCGACGGCACATAACAACAACAAAATAATATTTTAAAGTATTTGTAATGTTGCTAAATTCTACTGGATATGACCACCTTAGGAGAAATAAGCATACCTATCCCAAAGGACTTCTATCCCAGCCCTTTGTAGTTTACCCTTCAAAGTCTTTTAGGTCAGAAACTACCACTGATCCTTTACCCAAATAATTCTTTGCTTTTGAGAAGGCAGGAGCTCTGGTAGCGTAGTACCTAAGGCACTAAATAGGGGTTCTCTGAATCTAGAACTAATCCTACTGATTACGGTACATACTACCAAAATGAAATATGACTGCTAACCAGAAAGCTGGCGGTTCAAACCCACCAGCCACTCCTCGGAAGAAAGGTTGAGCAATCTATTTCCGTAGTGATACCACCTCGGAAACCCAAGGAGGGGTCACTATGAGTCAGGTATGACTCCACGGCCCATAAGAACAACAACTTGAGAAGGCTGGGGGCGGTGGGGATTGCTGAGATGAAAGGTAAAAACGAAACCCCTACAGTTCCCAAAGCATATACTGCAGAGAAAACCAAATAAACTCGTTCACTTACACTGCCTGTTTCATAACTCTGGATTTTTCAAGGAGATACTCGGAAATTCTTGCCCCCATCACAGCTCCAGTTGGCGTAAACATCATTTCCAGGTATTTTCCAAAACGGCTTGAGTTGTCATTGATGGCAGTGCATGCATTCCCAAAGGCTTCCACCAGGGAGTTCACTTGCAGAATTTTCTCTCTCAAGGTTTGATTATTAGCCTGTGCCAAACCGAGGACAGTCAAGAGGATCTCCTAGAAACATTATTCCCGCAAAGTTGCCAGCCACTCCTCCATGCCCACCCAAATTCACACGATCTTTTTGGGAAGATCTCCATTTGGAAAAATTCCCACCAGCCTTGTTTTCTCTTTTGAGCATTTTCCCACTTGCATATGAACCAATGCAGTCTAGATTCAGTCACCTGCTCAGGCATCAGATTCTAGATCCAGCCATACTTCACTTAAAATCCTTGACAGATAAAAGGCTATAACCTTTTAGAAAAAATTTTAAATAGAGATCTCTTTTCTTACTCATCCATTATAACGTTCAATAAATCTCACCTATAAAAAAATTCCTCAGATTTTTTTCTTAGTCACATAATATACTAATTCTGAATATATATGTAATAAGAGCTACTGGACCATTTTCCAAGTCATTCCTTCAATGTCCATTTCACTAAGCTGAAAAATTTCCCTCACTTTTAGCTCAAAGATTTCTACTTTCCAACTTTTAAATCACTGCAGTGGCTCTCCCTGATCCTATTCCTAGCATTTAACTACTTTTAGTACTTAATGACTAAAAGTTTTTATTACATTGCAAATATGAAAAATTAATTGTTGATCATCTAGTAAATTCGTGCTGGCATTATTTTCCTCACTACATGAAGGGAGGACGGCATGCTGACATCTTAAGAGGCACAGCTACCAGGAGGGAACATAACAAAGATGGAATGTTTTCATGTAAACTGTAATAAAAACACTATGTGCGTCATTTCTAAAACACTCCGCTATTCTACAGTAACTTCTAGGCACAATATAAAAAGCAGTTAGTCAATACCTTTCCCAAGAAAGTCAAATGCTGAACAATCAGGTGGGCACTTTCTGTCTTCCCAGAACCACTTTCGCCACTGATGACAATGCACTGACACAGAAAATGCAACGTCAAGTGAAGGAGTAATAACACAGTAAACAACTTGTATGTTCAACTATGGTTTCATATAATAGCCATTACTGTAAACTTTAATTTTTCACTGAGCAATATAACTTAGGAATCTATCCATTTTGGTACATGGAGAGTTTTGTTAATCTTTTATACAGCTGCATATTTTTTTAATCTTTCATCTTTTGTATAGCTGTTCAGATGTACCATAATCTATCGAAAGAGTTCCATATTGATGGGTGCTTGGATGTTTTCTTTTGCTTTTATAGGCAATTCTGAAATGAATAACACATGTAATGCATATATAGGTTATCGTTTTAGTACGCAGTTTCATTTGCAGAATAAATTCCTAGAAGTAGGGTTGCTGGAGTAAAGGGTAAGTATATTTATAAATTTGATAGACACTCCCAAACTATTTTCCTAAGTACTGTATGAATGTATGGAAGTGTCTGCTATTGTACAGCCTCAACCAATAGAATATGTTGGGTTTTTACAAATCTGACAGATTAAAAAATAGTATTTCACTGCCCCCTCAGGATCTTATCTAACCTTCAAGTTTCCATTGTCTCTGTGATTCCATATAGATAGTTTTGTTTTGCTTTTTTCTTTATTGTTATTTGGGTGACATTTTATAGAGCAAATTGCTTTTCCACTCAAGAATCCATACATATTCTATTTGGGGACATTTACTCCAGTCCCCACACTGTTGCAGCATTCTTCCCACTTCTTCCCTACATCTAGCCCTTCCCTCAGGGGGCAGTGAGCTTATGGAAAAGAAGGAGGAACAACTCTGAAAAAGAGGGTGAGAATGGTTACAGAACTCCCAGAACGTAATCAATACCATCAAATTGTGGATGTAGAAATTGTTAAGTTGGCATATGTTCTGCTGTGCTTATTCTCAGTAACAACAACAAAAAAATAAATAAGTTATTTAAAACAAACAAACAAAACCCTAGCAGGGAGAAAGCATCACTTCTCCCCTGCTGAGAGGGTCTGCTCACCACCGTGCCCCTTCCAAGAAACAAACAAACAAACAAAAAAATGGTGTTTCCTTACAGTTGTCATTTGCATTTCTCTTATTCTGAGTGAGGCTGGCCATCTGTTCATATGCTTAAGGCCCCTCATATTTTGTGTGTGTATGACTTGTATGTAGTGTCTTTTTTTTTTTTTTTTGGTATTTCTGGTCTTTTCATTATTGATTTCTAGGAGTTCTTCATATATAAAGGAGATTAGTGGAGCAGTTTCTTAACCTGAGAAACATATATTTCTCTCTATTCACTCTCTCTCTATGAAATCAATGGGCATTTCACAAGTCTCAGAGAAAGACAAGATTTTGGTGTCACCAAGTTTCCTACAGTGAATCCATGTACTCCATTCTATACTTCCACTAACACAGTTTTACCTATTCTTCAACCAGTCCTAAATCTAGGACTTCCTAGGTCTCAAGAAATACACAAATAGTGATTTTCTCTTAAAATTTAATCATCAAATTTGATGACTTCCATTTCAAACAGAATAAAAATGCAAACACACACACACACACACACACACACATCTACACAAACAAACAAACAAAAAACCATTTCCCTCAAGTTGATTCTGACTCTTAGCTACCCTATGGAACGGAGTAGAATTGCCCTCATAGGGTTTCCAAGGCTGTAATCTTTACTGAAGCAAACTGCCACATCTTTCTCCTGCAGAACGGTTGGTGGGTTAGAACCATTCACCTTTTAGTTTAAGGTTAGTTCAGTCCTTACCCAATCCATAACAATTTCTCAGCAGCTTAGTGGCATGGTACATGTTCACTGTCAACCTGTGTACAATATTTCATACAAAATGGATGAGACCATGAAAACTCTGAGACTTTAATAGGAAGGAATTTCCTTTCTGCCATTCTACATCCCGTTTTTATTACAATCATTGCCATATAATTGGGTTTGTGTTTGCTCTATGTTCTCATTATAGTCATATTAGAAACATCCTCATTATATTTTATTGGGGAATGTGAATGTTTCTCATCTTGAAAAGCATTTTCATGTTCCCTTGCTACTTGTGACTTTATCAGTACTCCACTTTGACTGAGCTGCTGTTTCATTTCTTATTTCCTTAGGTCAGCCTCGACACCCAGAATGAAGGTTTTCAGGAGGACTGAAGAGTTGAAGAGGAAGATGAAGAATATCTTATCGTATGACTTGGTAGGAAAGGAATAATAGCAGGTGAGTTCTTACCTGGTCTTTGCTGAAAGTAACCATGCACTGGTAAGCAGCATCTGCTGATGCAAATATGTGGGGGGGATTCGAGGCTCGCTTCACCCCATGATACAGTCTGGAAAACTGAAGAAAACAATTAGGAATGTAAAAGAGAACAGCCAAGCTTTTAACTCCTACAACTCCTAATGCTCCATTACCTGTTGCCCACTAAACTAAGACTGTCACTTCTGAGGAGAACCGTTGCCTCAGGATGTCTGTAGGGCTTCGGTTCTAAAGTCTGCAGGCCTGAGTTCAAATCGCAGTTCTTCACTTACTAGCTTCATGAACATGTACAAATGAATTAATTTCTCTGTGCCAAATATCCTTGTCTACCAAATAGGCTTGATAATGGTACCTGTCCAACAGGGTTGTGAAAATTAAGCACGATAACTCAGTAATAATAATAATGTATTTTATGCATACTATAGAGGTATATGTAAATATATTTTATTGCATTATTAGTATTATATAATTACTATTATTATTATTATAGCTTCTTTTAAAATTTCAGCCCCAAAATATAAGAATTAAGTTTTTGTTGCATTATTACCTGGATATTGGGCCATGTACCCCCTAAGAGTTATATCATTTCATTCTACTTTTTTTTTTTTTTTAATTTTTCCTTGTGAGTTTTAGTTTTTGTTTTTAAGGAATAATATGCTCTTAATGAATTCCTTACCTGTGGAGAGTATATGATTAGATTCTGAAAAGGGTTTAAGGCAATTAAGATGTCTCCAACATATGTGTAAATTAGCAGGTCCACATAACGCTTCTGCAACTGATGAACAATTGTATCCTGAGAAGAGGATAAATGATAGTGAGATTAAACATTATTTCCAATCAAGAGAGAAATTCTAAAAAAAAAAACTAATTCATTCTTACAAGAATATTTTTTCTCTAAAAGATGAAAGCTATAGATTTAAATCATACACTGACCCTGAAGATTCTAAATGTAGTATTTGTTAGGAATATCCTTACGTATTCCTTTTGCTTGGAAGTTCGATTCCAGCCAGAGGTGCCTAGGAAGAAAGGCCCGGTGATCTAATTCTGAAAAATCAGCCACTGAAAACCCTGTGGAGCACCGTTCTGCTCTGACACATGGGGAAAAGGACTTGCTAAAAGACATTGAGATATCCAACAAATGTTTTATTTGTTGTTATGAAAAATTGTCTCACTCCATAGAAATGTTCTAGTTAGAATTTGATTTAATAGGCCATTCCTATTTATAAAGCACATACAAAATAGTAACTTCATTTCTCAAAGCATTGCACTTAAAATTTATACGGTGGGAATATAAAATTGGATACTTTTATATTACACTTCAGTGATTCAGGCATTGAAGTTAAGGGTCC
Source organism: Orycteropus afer afer (assembly GCF_000298275.1). Taxonomy (NCBI): domain Eukaryota; kingdom Metazoa; phylum Chordata; class Mammalia; order Tubulidentata; family Orycteropodidae; genus Orycteropus; species Orycteropus afer. The sequence continues at coordinate 30,532,781 of NW_006921588.1, forward strand.
CCAGAGTTAGAGTCAACAAAACCAGGTCCATAACAATTAACAGCTCTATTGAATATGCACACTTTAAATGGAGATTGTCATAGTTTTCAAATTTAGAATTCAAGCTTTATTAACTCCACTATTTCTCTAAATGAAATTCCTCTTGATGGAAAGCAAACAACTATCTTGATTTCTAAGGTGTTTTTATTAAACAGAAAATAGTTTGAACTGATATATTCAGTCATTCAGGTCTACAATGTAAAGGGCTTTACTGGAAAAGTCCAAATTATTTTCTCTTCATCATTTTAGGGCCTGGAAATAAATACATAACACAGGATCATAATCACAGCAACTGTGCTTCACCCCAAGGCTGTAAACAATTAAATTTTCAAGTGACCTTAGGAGAAGATGGTCTACAATAGAAAGTTCAGACCATTCACATGAGACAAATGTCATCAGAGGGTTGTCTACAAAATATTTAGTACCTCATCCAGAACCTCGAGATTGACCAAATCATCTTCAAGGCAGTATTTTTCCGCATCCTCCACATGATAGGGTCTTCTGGTGTGCATTCTTTCATGCCTAGAAAGGATCAAGAAGGTGTAAGCATCAAGACAATAAATAATGTAGCAAAAAGTGAGCAAAGAGAATGGCTCTTTCAGAGTCTTATCACATGACAGGTTCAGAGACTTCAGGGACAGTGACAGGTAAAGGATGTTCAGTCCTGGCCCCCCAGTGCTCTCCCTGTCATTGTAGAGTTAACAGAGGTCAAGTGAGCTTCATAGCTCAGGCCTTCATTCTGCCACAGTGAGGAGTGTTACCAACTGGTCCATCTAATACTAATGTATACTTTTTTAAAATGCCAACCACAGTCTTTCCAGGAATAAATATCTCTTCACAATCCTTCCAGGAGCTCTGGTGGCATAGTACCTAAGGCACTTGACTGCTTACCAGAAGGCTGACAGTTCAAACCCACCAGCCACTCCTCGGAAGGAAGACTGGGCAATTTACTTTTGTAGAGGTACTACCTCAGAAACCCAAGGAGGGGTCACTATGAGTCAGATCCGACTCAATGGCACATAACAACAACAACAACAATCTTTCTGCTCAGAGGAATACAGTCCTCACTAGAGCATAACTACGAGTATCTTCATTCCCTTGAGGTACCCTTGTGCTAGTCACAAGGGCCACTACTGACTTTTTGAGAAATTTTTAAACACAGGAAATTGTTCAAAAAACTAAACTCACTGCCGTCAAGTCAATTCCAACTCATAGCAACCCCCTTTGGGTTCCCAAGGCAGTAAATCTTTATGGAAGTAGATTGCCCAGTCTTCCTTTTGCGGAGTGGCTGGTGGGCTTGAACCACCAACATTCTGGTTAGCAGTCAAATGTCGTAGGCACTACACCACCAGAGCTGAGAATAAAAATATAGTAAATATTGGAGAACTTATCATTGTTTACATTTTAACTTACTTGTTTGTCTGAAATCCCTTTGTGACTTGTGTACTTCCCCCTAAGGTGACCATTATTGGTGGTATCCTTTCAGTATATTTTAAAGTATTGGTCATACACATATATGTACCCATGAACAATATACCAGTTCCCTGTGTGTTTAATTATATCAATGATGCTATAAACTTGTTTCTTTCATTGAACATGGTGATTTTTTAAAACTAAGTATGAATACCTAGTTCATTCACTTCAATAACAGGATAATATCACATCATAGGAATATATAGCAACATACTTATCTAGTCCATGTTTATCAATATTTAGTCTGATTCAAAGTTTTTGCTATTAAAAATAATGTAGCACTCAATATCTTTACACACCTCTTTGTACACATATGACTTTCTCTTGGGTGGCATTGCTTACCAGGCATTGTAAAAACTGGGTTGGAAATCAATACCAATCCCCATTGGTGTACTAAAATATAGTCTTTAAGGTAAAATTATTTCAAGACCACAGTAGGCCTTCCTACTTCCATTCACAAACTCAGTGTGATACTAGGGAAAAGCACTGGCCTGGAAGTTAGGAGCTCTGGGTCCGAGTTTCAAGATTGTGAGTAACGTGGTGTGGGCCACTCAGCAAATCTCTTAACTGCCAGAATCTTAGTTACCCTCATCTGTGAGATAGAAGCACTCATGACTAGTCTATCAATCTCCCAGGTGGCTGTGGAAAGCAAATACAGTCATAGATATAAAAATACTTTGATTAAGGAAAAAGGGTTGACCAAATGTATCAAGTAGTATCCTTACAAATCCTAGTAAAAGTTGCAATCAACAATTTTCCAACCTTAACGCATAATTCAAAATACTGTTAATTAAAACAAAATCACATGTCAAATGTCCTTCTGGGTACTAGACCAGAAAAGGAGACACTATTGCTTGGCTCCTCTCTATCACCATTTATGCACACCATCATCAAAGCTATCGTTCTATCTAGCCAGGTTCCAGAAGTTTGTTTTGACTAAACGTTTTGCAGTAAGTACCATGTATGTACTCTTGATGTACACCCTGCTCCTTGCCACACACAGTTCACTAAAGTAGGAAATAAGGAAGAAACAAACTCAAATAGTTCTATATATTGAGTCCTGAGTTTATGGCACAATGAAATGGGCAAAGAAAACATGGGTTTTTTCTCTTTTTTGGCCTGTTAAATTTTATGCACTTGTTTCAACAGCACATATGCTTAAATTAAATTTCATTTCCCAATCCCTGTCATTGAGAGTTTTGAAGAGAATAAGAATGATATTAGTTACCTCCAGGGACAGAGCGGTTTCGCTGCTAGTTTATATAAAGGTCAAAATAGAAGAAAGCTTGGTTTTACTTAATGAGATCAAACTTGCACATATCCTAAGCTTTTGTTGTTGTTGTTCAAAGTTCATCATATAACAAAAATATGACAACACATTTTTAATGAAATTATTAACTTCTCATCATATTAAGTCCAGCTAGTTTATCTCCTTCCTGAATTCATCTTCTGTACTTGTGCGAATTAGCTAAATCAGAGTTTATTCTGCAAGTTATTTTACAAAGAGGATTAGGAGTTAAAAATCATCTACAGAACTGGTTCAGATGGAGTAAACACTCTTGACTCTGTCTCTCCCACTGAATGTTAATAATACTCTGGACAGAATATATGGAGAAACAATGTCAGTGTTCTGAAAATAGATGATAACAGGTGAATTGGGGAAGGAAATCAGAATTTGAAACACCAATGAAATACCACTGAATCAGTTTGATAAGTTTCCCAGAAGTTTTTCCTTCCAGTTACATGGATTCAAAGATAGCCTGAAACCTAAACTGTAATATAGGGATGTTGAGCTTCACACTGAATTACATTTTTACAGCCAACTGAAAAATGGAAGCACTGACAAAACCTCATTTATAATATTACAAATCGATGAACCCCAGCAGAAAGCTGTCACTTTCAGGGTGAACATGCATAATATGCTACCACCAGGATCAAAATTGGTATCATCTGAGCCTGCAGAAGATAGTCTAGATGCCAATCTATCTGTCTATCTCACAGATTTAACCTCCAGGATTCATGCAGATGCTGTCTGCAAAGCTAGATTTGATTTTCATATAAAATCTTCACCAATAATATATTATAAGCAACAAATAGTTTTTAAAAGATCTTGCCTGTTGCTATTAGTCATCTGTGACCCCTTTGCCTGATTACAGGCAATCAAAGTCTTATAATTATTTGCTCCCAAAATTGGAGCTGGAAGTCTAGGAGTAAATGCAGAGGCAAGATATTTCTACTCTAAAGACCATTTTATTTTCCAATCAGGAAAAAAGTTACCTTCCTTCTCCAACTAATGTTATTCTGACACTGCTGTATACTTTAGTTTGCTCTGTTGAGTATGGAGTTTGGAGGGTTCATTGAAGCGAGAGAGAACAACAACAAAAAAAAACTTTTTTATTCTTATTTTAATCTAGTCATTTTTTTCTTTACATTGTCTTAAACTTTACATATAATTAGGAAAAACATTATATTTTCTTATTTTAAATTGGAATTTGAGAAAATAAATTTGGTTTAATTTTTTCCCGATTTTCTTAAGAGATTTGTTGTCACTAGTAACTGCCAACTTAAATTCCTTTACATTAGCATGCTCCACCTAGTGCTTTACTTGGGAATAGCATGTATAATCAAATTTGCCTGAAAAATTCCTTGCATAATGGGAAAATACAGATCTCCAATGAAAAGATACTTGGACATTCCAAAGCTTAGAGGAATGGAGATACAGATAAATGAATGACTAAATAGCAAAAAACATTCTATTAAACCAAGAATATATAGTTTTAATGGCTCAAAAGACATTTTCACATTCTAGCAAAGTCCACCTTGCTTTCTTTACAAGTCTATAACTATGTTGGCTGCACAGCCTGGCTTCTCAGAAAAATGGGATTTGGGGGTTGACAGTTGCAGGGGAAGAGATCCAAAGCTCTGGATGATTCCTGGAATTTGGATTTGGTGTGGAGGGTGGGGTGGTGGGAGTGATAAGTACAGTTGGCCTTAGTTTTCAAGGATCAGGGAAAGGGGAAATTGGTATCTGAGTCCATAGCTCAAGCAAGGTAGAAATGAAGCAAATCTGAACTGACAAGTCCAAGGAAATGGGAGAGTGGGGAGTCAACACAAGATTTGAAGCATGACCAAGACAGCCAAAGACAAAAGCCAGGATTATCCTAAAACAACAGTGGCCACAGATGAGATGGGGCTTAGAGGGCTTTTATGGAATATCTCTGACCTCGACCACAAGTGGGAAAAGAACTTAGGTGTGCCAAACTAGTTCAGATATGGCAGGAGTTATTCTGATGGAATAAGTTACTGAAGTATTGCTGCCTTCACTATAACTTTAATCTTTGTCTGCATTATGATGAAAATCATTTCTATGTGAGTCCTCTTAGTATCCCAATATTGGGCCTAGACTTACACTCCTAGGAAGACAATTTATCACTTAGCACTAACGCTCTGCTGGAATCAAAAGTTTGAGGAGTGCCCTTTTCTGGGCAACAAGAATCAGTGAAACCAGCATAAAATTACATATTGATTCATTCACTCACTCAGAGAAAATAGGTAGACATATCAGATACTAACTATCTCAGGGTACAGATTTCTTTCTTTATTAAGAGGATATTTAACCTCTGCATGTCAAGCATTTTTAGGGCTTTATGAAGTAATCATTCAGGAGTCATTATTTACACAGGAACCCATCAGTGTAAGTGATATGTATGGTATGTGTGTGCAAACCTTTGCGCACAAAACAGGGAGGGAAGGATGCATGCTGGAGAAACCTCGGCAGTTAAGCAGTGAGCAATCTGTTTTAAAGGTCACTGCTGCAAGTTGAAAAGAAATAGAAAAGCTGAGGTCATTGTTTTAATCAGCCTCAGGCAAACTGCATGGGCAGAATCAAAATCCATTAAACAGAGCAGAAAAAAACCCAGCAACTTAATTCTGCCACCAAGTAATACATAGAGTAGACCCTTGGCATTTGAAGGTTTAACATTTGTGGTTTCAGTTAGTCCCAAGGCATCCTGCAGAGGCACGACATTCGACATTCGGAGTCTTGTAATTTACTGAGGCTCACAGCTGAGTCAGTGGCAAGAGGTTGGTGAGGAGGAGGGAACTGCTGCACTGCAAACCCCTTCCTTCTCCATTCACTTCCAGAGCGATTTTGCTCTTCTCTCAATGACTCTTGTGAAGTGATTAAAAAGCATGTTTTCAGTGCTACTTCGTTGAACTTTAATGGTGAAATGATATACCAGGTGATACTAATGAATTCAGGGATTTGCAAAATTGATTTGGGGAACAAGTCCTTTTGAAGGTCAAGGAAGGGGAGCTGACACAAAGGAAATGACCAAATTGTTTAAAAGTATCCCTGATAGATTAAATAATGATGTAGCCTCAGTTGTTCACAGAATTTTAGGGTTTTTATTCTCTATAAGAGAATAAGCCTTAGATTTACAATTGCTATTTTGTACCTGAATCAAATATATACCATGTGAAAATTACAAATTGCCAGAAAAACTTAAATCCCAACTGTTTCACCCACGTATTATAATCATCATCAGGTAATAGTTGCTTTTGTTGTTTGGTGCCTTAGAATAGGTTTCTAATCACAGAGACCAGACCAAATCTCAAAGGGAATGGTGCAGCTTCTTCACAGGTGCCCTTGCCATTGTCTATATACAGAGCTGGAAGCTCTGGTAGCATAGTGGCTAAGACACTTGCCTGCTAACCAGACGGCTGGCAGTTCAAACCCACCAGCCACTCCTTGGAAGGAAGGTTGGGCAATCCTACTTCCGTAGTGATACTGCCTCGGAAACCCAAGGAGGGGTCGCTATGAGTCGGGGCCGACTCGACGGCACATAACAACAACAACAACAACAAATATACAGAGCTAGGAGCTCTAGTGGGAGCTCTGGTAGCATAGTGGCTAAGACACTTGCCTGCTAACCAGACGGCTGGCGGTTCAAACCCACCAGCCACTCCTCGGAAGGAAGGTTGGGCAATCCTACTTCCGTAGTGATACTGCCTCGGAAACCCAAGGAGGGGTCGCTATGAGTCGGGGCCGACTCGACGGCACATAACAACAACAACAACAACAAATATACAGAGCTAGGAGCTCTAGTGGGAGCTCTGGTAGCATAGTGGCTAAGACACTTGCCTGCTAACCAGACGGCTGGCGGTTCAAACCCACCAGCCACTCCTCGGAAGGAAGGTTGGGCAATCCTACTTCCGTAGTGATACTGCCTCGGAAACCCAAGGAGGGGTCGCTATGAGTCGGGGCCGACTCGACGGCACATAACAACAACAACAAGGAGCTCTAGTAGCCTAGTGCCTAAGGCACTTGACTGCTAACCAGAAGACCGGTGTTCAAACCCCCCAGCCACTCCTTGGAAGGAAGGTTGGGAAATCTACTTCCATAGTGATATAGCCTCAGACACCCAAGGAAGGGTCGCTATAAGTCGGTTGACTTGACAGCACATAAAAACAACAATATATAGATAAAAAGGGAATGGGTCACATCCAGACACTACAAAGAAACAGCACTCAGAGGGGTAGAATGTTTAGTCCCAAGGATGTGAGACTGGGGGACTCACACCTCAAGCCCTTGTGCAGTTCCTGTTCCTCTGTCAACAGCCCCCCACCCCAGGTTCTCAGCTTTGTTCTTGAACACTTGTTCCATCTCATCACAATTGAAGTGCACTATTTGCCCCAACTCCACCTTCTATCCACTCACTAGAAGGGGTGGGGAAGATGTGTTATCCCAACCATTGTTCTCCCTAACCAATCTCTCTTTTAAATTCACAGCAACCTCTGACACCATCCCCCCACAACAGTCTTATTATCTGTAAAATTCCAGGACACACTCCTTCCAGTTAACACTTGACCCCCAGTTCTTTCTCCCTGCCACTTCCTCTGATGTTAGTCTCTGGTTTTCCCATCCCCCACCAATCATTTTGCAAATTCTTCTCACATGCTGATCTCAGGGTCAGAGATTCAACTCTTTAGACTCATTCAACTCTTTAGAAACTTTTATTTCTATTCCATCAACACAGTAATTTTTAAAACTATGTTTATCTATATACATTTACTTTAATCATTGGGCAATATTCCCAAACATCTCTCAAAAGTTCCCAAGATCTCAGTTCTGAAATTCTCCTCACCACAGCTTCTCATGCTCTTCATTGTAACTGCCAATCACCTGACCCAGACCCTTCCTACTTGCTAAGTCAATAAACTCCTTGTAACTTCACTTTCTTCCGTATCTCAAAGGACTCCGAGGATCTGCTCACTATTAACTATGACTCCTTTGCTCCCCTGTTCAACCATTAAAACCCAAAAACAAACTCACTGCTATTGAGTCGGATCTGACTCATAACAACCCCTCCTTGGGTTTCCAAGGCGGTATCACTACAGAAGTAGCTTGCCCAATCTTCCTTGAGAGGAGTGGTTGGTGGGTTTCAACCGCCAGCCTTCTGGTTAGCAGTCAAATACCTTAGGCACTAGGCCACCATCCATCTAAACCAACCTCCAGCCTAAAAAAGCTAGTATCTACTTTCTCTATTTCTACTCCAACAACAACTCCTAGTTGCTAGAGATAATGGATGGGAAATTTGGTGGTGGTGCTGGCACATTTTTCTGAGATTTTCTAGTGCCAAATGCTCTCTTGAATGCTTTGCATGGATTATCTTAAACATTGATTAACTTCACTACAACAGAACGCTATTCGATTTCAAGTTCCACCTGGACTTTCTGTGCTACTGAGTAATCATTATATCAATCCTTAATTGATTCTATCATAGTCTTCATAGTGTCTGTTTCAAAGATTAATAGTCCCCTAGAGTACACAGAAGGAGCTCTGGTGTCTTAGTGCCTAAGGCATTTGACTGCTAACTAGAAGGTTGGTGGTTCAAACCTGTCAGCCACTCCCCAGAAGGAAGAGTGGGCAATCTACTTCCGTAAAGATTTACTGCCTTGGAAACTCAAAGGGAGTTGCTATGAGTCAAAATCAACTGGATGGCAGTGAGTTTTTTTGTGAAAGTACACAGAACACTCCCATCTCTGAGGACAACTTGCTTAATTCTTTGGAAAGGTAAAGGCCATTCAACATGAATTTTCTCATAGTACTATCTCCCCCCTCAAATAGGCTGGGTCTCTTCATTTAACCACTCCTTGTATATTTCCTGTTTCAAAAGAAACTGAGTCACTAATAAAATTAATCTATTAGATGAGTTTTATTTAGGCAGAAGATTTACTAATCAGGTAGCACGTGTGGAAAGGTACTCTGCAAAGTATCAGCAACGACTGGCTTTTTATTGGCAAAATGAGGAAACAAAGAAGCCTATTTCTGTTTGGCTTATACAATTTACTATTGAAATGCTGCCAGGATTTCATTGGTCAATGATGGCAGAAGTGCTGTCAGAATCTCATTGGTCAACCAGGGTGGCTTGATTTACAAGAAAGCTAGGCTTAACTGCCAGTAAAGACAAATCTTGGGGGTATTTATTGTCTACTCCACCACTGACTCCATTTTTTCAAGCACTTGACTCCATTTTTATTTCATTTGACATCTGTTTTAGAGATTCTTTCTTTAAGACCAATCTTCCTCTTAGGTCCTTGATCCCACTCTTTCTTGCCTCCTGTGCCATGATCTCTTCTCTGCTCTACCTTCAGTGTTTCCCTCTACATAAAGATGTCTGCCTAAGTTTTTCCCAACCTTTAGCAACTGATTTCTTTCTACCCTATGGAAAGTACTAAAAGTGACAAGTCCTTGCCTTTGCAAGGACAGCAAAATAGTTTTCCCTGTAGACTATAAGGTCATTCCTTTACATCATCTCTTATAAGTAAACAATTCACTCCAGCTGGGGGTCTAGCACTATTTGGATCATTGAAAACTTCTACCTTAGGCAGAAAGCTGGAAGCTTTGCATAATACCTGGAAGTACTCAGTATTGCATTTGATGGATATGAAGGGGAAGCAGGCCTTCTAACTAGTTTTTGTCTCTTGGTGCAACTTCTGTTTCGTTGCACTGTGAACCACAGCAGAGAGGTAACCAATCTGTATAGGTCATGAGACACTTATCTTTTTCTCTAATCTCCCTCAGCCAATCTACAGTTAAGTCTTGTCAATTCCACAGTGTGTGTGTGTGTGTGTGTGTGTGAAGATATACACAGCAAAATACACAACAATAACTTCTACATGTACTATTTAGTGACATTGGTTTCATTCTTTAAGTTGTGTCACCTTTTCAATATCCTTTTCTGAATTGTTTCACTATCATTAATTAACACAACGCACTGCCCCCTAAGCGTCTCATCTAACCTTTTGAGTTACTGTCAAGTTGATCGCATATAGATAATTCTTTAAAAGAACATAAATGCTCAAAACAGACATTCTTTTCTATTTAAGCTAAACTTACTTGGTTTAAAGATGACTTCATGGGATAGTTTTAGTTTACGATTTAAAGATTTCCTCAGGACAATAGTTGTTTTATTTTTTGGAGGGGAGAGAGTTCACTCAGCCTCAATGGCTCCAGAACCTCTGTACTCCATAAGAAGTTGAAGTTATATTCCACATATTTCCCCTTTTCAATCAAGATTCTTCTACAGAATCTTTGATTAAAATGTTCAGGAATGGTAAGGTGCCATTAAGATTTTCTGGTCTACTAGCAAAAGAGGCACCTGTTCATTGAGGCAATGAGATATAGACAACACAATTATCTTAATGGCTTTCACCATTTGTAATTGCCATGATTGGCTCACTCATATCGCTGCCTCCAGCTTTGCCCCTTCCATTCCTTTCTCTACACTGCAATCAGAGCAAACTTCCTGGGACATTTCCCTGCTTGAAACCCTTTAGAGACTTCCTAGTGTCAAGGGAACAGATCCAAGCTCCTCAAGCTCATCATCACCAGGCCCCTGCCAACCCTTGCCTCTCCATCCCATCTGTCCCATGCCACTTTCTGGCCATTCCAACTACTTCTCCACAAAATTCCCCACGCTCTCTCCAGCCTCTGTGCCTTTGTCCTTTGCTCATTCTGCCCCCTGTTCCTAGACACTCCTCTTTCCTGACTGTCTTCTATTTGCTCTTCAGAGCAGTTCAAGCACTATCTTCCCAGCAAGCCTAGGAGGCCTTCCGCAGCCATCCCAGCCCCAGGTTGGTTTAGGTGCCTTTCCCAGGTGCTCTTTTATCCCAGGCATTCCTTTATCCAGGCACTTTTCATGCTGAGCTGTTCTCATCTGATTCTTGACTATATCACACACTAGACTACTAGCTCTTTATCAAGAACTGTATCTGCTTTGTCTTTGTAGTCCCTGCCTGTGTTCAGCACAGGACCTGACACATACATGTATATAAAGGTCTCTTGGATGAATACATGAATATATTAGATTTTGAATAACAGAAATTGATATTTTAGTCATTCATTGGTACCTCAGTACTGTTTATTTTCATGATATTGTACAATAAGCAAATACAGATGAATTTGCACAGATTAAGGCCAAAAGGCAGCTAGTGTTTAAAAGAAATAGAGAGCTCTTAATTAAATAAAACATATGTGCTATTTCTGCTACTACTGCTTGCTAACATTCATTGAAAGCTAATTCTGACTCAAGTACTATTCTAAGCATTTTACATGTACTGACTAACTTAACCTTCAAGACATCTCCATTTTGTAGATGAAGAAACAAAGGCACAGAGAGGTTAAACAAGTTGTCCAGTAAGTGGCTGAGCTGGAATTCAAAACTGGCAGAGCCAGTGGCTTTAATCAATGCACCATATTGCCTAGGTGGCTATAATTATACAGGAAAACAAGGAGTATATTGGTTTTACTCATTGATACCTTAACCTCAGTTTTCTTTGTTTTTTTATTCCACCTTAATTTGGAAACCTCCAATTTTAAATATATTGAGTTACTAACATTAAATGAGGAGCTCTGGTAGCGTAGTGCCTAAGGCACTTGACTGCTAACCAAAAAGCTGGCTGTTCGAACTCACCAGCCATTCCTTGGAAGGAAGGTTATGCAATTTACTTCTGTAGTGATACTGCCTCAGAAAGCCAAGGAGGGGTCACTATGAGTTGGGTCCGACTTGACAGCACTTAACAACAACAATAATATTAAATGAGGAGCTCTGGTGGTGTAGTACCTAAGGCACTTGACTGCTAACCAGAAGGCTGGTAGTTCAAACCCACCAGCCACTCCTCAGAAGGAAGGTTGGGCAATCTACTTCCGTAGTGATACCGCCTCGGAAACCCAAGGAGGGGTCACTCTGAGTCAGGTCAACTCCATGGCACACAACAACATCAACAACATTAAATGGCATTTGAGTCTTTTGTTGTTTCTCAGAATTTTTCCTGATGAGCTTAAAAAAACATCTTCATCACCAACTCCTGGCCAAGAGTTGGTTACTAAGAGGAAGTAATGGTACAGTAGTAGATGGGAGTTTAAGAGTCAATTATATGTGCAGTGTTTCCTTTGGAATTAATTTTCCCACATCCTAAGGATGTGGCTGTTTAAAGTTTTGGTACTTATTTGTGAGCTTGTATTTTTTTTTTTTTTTTAATGACTTTTCAAAGAAATACAAACTACTGAGTGAAACTGAAGATGACAGAGACGCTGTGAGAAGCCTTTGCCATCATAGGAGGTGTTTGACATCAAAGGAGTTAACAAAGAGAAAGAGAAGATAGAGAAAAGGAATGAGAGAGCCTGCAGTCTGAGTCGCAATTTTCTACGGTAAAAAGAGAAAGATTTTTTAAAAGGCGAATCTAGGCAAAATCAGGCAAATGTGAAAGGCTGGGAACTTCACAGACTCGGACTGGAAATTACTCCATCACAGACCTGGAAACAGAGACGAGGAGAAGATGCCTGGTTTGATATGCATCATTTAAGTGTTGGGGGAGGTTGTGTTTGGTGTACATTTTATTTTACTTTTTGGTGGCAGTAGGAGAGAGGGAGGGTGATGATAGGGGGAAGGTTTAGTAACAAAAGCAGGGGAGGGAAAGAGACTGAGGTTCCTGGGGCATTAAGTACAGGTTCCTAATGCTTCAAAAATGCTCCAAGTCACAAAAATTTCTCTGCATTTATTTCTCTACCCTACATACACAACAACAACAACATACTCAAGCCATAGAAATAGAAATGGCAGTAGAAAAAGGAGGAAGAAAATTGAGCCATCCAAAAAGGAAGTTGTTTGGAGGTAGGGAATCAGCAAGACATGTTGTTGTTGTTATGTGCGTTAGAGTCAGCCTTGACTCATAGCGACCTCTCCTTGGGTTTCAAGGCAGTATCACTAGGGAAGTAGATTACCCAACCTTCCTTCCGAGGAGTGGCTGGTAGATTTGAACCGCCAGTCAAGTGTTTTAGGCACTATGCTACCAGAGCTCCTTCAGCAAGACATAGTCACCTTGAAACTACACCCCCAGCACCAAGTGTTCTGACGCCAATATTTGGCTTTTTGATTTGTAAACAGTTTCCTGCAGAATACATAAATAATTCCAGAACTTGTGAATTGTGGTATTTTATTTTATTCACCTCTGGTACTTCAAATGCTCTTTTAATAATAATCAACTGGAGCTTATCTGCAACCCAGTCAGTTTTATAAAACCAAATAATTGCTGAGCAGAGGGAAGCAGGTTTATTGGCATTAAAAAAAAATACACAAATTTTTAAAGAGAAATTCTGCCACCCTCTGGACAAAACACCAAAGCGCTATTTCTTGTAGACCACCACAGAATACTGTTTCATGCAATTACCACTGAAAATAAATATTTACTTAAAAAAAAATCTATCCTTAAAATAAAAAGGGAAATTTCAGTTGCTTTAAAAAGATAGCAGAGACAATATCTTGAGGATGGGAGGGAGAGTAATTTAAAAATGCTAAATTACCTCTAAGAAATTTTTAACTAAAGAGGAAACTATCAGAGCACATAGGAGAAAACATCTCCAACACTTGCCTCTGACTCTTTCTGAAATCACTTTACAGCCTACATTTCTGTTCTCTGGTCTGCAACCATAGTGTTTTCATATGATCTCAGCCGTAGCTGCTTTCCTACAGTTACCTTTACTGGTAATAAATTCATGTTTACTCAATATAAACGTATGTATTTTATTATTACTATTATTTTTAATGACAGCTAACACCACAAGGGCAGAGTGAGATTTCCAATTTCTACCACGGTTGAGAAATTAGCCATAAAGCACAAATGGGCAGCTTGTTTCCAAAGCTCTTTTGCTCTCATCCACTAGGCTTGGAGGACTTAACATAATGTCGGTGAAACTCTCAAAAGTGCAGGGATATGAAATTAGCAGTAGTAACGCTGGGAAAATCAAAACATATGACATACTGTATTTATAAATAAAAGAAGTAGGAAGACGCTGAGTACAGTACCTGGTTTTAACAACAGGGTTTAGATGCTTCTGGTCTCGGAGGACCTTGGCTAGTTGTTTTTGCAGAAACAAAACCTTCCCGTGGGCTCCTTTAATAAACGGGTGGTCGAGAAGATGTGTGACAGAAGGCCGCTTTTCAAAATCCTTAATAAGACACCTGTTTGTGAAAAAAATCAACAAAGAATCTGAAGGGTCGTTCTAGCAATCCCATCTTTCTGTGAACGGGAGAGGAGACTAGAAAGCTCATTTATAAAACCTGATCATTAACTTTGCAGAGTCGTTTCTTTATTAATATGTGCCACAAAATAGAAAACAAACAAAAAACCTCTCTATTAGCTGGATTAATTAAAACATTAGAAATCTCTTTTATTTGGTTTTACTGAAAGTAAATATTGAAAACAGCATCGATTTTTACCACTAGTTTAATTTGTAGTACTCAAAAGACTGAAAGAAGAGACTGGTCAGACTGAATTTTCTGTCTGAATTTCCATTACGGACAAATGTTTTCAATGGAGTAAAAGTTAATTGGTCTATTTATTTTAGACCTAATTAGAATTAAATATTATCACCTCAATTAAAACCCAACATATGAAATATTGCATTATTTGGGGAAAATACATTTAGAGTTTGCAAAGAAAGAAACCAATCACAAAGAACCACACAGAGAAAGCTCACCACCTTGATTTCTAATGTCAGAAAAGCCTCAGAACAGGGAAGTGACTGAAATATAAATCAGATGAATTGGAATAGGATTATGCAAACAAAGCCCAAAATGTCCATTGAAAATGGCAAAAATCAAATTGCATTTAAACTCCTCTGTGGTTAATTGGTTAAAACAGCACCGGTATAACCACATTCTGTTTCAGATTCGATGCCCTTTTTAAAGAAAACACTGATCTAATAAATTTTCCTACCTGCTCTGTGTTATTAAAGATGATTTTGACACAAGGAAATTTCTAGTGAAATTGAATCTGAAGCCTGCCTACCTACCCCTCCAATTACCATTGCATTTCCATTCTGAGTTGCCTTTGGCAGGAGGAAGAAATTTCAACATCAGCCCTTGTAAGTGATCAGGCTTGAGCTCACATTGGTGACTTATGATAACTGTGGGATACCATTCTGCTCGCTACATGAAATTAAACTTTCCAGTTTTCCCAATAATGACATGCCAGCAAATCTAAAACACAATAGAGTTCACAAAATGAAATGCATTGACAAATGAAAAAAGGTTCAGCCTCACCTTGATTTTTTTTTTCTGGACATTCAAGCAGAGTTCCTTAAACAATCTTCAGCCATTAAATTTACAAAGAAGTTTTAACCTATGTGGTTTTTCATCTAAACCACTTTCATAGCCCTCACCTTCCAGTCCTGAGAAGATATTCAGTGAACTTTCCAGTCAGTCTGCTTTAGAATTCATTCTAAGGATTCCCTATCTATTGGAACTGGAGCTTTCAGCTAGAAAAACCAACAGAACCTAAATTATCTCTATTCTGCTGCCTGCGTGACTATAAATGCCACCCTTGCTTTGGCACAGGAAGAAATCAATCATTTGACTTTTATAGGTTCAGGAGCCTTTTGTCTAATCTATTATTTTTCTTACCAAAACTTAAAAAAAAAAAAAAAAATCAGTGCACATGCTTTAAAAATACTGCACTCATGTCTCTACATCTGCAATCTGCCCTGGGTTCCATGTACATTCATCTGTATATGTGACTCTCAAAGGAAAGTAAATGCTAATAACGATATTTCCTAGAGCACCTGAAAAAAACGAACCCAAGAGGTAGTTAGATCATCAGTAAAACAGGTACGCGGCCTCTACTCCAAGCCTGAGGGATGATGCACAAAACCTTCTGAAACAAAACTCGTCTAAGTCCTCTGAGAGCTCCTACTGAAGATGGACATGGTAGTCTTACACATCTTCTGGGCTACAGGAGGGAATGGGTAGGATGGGAATTCAGGAACCACTGAATCCTACATGTAAGCCTGCCTGGGGACCTTGGGCAGATGATGTTATGTCTACTACTCATCACAAAATAAACATACCCATACAGAAATATTTCTCCAACTATGGAAGATGGATTCTTAATAAGTTTTCCAATGGAATATTTTTCCCCACTCCACGTTTTGTTTCTTTCCTTTTATTACTATTATTGCTTCTTCCTGCTTTAGTTTCATTGACTGTTGGAGCTTCATCTGTGTACTGGTAATGCTTGGTGGAAAAGGAGGAAAGAGTAAGAGGTCCAGGACAACTGGAACTCTGAACCACTGGGTAACTAATGCTAACACTTCAAATGAGTAAAATCTCAGGGCTGAGACTGAAGGTGGGAGGTGTGGCAATTAATAAAAAATCTAGAGCATGTGAATGGGAATGTGGGCTGGAGGTGCCTTTACTTTCCTTCTCACAATAGGTGCCTTGGGACAGTTCCTAGGTAGGCCTGAACACAAAGTCCTTCTGCTACTTCACTAATTAAGTTCCTTCACTAGGGTTTGAGAAAGATGGGGAAACATATTCCAGCCTTTTAAAAATCAGTCTCAACTGGAATCTTGGGAAGCAATTAGAGGTGTTATATCTTATTTCCAATGTTAGCATCCAGTGTGGAAAACAAAGTTATCAACAAGGATGCAAGATCATTTGGTATTCTGGAAACAGTGTCTCTCGAGACCACACAAGTGGTAAGAAATGGGATCTAATTAATAAAGTGAGAGAATCAGACAAGGAAGGAACTAACAAGTGCATCTGTTGTCTCTTGAAGATTCAAACATGATGATGGGCAATCCACTCTTCAGAAGCAATGATCAAGGGGATCTGTTAGTTCTTTCAGTGACACTGAGTAGGATGCATCCATGCTGTAGGATCAGCAAAACTGAAACTTGAGTGTGTACGGGAAGAATGCTAAGTAGAGTTGTGACCTATCCGATTGCATTGGAGGATTTTTAGAAGGGCATGAAGACCTTAAGAGTCGAGCCTTATTCTAAAACACTCTTAAAAATTTTTTTCTCATAGAAAGTAATGACCCAAAACTGAATGATGATTTCATTGATAAATAGAGTAAATAATGATAGAGTTCTACCTTAGAAGCAAACATACAAAGATATGGCTAAAAGTCATGTATTACTAGATATCAGGGTATAGGATCCTATCATTTAATTTATTCAGCCAACATTTATTGCGCTGCACAATTTTTAACCAAAGTAAATCAATTAATAAAGAATTAAGACCCTTTTCTCAAGGTTCTGCAATCTGATTGGAAAGGCAGAAGGACAAGAGAAACATAAGAAATAGCAAAAGCCAGTGTCTGCTTATATATTTAGGATACGAAATGAAAACACAAAAGCATGCAGAAGTACAGGAATTGAGACTTTCTATTCTAGCCCCTTCTTTTAAAAGGTGAGGAAACTGAGGTCACATCCTGATAACAAGGAGGCCAATCCCCAACTCCATCAGGGGAACCCTTTCTACTCTGCTCTGTTTGTTAATAACAACACAGATTCAACGTGCAAAATAATATTGAGGTGGAAGAGGGGAGAGATATTCTGGCCAGGGAAGGCTTCCTAGAGCTCGGTCTTGGGGGGAAGTTTTGGAACTAAATTGAACTAACCTGGTGGAGGAGAGGTAAAGGCATTTCAAGACTGGGGACCATATTAGTGATGCAAGGACTGAGACTAGGCAGGCTGTGTAGACAGATACTCAGGAGGCCACCAGGACATTCATCTTTACCTTCTAAGCTGCTTCCTCTGGACACCCAAAAACAATTATTTGCCTTACTAACTTTAACTAGGGTATGCTCTTTATTGCTGAAGACTTTGCAATTGGTGCTAAACATTCATACTGTTTAAATTTGTCAGTCCATCCTTTCCATTTTATTCTCTTTCCAGGCAGAGATTTACTGGATAAAGACGTGACTGATTGCCAAGATCCTTAGAACTCCTGGCAGTCTCCATGTGCTTCTTAAAAGCAAGATATGTTTCTCTAACCTGACTGGGATAACAAACATGTGAAACTAAACAAATTTTGCTTATTCATTTCACCAGTACTTAGTAAACCAAGAATTACAAATTCCGGATACAGACTATTTCTCCCCTGAATGGTTTTTACAAGAGAATACATAAAGTTGAACTCTGTATGGAAAATGGATGCCATGGGAGGTGAGTTGGGTGAAACACTAGACACATAAGATATTCCACTGGAAAAAAAAAAAAAAAAAGTACTTTCCTGATCAAAAGTTTGGGAAACAATGGTCATTCGTCAAACCACATAAGTTTGGAGTTTTATAATGTACATGAGCACACTGAATTGGGGCAAAGAAAATAGTTTAATTTTGTTTAAATCTGTGTCCAAACTTATTTGGCCACAGATCCTTTTTTTTTTTTTTTCCTTTTTTGTATTACTGGAACCAGTGCCCCTACAAATGGTATCCTTGGGAGCTTTTGTAAGAACTCAGTGTTATGTTTTCAGCACGGGTAGCAGAGTTCTCCTTTCAGCTAATTGTCAGCACATATGAAACACCTTGTAGGCTCTTGTTTCCGCAGTAGACACAGTGTCCCCAGCTAGGGAAATACATTCCTTGATCTCAATTCTGGAATCCCTGGGTGACATAAAAGGTTAACATGCTCAGCTGCTAACCAAAAGGTTGGAGGTTTGAGGCCACCCAGAGGCACCTCAGAAGAAAGGCCTGGTAATCTACTTCCAAACAATCAGCCACTGAAAAACCCTCTGAGCACGGTTCTGCTCTGGCACAAAGGGGGTCACACACAGTCAACAGCACCTGAATGGACCTCAATTCTTCCCAAAGTCTTTTCCTGTGGAAAAAATAAAGTGAACAAGGACTAGATTTAGGGATACTACTTTTTTCCCAAAGTCATAAGTAATTCTTTCATTTTTCAAAATAATTTTTTTTAAAAATCTGGATTTAGGAGTGGTTGTCTCTATCCAAGAGAAAAAACAAATGAGCAACAAATGTAAAATGGCCATGAGATATATGTAAGAGACGTGAATTAACAAAACAATGGTAGGTGGTTTGAATATGATAGAAAAGTATACCAGAAGAAAAAGGAAACTAATTTCAGCCTTGAAGGAAGTCAATCCATTACTTAATTTGAAATTCTAGTACCTTCCATCATGCTTTCTTGGCTAAAGATTAATTCACAGAATTCATTAGTGTCACCACATTAAACACAGGTTGTTGCAGCCATTTACTGCAAGGCTCCCAGCCTGGCTTCTGCCAGAAACAAGGGAAAAAGAAACATTTCTTAGCAAGAAGCAAGGTCAGGTTCCTGCGTTGGGCTCTCTGGAGCTGGCCTTGCCTGCCTACTCTGCTTCCCAGATGATAACACTGTCGAGACACAAACACTCCATGGCTGTAAACTGCCATTTCATAACAACAAAATCAGATGCCTCCAAGGGGGAGATAGTTATCAAGAGTTGTGGACAAATATTTCCCTACGAATACAAGGCACTTAGGAAAAAAGGTGAAAATTCAAAGTACTGGTGAACTTGCTAAGAAAAACATGTGCATGAGCGATCTCATTCCACACATTAGAGTAAAACCACAGAGCTCTGGTAGCATAGTGCCTAAAGCACTTGGCTCCTTACCAGAAGGCTGGCAGTTCAAACCCACCAGCCACTCCTCAGAAGGAAGGTTGGGCAATCTACTTTCCTAGTGATACTGCCTCAGAAACACAAGGAGGGGTTGCTCTAAGTTGAGTCTGACTTGACAGCACATAACAACAACAACAAAGGGCAAAACTCAGGATTTCTATCTCTTATCACTGGTTTGTTTTGTTTTGTTTTTAATATTCTCTCTTCTCTACATTCTGCTTTTTTCTTGTTGGCTTGCTGTGGATTTTTTTTTTTTTTCCCAATCATTAGAATTTATAATTGAATAAATAAAACTTAAAGCAATGTACCATTCTCACCTATCAAATGGGGGAAAAAAAGAAGATTTTAAAATTCAGTTTTGGAGAGGAGTTAGATAACAGACATTCTCTCAAATACTGCAGGTGAGTGTTGAAATTCATAAAAAGTTCTGAAAAACTCTTTGGAAATATGTTTAAATCATCTTAATAATGTGTGTAAGCTTTGACTCAAAAATGCAAAATCTATTATTTTAATTAATTGGCTGAGAGTATAATCAAAGATATTTTTAAAAAACAATTTCACTTACAGGTTTTTTTTTAAATCTAGTTACAAATGACAGACACCCAATACAAAAATATTTAAGCAAAATAAGAGAATTCATTGGCTAGGAGAACCCAAAAGTTGGAAAAACTGAGCTAGAGAAGGCAGGGTGCATTTGGGTCTTGGAAGCAGTTGGAATCAGAATTTGGAAGTGGCCTGATCTTCCTATCTCTCTAACCTACTGCTCTCTGAGATTTTTTTTTTTTTTTAGGGCAGACTGGCTTTTTACCATGTTGGGAAATATGCCCATTGGTCCAGTAGGCTTTATCAACAAAAAAAACAACTGACTAATCTCAAAACCTGAGTTCTGATTAAAAAAAAATTCTATGGAAAACTTAAGGCCCAACTAGGATCAGATGCTTACCCATGGAATGGTCAGTTTAAGTGGTGACAATTGACATGTGTTGGTTCAGGGGCCCATATCAGACAGATTGTGGCCAAAGTGGTGAGGAAGTAACACAACAGCTTCTACCCCAACCACGTAGCCTGGGAGGTTGTTGTAGTGACTACGCAGGCAACCCCATAGATATCTAGCCATAAGGAAATTTTGTTTTTTCCATTTGTTAAACTAAACACTATCTATGCACTGCTGTTGATTCTGACTCATGATGTCCCCTTGTGTGTCAGAATTATATTTTTCAAGTATGAAAACAGGATTTTTCAATGAGTGTGATCCTTTGGAAATAGATCACCAGGGCTTTCTTCCCAGGTGCCTCATGCTGGATTAGCAGCTGAGCACTTCAATCGTTGGCACCACCAAGCGGCTCTGACTTCTTTATAGCGAAGGGCAAGTGTTCTTCTCTAATATGCTGACCTCCACCCACTATTCCAGTTTAGAATCGTGATAATTCACCAGGAAACTGTTAACCTATTGATCATGCTCACATTGAACAAATGTCAGTTGAGCACATACCATGTAGTAGGACTGTGTTTGGTGCTGATAAGCATATTGAAGGGTGCAGGAGCCACTCATTCCTGTGTCGAATATCACCCCGAATAGCCTCCTATCCAAATCCCCACCCCTAGCAATTGAATGCTGAAATACTGATAGCTGTGGTTTTTTGTTGTTGTTGTTGTTGTTTTGGTAAACTTGTACACCAAATTCCTTCTGGTCTGAAGTCATCTGTTGATGAGCATGTCATAGTAGACAGAATCAAGAGCTTTGCAAAGTTCAAGCTCTATTACATCTATTTCATCCTCTGATCTACCAGGCCTGGCACTCTGTTTTAGAAGGAAATTGAATGGTTCTGACAAGACTGTTCTTCACAAAGCAACGTTAATTGTTACCTACTACTCCGTGATAGTATGGGTGTTTGCAAATTGATTTTTTTGATGATTTGTTCTAGTATTTTCCAGGTATAAAAACTAAACTGACTGCTCTATGATTTTCAGGGCTGTCCCTTTCTCTGTTTCAAATATACATCTTAT
>NW_006921588.1:30554385-30555952 GCF_000298275.1 Orycteropus afer afer
GAAGATTTACAGAGTAAATTCACTTTTCATACAGCAGTTCCCATATACTTTGTCTCATGTCATTGACCAAAATTTACAATGCATTGCTGTGGATTTTTAAGTGTTGTTGGTGATAGAGAAGATTTTAACGTTTTTTATCTGAGCAAACATTGCCCTGCCCCATGATGCGCTGAGCTGCCCTGCAGTTCCTATCATCATCAAACGGCAGCCTGACTGACAAAGAAGCCTCTACATCAGGAGGCAAAAATCCTCTAGAGGACACACTAATTATACTTTAAATATTGGATACCATGGTGCTCTCTCATGGAAGGAAATTTCCATTCTGGAAGACAAGACTATGACATACACAGCATTTTCCCCAAGATGACAAATGCCTCAAAAGGAGGCAGGGTGAAAAACTCAACATTGCATATGCTGTTTTAAATGTGAAACATCACCTCCCTATTGAGTGAGATATATGACTGCATTTCAGTTTATACGAAGTTTACAAATACTGCATTCAATGGTGTTTTAAAGTCTCGCTGGTGAGAACAGAAATTGCTAACTTCATACCTAGGGTCAGGAAGTAGGGTCTGAACACAAAACAGGTAAGTATTAACCAGGAGTGCATTTCTCAGTGAGGCAGGTCTACAGTTACCAATAAGAGAACAGTCAATGTTTGCCAGAAGAAAGAAGGCTGTGAGAAAATAGGACATAGGGTTTTAGAACAGGAAGCTCAAACTCCTTTAGGTGTGGGTCATGGAAGGAGATTCTTTGTGGCAAAGTCAGAGAGAAACCATTTGGCTATAGGACAACACAGTGGCCACCATCATGCCTGAGATACTGGGGGAGGAGACCCGGGTGCAAGGGTAGAAATATAAACAAGTTAGTATGATCTTTAGACAAAGCTGTCAGCACTGAAGGTCCAAGTAAGCTCAAGTGAGCCCAGAAAGACAATAGAAAGGGAAGAACTTTGTGTTTCCTGAAGCCTGAGGCTGGGGAGGAAACCTGGGCACAGAAAAACACCAATTTTGCTCATCCAGAGAAAACTCTAAGAAGGTAAAAAAGCTGACTAGAGAAAAATTAGAAGATGGTTTAAAGTCAAAAGATTAAAATCTAAGAGCAAAAAGGACAGAATCTCCTCCCTGGAGTTAAGGAACGTGGTGTTGTTGTTGTTAGGTGCCATCGAGTTGTCTCCTACTCATAGCAACCCTATGCACAGTAGAACATAACACCGCCCAGTCCTGAGCCAGCTCCATGATTCTTGCTATACTTGAGGCCATCGCTGCTGCCACCATGTCAATCCATCTCACGAAGGGCCTTCCCCTCTTTCATCGACCCTCCATCTTACCAGGCGTGACATCCTTCTCAGGGAATGGTCTCTTCTGACACCATGGCCAAAGTATGTGAGATGAAGTCTGGCCATTCTCACCTCCAAGGAGCCTTCTGGCTGCACTTCCTCCAGGACAGACCTGTTAGTTCTTTTAGCAGTCCACAGTACTTTCAGCATTCTTCGCCAACACCACAGCTCAAAAGCATCAATTCTTCTTAGGTCTTCCTTATTCATTGTCCAGCTCTCACATGCATA
>NW_006921588.1:30558032-30586389 GCF_000298275.1 Orycteropus afer afer
TGTGATGATGAATGTCACGCCATTCCTCTTCAATTTGTCATTCCTGGCATAGTAGATCATATGGTTTTCTGATTCAAAATGGCCAAAACCTGTCCATTTCAGCTCATTAATGCCTAGGATATCAATCTTTATGTCCATTTCCTTTTTTGACAACTTCCAATTTTCCTAGATTCATACTTTGTACATTCCATGTTCTGATAATTAATAGATGTTTGTAGCTGTTTATCCTCAATTTGAGATGTGCCCTGTCAGCACATGGAGGTCCTGAAAGACTTACTTTATGCATATCATTAAGGATGGTTCTACTCTGATGAGGCAGCTCTTTCCCAGTCCTATTTTGAGTGCCTTCTGACTCAAGTGGCTCATCTTCCTGCATTGTGTTGGACAATGTTTCCAAGCTATTCATAAAGTTGCTCAGTAATGTATCAGTGTTTCTCTGCTATTCATAAGGTTTTCCCTGGCCAAATTTTGAGAAGTAGATGGCTTCTTCCTTCTTCCTAGTCTGTCTTAGTCTGTAAGCTGCATTGAAACCTGTGTACCATGTGCAACTCTGCTGGCATCTGAAACACCCGTGGCAGAGCCTCAAGCCTCACAGTAATGTGCAAGCCCCACAGGACAAACTGACAGACAAGTTTGTCTTCCTTAGCTGTTAGAAACCTCTGTGCCCTCCCCTTACCTAATTCCTACCTGAAACCTGCCACTTTGTGGTCCTGGGCCACTCCCTCCCTTTCCTGACTCTAGAGGGCCAGGAACATGCACCACCTATATAGCAGTTCAAACTTATCAGTCAGCCCTCAGAAGGAAGGTTGGGCATCTACTTCTGTAGTGATACCACCTCAAAAACCTAAAGAGAGGTTGCTATGAGTCCAGTCTGACTCGATAACTGGAGAGAGAGAGAGAGAGAGAGAGAGTCCTTATGCAAAAACAAAGCCTTAGACTGAGGGACCCCACTAAGGCAGGGAGCAGCAACTTGTGACCCTGAATAACCCAAGTGAAACCTATAAACACAGATACAACTTCATGTTACCCTCATATTTCTGATCCCTTGGTCATTAACATAGAAAAGTACAAATTAGGTGGTGTGTCTTTAGGGAAAGTAATGTGATATCCAAAGCCTGTCTCTGTCTGTTCTAGATCCTCAAGCACTGCTTGTCTAAGGGACAAACAAAATACCATGGCTGGAGGGGCAGAGGGAAGAAGCAGAGAGTGTACCAGGGAAAAGAGGGAGGAGGGAGATAAAAAAAAATGTTAAGCAAAAGAGGTGAAGTGAAAATGAAGAGGACCAAAGACAACCAGGCCAGAGTCATGGGGCAGGTCAAGATGAGGTGTAGGTTCAGGATAACCAGAAATGTTTCCAAGGTAAAATAATTGAAGACATGTTGGGTGAAGTAGCTGTTCTTTTGTTGTAACTGGTATTGATACTTCCCTCTTCTTTGGCAGCTGTGCTTGTCATGTGACAGTTGCAGAAGAGTAGAGATAAGCATGTCTTTAGCTGGATGACATGCCAGTAGCCAAGGCAGGTCCAATTCCTGGGATGCAGGAGAGGCAAATGCCAAGCTGTCATATCCTAGGACTAAAGCAGTTTTAACAATTGTAACTGTTGGCCCCAAAGTCATCACCTTCTCATTCCTTCTTATTTTCTTTGTAGTCACTTCCTCAGTTGAATTTTTATGCACTTTACAATCAAAGAGGTATTTATCCAAGGAACTCCACCAATGTGGTCCATCCAGTCAGGGCCCCAGAAAAAAATGAGCCATTCCTTCATCACTCAGTCCTAGCAAATAGCTTCTCAGACTGTTATCCTCTGCTCAAGTCCCCTCCTCTTGTTCAAAGGGTAGGGAAAGTATGATCCCTGGGAGATCAGAATCCTGTAATTTCTGGGTCTGCCAGGTTACAGTGTTGTTTCCTCTGCAGCATCCAAGCCACTGCCTCTTTGGTCTCTCTAGGAGGGACTGAGGTTGTCCATAGTTCAGCCCTATTCTCAGCCAGCAAACCAGACTTTGGTCTTGGCTTCCTTAATAGGCCTTTGCTTTAGATGGAAATTCAAGAAGTAATTGCTTGAGGCAGCCTACAAAGATGAGGGACAATCCAAGAGGGAACTGATGAATGAATTTGAAAGGAAGTAGTTATGGAAAATGTGGGTGAGTTAGGATAAGCCAATCTAGAATTCCACAAATTTATGTTTTAAAGATACCTGTGTTTTGTAAAAATAATTCAATATTCTTAAAACAGTCTGTTGATTTATTTAGATAACAACAATATACATAATCTCCAAACCCACTATTTCCCAAACATGACATCAATTTAAAAATGTTCTGTGCCTAGAATTGGGGAAGTGCTACATAAAGTTTAAGAACCAGGGATTGGAGTCAAACCCTAATTCTCTCTCTTATAGAATGTGTGATGATATGCAAGTTGCTTAAGTTCTCTGGGGCTCAGTTTCTTCATCTGTAGAATGGTAGTAAGAGTTGTTGTGGGCACTAAATGAGATGATATACATAGAGTGCCAGTAAACAGTGAACACCCAATAAATGCCAGCTATACTGTACTAGGTGATGGGTATACTGTAAGTCAGTCCACTGAAAAAAGATGGATATTGCATAACCAACTACAAAAGGAAATGTTAATGTTCAACAGCTCCTTGAGTTAGACTTGAATACTAACACTATGTCCATCAATTAGCTCTCAAATTCATCCTTAACACTGAGGACAAAATTCCTATTTGATATTAAGTGTCCTAACTAGAACCTTAGGAGCTCTGGTAGCATAGTGGCTAAGACACTTGCCTGCTAACCAGATGGCTGGCGGTTCAAACCCACCAGCCACTCCTCGGAAGGAAGGTTGGGCAATCCTACTTCCGTAGTGATACTGCCTCGGAAACCCAAGGAGGGGTCGCTATGAGTCGGGGCCGACTCGACGGCACATAACAACAACAACAACAACAACTAGAACCTTAAAAGTAAACTTTGGGGGAAAAAACGCTTTTAGGGTCTGACAATTTGGCAAAAGCAAAGACCTTTGGCATTTCAAGTTTAAACCTTTGGTCACTCCTGTTTTGAATGTCTGTCTAATTTCTTTGATTCAAAAATCAATTTCTATTTTGACAGTCATGGTTTGTTTCTTAGTCCAGGCTTAAGTGTCTGGAGACTTAAATTCTAATCGCTTCCTTGATCCTACTTGCCACCTTGCCCTAATTCAAATCACTGTTTTCATTTGTCTGCATTTTCTCCTACCAGGGGAAGGAGTAGGCAGTATTCAGCCATCTTCTGTGAGAAAAGAACAACCAGTTCCACAGTACGTGACCATTACATGCTCAGGACTACCCCAGGACCCGGCCAGGGGCTAGGAAGGATGCAAAGCAAGTGTTGTTGTTAGCTGCCCTTGAGTAGGCTCTAACTCATGGCAACTTTACATACAATAGAACGAAACGTTGCCCAGTTCCTTACCATCTTCATGATCTTTGGTACATGAGTCCCTCATTATGGCTATGATGTATAATCTGCCTTTTACTTTCATTATTCAACTAAAAGAATCTCAAATACCTTTAAATTACCAAATCCAGTGGTCTCTTGTTAGTTCTCACTCTACTCAACCTCTGTTCCAACTGCCTCTGGTGACCACCTTTGACCTGCCCCATTCTCTTTCCTTGTCTGCAGTGATGCACCACCTCTCATTCTCTTACCTCTCTAACCACCCTTGGTCATTTATTTGCATTTCCAGGTAGAACTAGATTACAAGGGCAGGGAGATAAGACAATGCAAAGGCAAGGAGGAGTGAAAACAGAACAGACAGTATTTATATATACAGGCTTGGAGCTTCCTCTTCATCATCCAAAGACATCACCTAGTGACTTGGATGTACTGAAACAGATAATATAAAGGGAAATTACATATTATAGATAAGATCATCCCTATCTTTGGAGACTCTCAATTCTCCCAAAAAGGTCTGTAGATTCTTCTGACAATGTGTAGGTTTAACTACAGTGAGCATGTCTGACACCAAGTGAAATTTTAGAACTGTAATAAAACCAGCAAGAAAAACTCTATATAATTAATAATTGATTAATTGCTATAATTGGTTTTTTAAAATAATAACAGCTTTACTGAGATATAACTCAAATACCATACAATTAATCTGTTTAAAATGTATAATTCAATGGTTTTTACTACAGTCGCAGAATTGTGCAACCATCACCACTATCAATTTTAAAATATTTTTGTCACCCCCAAAAGAAGCCCCATGTCCATTAGTAGTCATTCCCTTTTCTTCCCAACCCTATCAAGCCTTGTTGTTGTTGTTATGTGCCATTGAGTCAGACCTGACTCATAGCAACCCCTCCTTGGGTTTCCGAGGCAGTATCACTATGGAAGTAGATTGCCCAACCTTCCTTCTGAGGAGTGGCTGGTGGGTTTGAACCTCCAGCCTTCTGGTTAGCAGTCAAGTGCCTTAGGCACTACGCTACCAGAGCTCCTAACTATCAAGCCTAGGCACCCACTAATCTACTTTCTGTATCTATGGATTTGTCTATGTCATATAATATGTGATCTTTTGTAACTAGCTTCTTTCATTTGGCACAATGTTTTCAAGGTTGATCCATGTTGTAGTATGTATTAATCTAATTGTGAAATATATACTTTTATATGGCACCACAAAGTTATTCATTCATCAACTGATAGATCCTTCATATATTGGTTGTTTCCACTTTTTGGCTGTTATGAATAATGCTGCTATGAATATTCATATGTGATTGATTTTATGTGGACAGAAGTTTTTATCTCTCTTGGCTATATATACTTATGAGTGGAATTGCAGTACCATATAATAACTACATTTAACTTTTGGAGGAACTGCCAAACAGTTTTCCAATGCAATCGCTTCATTTTACATTCCCATCAACAATATATGCAATTGATTTTTAATATCTCATCTCAGCTTACAACAACACATATCCAAATAAATAAAGGTATACACAATAGGCAAGATAAAACAAATTAAAAGTGGAAAAGAAAATTGAAGTAAAGGGGAAATTAAGAAAGAAAAGTAGGAATTAGAACACCAAATAAATGATCTTGTTAGAGATGTTCACAAACTCAGCTCTAGCTTTCCAGCAACTAATGTAAAGGAAAAAAGCAGTTTGTTCTATATTTCTTAAAATCCATGATATAGGAATAAATTAGCTTCTTAAACAATTAATATAATATAACGGCAGTGATGATGATTGATAATGAGACTAGAGATATGGATGCCCTGAGTCTTCATAGAAATAATTCCATGAACTGTAATAGATACTATCACCCTCCAATAAACATGGCCATGAGTTTCATGAGGCTATTTTTCACAGTACTCTTCTATCCCAACTGATGCCTTATGTCAAAGAACCATCTAGTAAAACGTATCTCCTTGGGTGGTCAGTTCAAGAAGGTACCAAGCTCTCTGATCTTAATCCAGGACTAAATCTACCAGCAAACTGGTAAATTTTATAGGGTCTGGCCCCCTGATTCCTAACACATTAAATGCAATGCCCAGAATACTGCTTTCAATCCACAGAAATGTATCAATCAAGTAAAGGAAAGGGAGGTGCCAAACAACCATGTGTTGTTCATTGCAGAGAATGGAAACAAGATTGCTGAAAAAATTTAGCCCATGAATCAAAAGCAACTCAAAAGAGGGAGTAATTTAATCTCAATGGTGGGAGTTGGGGAGAAGGAAGGACTGGCGCATCACACAAGTAGGTATGGAAACAATAGAACAGCCACATGTGCATCTTAAATCATGACCATAATAGTTCTATCTGAGAAATTTGGGACTGTAATACCTAGAGAGGGTGGGAGTGGGTAGGTGGAAGGGAGGAGGGAAATGAGATTAAGCAGAAAGATAATGACCTACAGACTCAATAGTTTGCTTGCACTGTGTCTATGTAGTTTAATGCCTTTTCTTTAATATATGTTCTTTTGTTAGAAACTTAAATCTACTAAACACTTCTCTGATTGATTGTCAATTACATGAATATTATCAATGGTATTGACATCAAATTATTAGCCAGGTTTTCCTAACAACTTAACCACTGTGGAAACACATAAGAAGTATCTTGTCAGGTAATAAATAGTTGTAAATGGTTTATGCAAAATTTTTTCACAGCTACTGTCTGCCTGGTTCATGTTCCTGAGGACGTAAACCACCACCACACCTGTCACCCACTATCACTTCTGTCCACCTTCTGCCTTGAGGGCAGTGAATCACAAGATGCAAATTACTGTTTCTACTGCTCTTTGGAGCCGTAGTTCTTCCAGAGGAAGCAGCCACCTAAATAAGCCAGGAAGTAATGCTACTGTGCTTTCCAACCAAGAAACAGACATTACACCCCCCAAGGATGTCAACCCTGTGCCTTGTTCAAGCACTAAATTTTCTTAAAATATTTTTCTTTTTTAGTCTGGGAACCGAGTAAAGACATTGACTGCCAAGGAGGCCTGGGGACTTCTTAATGCTCCTCCATTAACATGATGGAGCAGAACAGCTCCATCTATTACATCAAAGCCTCATCAGAGACCCTAATCCTTTGTGAAAGGAACTCTCAGTCAGCCAAGGCTTTAATTTGCTGAATAATAGGCCATCTGATTAACCCTTGCAAGCAAAGCGCAGACATTGCAGGGGGTTAAAAGGGAAAGGAGGAAAATAGCTCCTACTCCCCTTGTTAGTCAGTCAACTCTATACATAGATTTCTAAATGGTTAGCTTTCTGTTTTCCTTTCTCATTTTCCCTATCCTCTCTCCCCAGGGAGCATGCTGCTTCCCAGCCCTGATACAGTGATGTGTCCTGAACTTTGAGCCACTGAAACTTAGTGGCATTAATCAGATAAATGATGTGGAGTGACTATGTCACAAAATATACTCACAGGACTAGTGACATGCAAGGCTCTCCCAGGACCATTTACCCACCTGCCCCAGCTCGAGAACATGTTACTTGTGCTCTAGGGGGAAAAAAAATATGAAGGAGAAACCCCTGATGAGGAGAATGGGAGGGAGAAAAGGAGTGACGATAGGCCAGACATTTCTTGGATCCACTCTAATTCAACAGGTGATGTCTAGCATTTATAAAGATTGTTTGATTCTCCCATGGAAAGCCTATCACTGGAGGTAGACAATGGTGTAATATGTTGCCAAGGACAAGTAACAGGTTAGACAGGTCATGAGTTTCATACTATTGTGCATTAGTAAATCACATACATATTAGCCATCCTGCTAGTTACATCAGATAATGAGATGAATGATTGAACGTATGACACGGTGGTCAATTATTATGTGGATGATATAAATTCTATTGCACTGAGGACATTTATCTCTGTATTGATCTGGCTTGGCTGGCAAGGATCATAAATTACTAGTCTTCTATAACTGTATGATAAATGCTCTAATAAGAGAATGCCACCAACTCCTGTTTTCTCAATAAATTCCCTATGGTTTCTGTTAGAGAAGTAAAATGCAGAGGATTTGCCTTTACAAATATATATGTATATTATTGTTTATAAACTATATGTATATGAACATCATGGAGGAAAGTTTATGTATCCCAAACAAATAAGCAGTGATGTGATGAAGTCAGTACATGCTACCTGGATATTAATGGTTATATTTTGGGAATTTTGTGAACTAACTGATGCCATATTGGTAGCTTGAAATTGGCCATGGTTAGAGTATTTGCACTGCAGAAATCAGCAAATGCTATAAATCAGACTCTACTCCCATCCTAGTCAATATTACCAGCACATCCTTGTTTGTGGGCTGGTGATTTTGGGAAAAACTGTTGTTGTTGTTAGGTGCCGTTGATTTGGCTTCAACTCATAGCAACCCTATGAACATCAGAATGAAACACTGCCCGGTCCTGTTCCACTCTCACAATCACTGCTATATTTGAGCCCATTGTGGCACCACAGTGTCAATCCATCGCCTTGAAGGTCTTCCTCTTTTTCACTGACCTTCTACACCACAGAAAAACTGATGCATTTGAATTGTGGTATTGGCAAAGAGTATTGACTATACCATGGACTGCCAGAATGATGAACAAATCTGTCTCGGAACAGAAGTACAGCCAGAATGCTCCTTAGAAGCAATAATGGCCATAGTTCATCTCCTGTACTTTGTACTTCATGTTATCAGGAGGGACTAGTCCCTGGAGAAGGATATGATGTTTGGTAAAGTAAGGGCCAGTGAAAAAAGGGAAGACCCTCAACAAGATGGATTGACACAGTGACTGCAACAATGGGCTTGAGCATAGCAAAGATCATGAGCATAGCACAGGATTGGGCAGTGTTTCGTTTTGTTGTCCACAGGGTCGCTATGAGTTGGAACCATTCGATGGCACCTAACAGCAACAACTCCACTTTACCCAAGCATGATGTCCTTCCCCAGGGCCTAGTCCGTCCTGATAACATGTTCAAAGTACGTAAGATAAAGTCTCACCATCCTCACTTCTAAGGAGCATTCTGGCTGTACTTCTGGAGAAATTCTGGGGAAAACTGACTACCTGACAATTCAAAAGCACTGTCATATAGGTATTAGTTGCCACTGAGATTGCTCCAACTAATGGTGCTCTCACATGCAACAGAATGAAATACTGCCTGCTCCTGTCCCACCTTCATGATCATTAACACGTTTGAGTCCATTGTTGTGGCTGTCGTGTAATGCCTTCCGACCTAGGGGTTCATCATCCAGCACTGTACTGGACAGACAGTACTCCGTTGTGATCCATAAGGTTTTCATTGGCTAATTTTTGGGTGTGGATAGCCAGGCCTTTCTTCCTAGTCTGTCTTAGCCTGGAAGCTCCAATGAAACCTGTCCATCATAGGTGACCCTGCTGGTGTTTGAAATACCAGTGACATAGATTCCACCATCAGAGCAACACGCAAGCCCCCACAGTGTGACAAACTGACAGACGGGTGGTGGTTCATATGGACAGAAATCTCTTTCCCATCCTCTTCCTCTAATTCTTCTTTTCTCCTTTCTTGTCTTTTATTGGATTGAGAACATTTTCTATAGATTCATTTTTCCTTCTGCTGGCTTAGAAGCTAGAGAATGTTTTTCTGTGGTTTTACTGGTTAGCTTTCATGTTTAACATATTTGCTTAACTATAAATTTTCCAGTAATGTCATCTTTCTGAGCCCAAGCACCTATGCATGCCTTGACCACCTATTGAACACTGTCCCTCCCAGTTTTATAATATCTTAGAAATAGTTTTTACAAATTTTTATCTCCAGAAGTTTTCCTTTTATGTTAATACTTACTTTACCTCTTTAGACTGTTCTTTGAAATTAATTTAATTTCAAATGAATTTAAGCTTCATTTGTTGCCTTTTGTAGTCTTACATTTCTTTACATGTTTAGAAATTTCAGTTGGCAAGTTCACTTTCAGGAGGAAGATTTTGTTATATTTTCCCTCTCCTTTCTCTGTGTCCTCGCTTGTAGCCTAATAATCATATGGTTGAGTCAGTGTGGTACTTTGGGTCTCCAGCCCAGAGCAAGATTGAAGAATGACATTTTGCACTCCTGTCCCATTGTTTTATTGATATGGTGTATGGAAGAGCTATTACCACAGCAGCAGAAGGGCTGCTCACCATCAGCAGAAGTTGGCTGAAAGCTATGGTCAGCATCACCCTAGGTACCAGAGAGCATCAGGAAGGCTATTCATTGCTCTCGTTGGAGCACAGGATCATAAAACTCTTTCCCTCTCCTCCACTCTTTTTTCCCCAGATTCTTTTTATTAGTACAGGAGAACCACTCAAGACATTGACTTCAATCAAGAACCCAGCTCTGAACCCTACCTTGCTTGGAGCTCCCTCACTTTTTTTACCCAAAGACGTCAACCTCCCAGCCATCACTGCTCACTTCTCATCACAACAGTCCTGTGACTTCAGTCCAGCTGAACAATGAGTTTTTGTTTCATTCTGACCTACAGTAATCCTTTTCTCCTTCTTTCCTTCCCTTTTCCCCCTCTTTCCTACTTCTTTCCTTCCCTAACAATGTGATATTAGTCTTCTTCTTTTTTATACATATGTTGCCTATCACTGTTTTATGTTTGGAAAAGTATAAACTTAAAGAGCCATCTTAACAAAAAGTCATATATATGAAAACATCTAAAGAAAAATTTTCCAAACTTAAATTCATCCAATAATTGCTTCCACTTAACACCAATATCTTCAGCCAAAACAAGGCCAGGATGACTGTGGAACAGACTATCAACTGCTCATATGCAAGTTCAAGTTGAAGCTGAAGACAATTAAAACAAGTCCATGAGAGCCAAAATATGACCTTGATTATATCTGACCTGAATTTAGAGACCATCTAAAGGATAGATTTGATGCATTGAACACCAATAACCAAAAACCAGAGGAATTGTGGGATGGCATCAAGAGCAACATACATGAAGAAAACAAAATAAAACGTCATTAAAAAGACAGAAAAGGAAGAAAAGACCACAGCAGATGTCAGAAGATACTTTGAAACTTGCTCTTGAAAGTAGAGTAGCTAAAGCAAATGGAAGAAATGACAAGATAAAACAGCTTAACAGAAGATTTCAAACAGCAGCTCAAGAAGACAAGGTCAACTATTATAATGAAATGTGCAAAGACCTGGAGTTAGAAAACCAAAAGGGAAGAACACACTCAGCATTTCTCAAGTTGAAAGAACTGAAGAAAAACTTCAAGCCTTGAGTGGCAACATTGAAAGATTCTATGGGCAAAATATTGAATGGTGCAAGAAACATCAAAAGAAGATGGAAGGAATACACAGAGTCACTGTACCAAAAAGAATTGGTCGATGTCCATCCATTTCAGGAGGCAGCATATGATCAAGAACCAATGGTATTGAAGGAAGAAGATGAAACTGTACAGAAGGAATTGGTGAAAAACAAGGCTTCAGGAACTGGTGGAATGCCAAGTGAGGTGTTTCAACAATCAGATGCCATGCTGGAGGCACTTACTCGTCTATGCCAAGAAATTTGGAGGAAAGCTACCTGGCTAACTGACTGAAGAGACTGACATTTGTGCCCATCCAAAGAAGATGATCCAACAGAATGTGGAAATTATCAAACAACAGCATTAATGTCACATGCAAGTAAAATCTTGCTGACAATAATTTTAAAATGGTCACTGTGATAGTTGAAGATGTGTCAACTTGGCTGGACTCCAGTTGTGAGTGGTGGTTCCCATGATGGATCACATGACTGCATTCTAAGCGGCCGGTCGGCCTAGGGGGAGTTTCCCCAGGGGTGTGGCCTACCTGCAATGCTATCCCAGGGACAAACTGGAAGAACGGCATTCCGGACTATATACTTCCTGGAGCGAGCAGCTCGCTGCTCGCCCTGGAGGTTTTCGGATTCATTCTTTGTTGGGAACAGCGACCAGCGCACTGCATGTCAGCTTGATTCTCTCGGCTCTGTTGTGCTTACGGGAACCAGACGACTCCGGGCCCCATCTCTCTCCAGAGACGAACTTTGTGACTTGAACTCCTCTGCCGTGCGTGCAAAAGCCAGACAGCCCTGGGCCCCATCCCCCTCCAGAGACGAACTTTTCAGCTTGAACTTGTCGGCTTCTACACGCTTGTGAGCCATTTATCTAAGATAAATTTCTCTCTCTCTCTCTTTCTCTCTCTATAAATATATATATATATATATACTTTGCTGGTTTTTGTGTTTCTCTAGAGAACCCAATCCAACACAGTTGCTGCAATACATTGGCAGAGAACTTCCAGAAATGCAAGCTTGATTCAGAAGAGGCCATGGAATAAAGGATATCATTGCTGATGTCAGATGGATCTTGATGGATCCCAGAGGGATGTTTACTTGTGTTTTACTGACTATGCAAAAGTATTTGACTGGTGTGAACTGTAACATATTATGGATAACACTGAGAAAAATGGGAATTCCAGAACACTTAACTGTGCTCATGAGGAACCTGTACATAGAAGAGGAGGGTGTTCGAACAGAACAAGGTTTAAAGAACATGGTTTAAAATTAGGAAGGGAGTGTGTCAGGATTGTATCCTTTCACCATATTCATTCAATCTGTATGCTGAGCAAATAATCTGAGGAGTTGGACTATATGAAGAAGAACATGGTAATGGGATTGGAGGAAGACTCATCAACAACCTGCGATATGTGGATGATGCAATTTTGCTTGCTGAAAGTGAAGATGACTTGAAGTACCTACTGATGAAGATTAAAGACTGCAGTCTGCAGTATGGGTTACACCTAACATAAAGAAAATGAAAATTCTCACAATTTCACCAATAAACAGCATCATGATAAATGCAGAAAAGATTGAAGTTGTCAAAGATTTCATAGTGCTTGGTTCCACAGTCAATACCAATGGAGGCAGCAGTCAAGAAATCAAGATGATGTATTGCACTGGGAAAATATGCTGTGAAAGTCCTGTTTAAAGTGCTGAAGAGGAAAGATATCTCTTTGAAGACTAAGGTGCAACTAACCCAAGCCATGGTATTTTCAATCGCCTCATATGCAGTGAATAAGGAAGACCAAGGAAGAGTTCATGCTTTTGAGTTGTGGTGTTGGTGAAGAATACTGAAAGTATCATGGACTACCACAAGAACAAACAAATCTGTCCTGGCAGACATGGAGTCAGAATGCTCCTTCGAAGCAAGAATGGCCAGACTTTGTCTGACCTACTTTGGTGTACAACCTACATATTTTCAGAAGGGACCATTCCCTGGAGAAGGGTATCATGCTTGGTAAAGTGGAGGGTCAGCAAAAAAGGGGAAGGCCCTCAATGAGATAGATTGACACAGTGGCTACAACAATGGGCTCAGGTATAGCAAGGCACGTGAGACTGGTGCAGGACTAATCAGTGTTTAGTTCTGTTGTACATAGGGTTGCTATGAGTTGGAGCCAATTTACCGGCACCTAACAACAACAACAACCATCCTGAATTAATTTTCTTTAGCAGCATCTACTGGTATAAAGAATGTATTAAGCTATTATTAATGAATGTGGTCAAGATTAACACATGTGTTAAGTGTCCCTGATCTTATTTTATAGGGAGGAAACAAAGTTTACGTCATAAGCCTCAAGTTTCCCAGGACCTTTAAGAGATGATACTAATGTTTGACATTCTACTAATGCTCTACAGTATTCAAAGGATTATACACTTATGCACTTGCTCCTCGGTGGAGAACAGTGGTACATAACTCTCTCCATCCACAGCATAGGAAATATGGTGTCAGAGGGATCAACTAATCTAAGCTCATATAACTATCAAATCATGGACCAATTAAAGCCCAGGCTTCTGTACTTATGGCAGAGCATTGCTCAAGCCTGAGGTTCAAGTTTGGGGCCTCTGCTAAAGGCAAGAATTTCCATTATTCACTAAAATAAAAAATTTTAAAATAAAACTAATTTTGAAAAAATCAAAACATTCAATAGACCTTTCATATAAAAAAAACAGTTATGGGATTTTTCCACCCACTCATTATTCATGAGCTAGTGTAATAACTAAAATATCACACATTTGATGATCTTGAGAGGTTCCTAAATTAAAATACAGGTAATTGTCAACTTATGATGTGTTTCAGTTACAACTGTCTGTGTTTGGGATTTTGGGTTTGATTGTACATCTTATTGTTAGTGTATGTACTACATACAGTGTTGCAGTGTATAATTTGCTGTTGTTTTCATTCGCATGCCAACCCCCAAATAAAGATCTGATTTATAAAGATATTGATAACAAAATGAGGAAAAAAAAAAGTATTCATCTTATGTCAGAACCAACTGATGACTGAGTCTTTGAAACAGAACCACTCCTGGGACTATCTGTACTGGGAGGTCAATGGAAGCCACACATGTACCCTGTAATGCAGTGAATTGCTTAATATGGGCTTTCTAGCCATAGTCCTCCATTGTGTGATATATTGTAAATCCTAGCCTCTATACCTTGTTAGAATGGGATGTATCTTGAGTCTCATCTTGCTGGAAGGTATGACTCAAGTCATTACTCTGTATTTTCGAGGGTATATAGGTAAAAGTTCTGGCAAAGTTTGCCCTCTCTTGCTGTATTGTAGCTTTTGCATTTGGTTCACCAACATTTCACCCCCAGACCTGAAAAAGCAGCCAGTCGTCTGACTTGCCAATTTGGGTTTGCCAGCTCCTGCAACCGTGTGAGTGAGAAGAATCCTCCAGACCTATGCCTGACCCATGGATCTGGGACTTGACAGCCTCCCCGCCTCTACCACTGCATGAATCACTTCCTTGGCAGTGTGTGAGTTCTGTGAAACATTACGGCAAAATAAAGTTTTTTAAGAGAGGAGGGAAGGTACTGAGGGGAGGAGAAGGAGTTGATGTTCGAGGTGATGGAGTGGTATACCAGTTTGGAAAAGTTGTGTATATAAAGATACGGGATATCTTTATTCTCCACCTGATAGGGACCAGTCTTGTGCTGATCCTTCTAAAAGAAGTAATTCTAGCATACCCTAAAGGATATAGAAGACCAAGAGAACCTATGGTGACTTATTATGTTTAAAATTGGTATTATAAATTTTGGATGCATTTAAAAAAGAAAAGAAAACAAACAACTTTTCCCTCATTAGTGCCAAGGGCCTATGTTTGCTATTTTTATCCCTGCCCGAAGACATCAGTGGCCTGAAAGAATGAGTACTGGTAACACATGTCTCCATTTACATTTTTAATTAAAATTCTAACTGATCCAGAGCCAGATTTCCTTCCATACAAGAGCCTGTGGAAGCAGCAGTGGGAACTACAGCAGCCAGGGCATGGAGGAGGAGCAGGCAGGACATGAGGGGCCTACCACTGAGACAGGAGAGCATCTTGGCTCTTGGGAGATGTCAAGATGCCACGTCAGTGCTCCACCACTCCCACTTTGTCTTTTCTTTCCCCATCTCCCTCAGGTCACAGCTCAGCCTTCGGTGGGAGAGGTCATAATTGCCCTTCACTAATGGTTGGAAGAGGAGCTCTGGTAGCATAGTGCCTAAGGCACTTGACTGCTAACCAGAAGGCTGGTGGTTCAAACCCACCAGCCGCTCCTCGGAAGGAAGGTTGGGCAATCTAGTTCTATAGTGATACTGCCTCGGAAACCCAAGGAGGGGTCCCTGAGTCGGGTCCGACTCAATGGCACATAACAACAACAATAAACTGTCTATAGCCTGAGTTGCGATGTAAGCCCAATGCTGCCTTATTAGAAGACTACATGACTTCAGTTCTTAGTTTCCTTTGCAGCAAGTGTGGTCATATGATTGAATTGTGGCAATGATATGCTGTGTGAAACTACCAGAAAGTCTTCTTAAAGTAAGGGGCTACCAAACAGCAGACAGGCCTATAAAGTGAGTAATAATACCAGAGAGGAACATATGTCTCAGTACAATCAACTATACAAGACCCAAAGGACAATATTTGCCCAAAAGCAAAGTTCAGAAGGCAGTAAGGAGCAGGAAAGAAAGACGAATGGAAATGGGGAACCCAGAGAGGAAGTGGGATGAATTCTGTTATATTGAGAGGATTGCAACCAACATCTTGAAATTAAATGTATATAAATTGCTGGATAGGAAACTAATTTTCTCTGTAAACTTTCACCCAATTTACAATAAATACTTCAAATTAATAAATAAATAAAGTAAGAGGGCTTACATTTTCTTCCCCTTTCATTACCTTAAAGAAGCTCTGGTGGTGTAGTGTCTAAGGCATTTGACTACTAACCAGAAGGTTGGTGGTTCAACCCCCCCAGCCACTCTATGGAAGGAAGATGGAACAAACTACTTCCGCAATGGGGATTGTAAGATTTACTGCCTCAGAAACCCAATGAGGGTCACTATGAGTCAGAATTTACTCAATGGCAGTGAGTTTGGTTGGGTTTTTTTTTTTTTTTTTTTTCATTGCTTGAAATAAGCATGCAAATGTTGGATCTCCAGTAGCTATTTTGGCCCATGAGGTAATCACATATAGTAAAGAAATGCAACGACAGGAGCCTGGGTGCTGTCATGTAGACCTGTCAGTCCAGAACTACGTACACAGCCTGCCTCTTGGCTTATTTTGTATGAGAGGAAATTTAAAGTCTACCTTGTTTAAGCCATTATTATTATATAATTATTCTTATTTCTATTTTACCATGATGAAACTAAGACTCAGAAAGGGTAAGTAATTCGTTCAAGGTCAAAGAATACAGCCTGACTTCAGACACTGTGCTCTTGATCTCTCCAGTGCATAATCTCTAAAAAGGTCCTTTCCCATGTTGCAAACACTGTCATCAAGTATAACTCTTCCCTCTCTGTAACACCCCTCTCCTCCCAGAGTGAGTTGCCAAGTGTGGATTCTGTCCCCCGGTGTCCTGGCATCCATTGCCATTCCCACTGCCCCTTCTCCATAGAGAAGACTGTGTCTGGCTGACAATATAGATGGACTAGGTAGGGCTGTTTTCAGACCACAGAAGTGAAGGTGAGTCTTCACTCAGGGTATCATTTCTTCTTCAGTTTTGACTCTTGCACAGATAATTCTCTTAGGCTAAGCTTGAGTGAACAGTGTTGTTGAGAAGTGAGGGAGGAGAGAAAGAGAGAGAGAATGTGTGTAGGGGCCTGACCTGTGGAAGTCAGTAAGTTAAAGTTTAAATAAGGTGTCTTAGGGTTCTCTAGAGAAACAGACCAGGGTAAAAAAAAAATACACACACATATATATAAATACATATGCAGAAAGATTTTAAGGAACTAGTTCATGAGATTATGCAGGGCTGACAAATCCAAAACCTGTAAGTCAGGCAATAAGCTAGAAATTCCTGTCATCTCATGTTCCAAAATCCATAGGTCAGGTGACGCAAGAAGTTCTAGCAAAATGTCTATTTATAGTCTGGAGGGAAAATATACCCTAAGGAAAACTCCCCATCTTCAACAGATAGGATAAGGCTCACCCATGTTTTGGAGGGTAATATGCTTTACTTAAGGCCAACTGATCCAATCACATGTAACTACTTTATAATAAGAGCTAAACTACTGTTTGACCACACAACTTGGTACCATAGCCTAAACAGCTTGACACAAAAAAGTAACCATCACATAAGGATATGGGAGGCAACAGATTGCAATATCATAGAGAAGTCAAGTATGAGAAGATCAGTGACATTTTCAAAAAGTGGTTTCAGAATAGTGGTTTGAGCCAAATGCAAAGGTAATAAAAATAATCACTCCCCTTAAGTGAGCATGAACTCTAGAGCAAGTCTTCTGGGGTTCCAACCTCAACTCCATCACTTAGTGGTTCTGCCCCTGGGTCACTTGACATCTGTGTGCCTCAATTTCTGTAAAAAGGGGATAATATTAGAATTACTTCATAGAGTTATTAGGATTAAGTGAACTCTATAAAGTGTAATGAACAGAGGCTTGCCTGACTAAGAATTATATATATCAGTATGATTATATTGCCAGGTTTTGCAAAACGTTATCTAAGTTAATCCTCACAGTAACAACATGAGACAAATATTCTCAATCTCCATTTGGTAAATGAAAACCAAGGGTCAGGGATGTTAAACATCTTTCCCAAGGTTACACAGCTAGTAAGTGACATAGCTGAATGCAAATGCAGTCACACCCCTTTTTCACAGCCACCCCTTCTTGATGATGAGCTAGGCAGCACTCGGTAGTGGCAGAGGGGGACAAGTGGTAGGCAGACAGACCCACTACCCCCTTATGTGTGCTCACACAGGTACTATAGAGCTCACAAGCACTTCTCTTTATTTCAACTACAGACTCTTTTGATTTACATTATGAAAATCAAGTATGATTGGGAAAAAAGAAAGAACTAACGAAAAGAAAAAAGAACTAGAATATGGGAAATGATACCGAGTATCATTTAAACAAATCCGCAGCACAGCCATAGAAGTCAGCTAGCACAATATGTCACAAGCACTAATGTGAAATCTATGACATATGTTACAGATCTAGTTTCTCACAAGATCTCAAACTGGCATCTGTTAGAAAATAAACAGAATCTGTTCACTAGAGCCAGGATTCCCCACTTTATGACACCTTTTTCTCGTTTTGGGGAAGGTTAAAACCCTCATTTCTTTCGCATTGCCACAGTTCTTAGGAAGACATGATATTCCAGGGACATGGTCACTACACCATGTTTCATATCACACTGAGCCACTTCCTGGTTTACATTATGAGAAAATCAGATTTTATCAGCTGAGTTTATAAGTGGGGTATAAGTGAGATCAAGTTGGGCCCTTGTGTTTTCAGATAATCTATTAGGTAATCTAAATTAGATACTGTTCAGGGAGATATAACCTTGAAATGTACAGATTTGTTTGTTCCCATGAAGGGGAAAAAGGAGTTGAGTTGCATTTATAAGTGTATTGATCAATACATGTTAAGAGGGGAGAGGGAAGCTTGGGGGTTTTAAAATTAGACATTTTTTTTTTTTTTTAATTTAAGCTTCTCCATGAGCTTTTATTAATTCACTAATTCCCTGTAGCTCAAGAGATGCTAATTAATTCAAGAAGCCATAATAGCTAATCATTGGCTAAATAAATCTAAAATGGAGAGAGTCTGTCACTGGAGATACTGCTGCTCATTTTAATTAAAATTACCAATTTGTGAAGTAATGTAAATAAAGGTTATTGTATCTTTCTACTCTAAGAAGCATTAACCCTTTGCATAGCCTCCTAAGAATTCAACAAGGCTTAAAAGGCCAAGAAAATTTGTGGAACTTAATCAATTACCAAGCCAGGATATTTATTGTTACAAATGTGTCGTTCATTGACATCAGGGA
This sequence comes from Orycteropus afer afer, assembly GCF_000298275.1. Taxonomy (NCBI): domain Eukaryota; kingdom Metazoa; phylum Chordata; class Mammalia; order Tubulidentata; family Orycteropodidae; genus Orycteropus; species Orycteropus afer. Next base: position 30,576,799 of record NW_006921588.1, read on the forward strand.
AGCCAGATGGAATTGAGCAGCCTTGAAACGCAAAATGGAGAAAGGCAAAGAGCTGAGAATTGTTGCCTTGAGAGGAATACAATCAATGTTAAGAAAACAATCACCCCCAAATGGTTAGCTTTATAAACGTTCAAGCAGAGAGGGAAAGCAAAGGTTCCAGATCTGAGTTTCAGGTTTTCAGGAATAAACATATGCAAATGCCCATTATTTTAGTAGTTTCATAACTCATAGTGATCGTCACCTTTTTAACATTCAGTGCAACTTTGTGTGCCCATTTGAACATTGTTTGGAGGGATAGGAAAGGCTGCTTCAGTACTTCAAGACTAAACAGCAGGCTTTGGCCACAATGCTAACTCTGGGAACCAGGCACACACCTGCATGGTTAGCTGCTCAAACCAGGCAACCTAGGCAAGTTCAGTGTGTGGGTCTAGAGTTCAGGTATTGTCAGGTCCAAAGGTCAAGGCACTTTCCCTGGATTTGTTCCTGACCAAGAGAAGTCCACTGTTATTACCTCATTAATCATCTCAAGAGCCAATGATGATGGTGATGAAATCCTAAATTTATTTCCTAATAAAACCTCAAAAATTTTAGAGGCAAAAAAAGCATAGCTCTCAAATACCTTTTGAGAAACGGTAAATGGTTAGAAAAATACTTTGTTGTTAAAAGACCTGAAATTATTTTGAAGGGGGGATGGTAAGGCGACATCCATTAGCACCAAGGTGAAGTTGGCAAAAGAGAAATTATTGTTATCTTATCAAGGCTGCTTTTGAATGGAGCCTGGTAACAAAGCAGGAGTCTGGCTGGTGCTTTAACCAGATAAACTTGTTATGCAAATAGTTATAGGGGAAAAGACTAAAAATGAAATCAACACAAAGCCCACCATACATTACAGAGGTGACAAAAAACATCAGGCAGGTTCCTAGCATATGAATAAAAAAGGCAGTGCAGAATTTATGTGAACATCACTTTTAATTTATCAAAACTAAGCTGTCAGGAGTCATGCTTTGACAAATGAATAACTAACACATATAAATGAGTCAATTATCACTAACAACCAAAGGTTCAGGACCAGAAGCTGATGCTTTCTTCTTTTTAAACCCCAAAACAGGTTGTCATGGATTGAATTGTGTCCTCAAAAGATATGTGTCAACTTGGCTGGGCCGTGATTCTCAGTGGTTTGGCAGTTACGTAATGATGTAACTACCCACCATGATGTGATCTGGGAGATTGAGGTGAGATGTAATAGCCTTGCTGAGGTCACAACGCTGATCTGATGTAAGAGGATGTCTCTGGGGTGTAGCCTGCATCACTTTTTATCTTACAAGAGATAAAAGGAAACAGAAGCAAGCAGAAAGGAGGGACCTCAGTACCACAAAGAAAGAAGAACCAAGAATGGAGCAAGTCCTTTGGACTCAGGGTTTCTGCACTGAGGACCTCCTAGACCCAGCAAAAGATTGATGCCAAGACATATGGAGGTCTCCTAAGAACACGAGGCCCATAGATGTTGAAAGGAGACAATAAATTTGTTTGTTAAAACCATTCATTTATGGTATTTCTGTTATAGCAGCACTAGATAACTAAGGCACAGGTTTACAAATAGGATCTCAGACCTCAAAATCTCTCCTATTATTGTTGTTTGCTGCAGTTGAATTGGCTTCCAACTCATGGTGACTGCATGCACAAGGGAATGAAATGCTGCCAGGTCTGGCACCATCTCATGATCTTTAGGGATCGTATAGTTGTGATCTATGGTGTTTTCACAAGTAGATCTCCAGGCTTTTCTTTCTAGTCCATGTTAGTTTGGAAGCTCTACTGAAGCCCGTTCAGCATCATAGCAATACATAAGTTTCCACTGACAAACAGGTGGTGGACGTGCATGAGGTGCATTGATTGGCCAGGAATTGAACCTGGGTCTCCTGGATGAAAGGTGAGAATTCCACCACTGAACCACCACTGCCTCTTCACATCCCTCCCACCCTCTCCAAATTAAGAAAGCTAGAAATACAGTAAGTGACATCCTGGGATTTTTTTCCCCTTCCCCTCTACCCTACTTTGTTTCTCTCTCTCTCTCTCTCTTTCACACACACACACACACACACACACACACACATGACCTATGCCCTATCTACACAGCTGTGGTCACTAGGCTGCAGCAAGGCCAATTCCAGGACTGTGAACCAGTTCAACCTCCTGCTGAGAATTTACAGTTTCACCCCAGATACACTGAATCTACATTTTAACAAGTAGATTCTGATCCAATGTATCTGGGGTGGAAATGTAAATTCTCAAAAGGGGGCTGAACCAAAACCAACCAGTTTGAAGCCCTGGCCAATTCCTTCAGACCACTGCAACAATCAAGAAGAAGCCATACAGGGTCAGTGGTGACCGGCATAGAAGAAGAAAAGCTAAAATTGTTGAATTGATTCTGCTATGATCCAGCAGTCACATGAGTTTTAAGGTTTTAAAGCAGTTAAGGAATTTCTGTTGTTTTTCTGGTTTCCATTGAGTCATTTTAGACTCATAATGAACCCATGTGACAGAGTAGTTTTCTTGGCTGTAAACTTTATCCAAGCAGGTCACTAGGTCTTTCTCCCACAGAACTGCAGGTGGGTTTGAACTGCCACCTTTTTGGTTAGCAGCCAAATGCTTAACCATTTGCACCACCAGGGCTCCTTTAAGGAATTTCTAAACCAAAAAACCAAACTCACTGCCATTGAGTCAGATCTGACTCGCAGCGACCCCTCCTTGGGCAGCATCACTACGGAAGTAGACTGCTCAATCTTCATTCTGAGGAGTGGCTGGTGGGTTTGAACTGCCATCCTTCTGATTAGTAGTCAAATGCCTCTAGGGCTCCCAAGGAATTTCTAGCCCTGTTTATTCTTCAGAAAGAGTGAGTTTAGTTTACTTTATTATAGTACACTGTGGCTTGGTCCACACAGGGAACTGAAGCAATTATCTGAATAACTCAGGCTAAAAACATTTTTTCTGAATCTACCAGATAATCATCTTCTTCACTCCAGTACCTCCAATAATGAAAAATTTATAATCTAAAGGTTTTAATCCCTATCTTGCTTCCCTTTCCCTCCTAAATGCATAAGGTAAGTACAAAAGCGAAACAAGGCTCCCTCTTTAAATAGATATTTCTAACCCAGTAAGTGCCAGTGTTTATATTTAATTAGAGATTTGAATAAATATAATGAAATAATAAAGTCAAACTGCATGCCGTAAACTGAGTAATGGCAGCATAGGCTAGGCAGATCCTCTATAAAGCTAAAAGGATATTATTTAGAAATGGTGGGCAGATTTCTACATAAAGATATAAAATATAATACCCAATGCTCAGTCTCAGTTGATGAAGAATGCTGAAAGTACCATGGATTGCTAAAAGAACTAACAAATCTGTCCTGGAAGAAGTGCAGCCGGAATGCTCCTTGGAAGCAAGAATGGCCAGACTTCATCTCACCTACTTTGGTCATGTTGTCAGGAGGGACCATTCTCTGGAGAAAGATATCATGCTTGGTGAGGTGGCGGTCCAAAGAAAAAGGGGAAGGCGCTCAAGGAGATGGATTGACACAGTGGCTGCAGCGATGGGCTCAGGTGTAGTAGGTATCATGAGGCTGGCACAGGACTGGGCAGTGTTTCGTTCCATTGTCCATGAGGTCACTATGAGTCAGAGACGACTCAATGGCACATAACAACAACATCCCAGTCTCAAGAGTTATTTATTACCTTCCTTGGTTCATTAGAAACTTTTTAGACTCTCCCCTCCCTGCAGTTTTAACAAAATACTTATAAATCCATTTTGCTTTGCTCCCAATAATATGCATACTCAAAGGCATTGCTTTCTATGATGCAAACAGTTAAGCTCCCAGTTGCTAACCCATCCAGAGGTACCTTGGAAGAAGGCCTGGTGATCTACTTTTAAAAAAAATCATCATTGAAAACTTATGGAGTACTTGGCACATATGGACACTTCTACTCTTGACACACACAGTGTCGCCATGAGTTACAGTCTACTTCTCGACAACTGGTTTGGTTTTCCTTGTTGTTGCTGTTAGTATTCAAGGCCTTTCTAAGTCTAAAGGAACTCAGAATTAGTACATATGGAATTCTCAGAATTAGGGAAAAAAATACACAGATTTCAGTTTGCCTATACTACTACTTACTATAAGGAGAAATAAAAGGTAGAGAGAAATTTCTATACAGTGCATAACCCTAAATGCTACTACCTATTGTGTGCTGTTAATCTCAAATTCATCTAAGTAATACTGTACTTGGTTTTAAGACACAAATATATTCTTGAAAGTACACATAAGCCAAGCTTTTGTGAGTCAAGTCACATTTTAGAGACATTAGGGGAGCTTGGTATAGAAAAGCATATTTGTGAATATCTAATGGATTTTTCTAGGCCAAATGCTTAGAGAAGGTCAATCAAGGACATCTATGTGCAGCAATGGAATGAAAAGCAAATAACTTTGGATGCAGCCTCTGCAAAACCACTGGGACCTCAACCCTCAGAGCCTTTCCGTGGGTGGTCTGAAATATGTTCCTAAGCCACCATGGTATCTTCAGCTCTTCTCCTTTAGCTCCCAAACTTCAGGAAGAGGCTCTTCCTCTGCTCACATGTGGGCATTATCCCTCCTTACAAGTATCTGTTCCTCTCATTATCACCTGTTGTCACCACTCTTGACTTGTCACTGCTCTGGTGCATTCTGCAGTCATCACAGAAATGTCAGAGTGAGGCTGGATAGGCAAGGAAATGTCCCCAACTCCCTGGCCCTGAACTTCATAGTCATGTTCTAACTTGGCCTTTCTTCATAGAATTCTTTGAATTTTCACCACTCCTCCCTCCTGAGGAAGGACACAAGTCCAGGAGACTGGACAGGCAAAAATTTTCCAGGGCCTTGAATTATGTTACTTTTGAAATGAAAATGAAAAACGAGTTCACAGTTCCTTATACAAAACCCCTGGGATCAAGCACATTTTAGAATTCAGACTTTATCAAATTTTAGAAGGGAAAACCGGTGCATTTATTGTATATTATGTAATGTCTTCAACAGGATCTGGGGCAGCACACTGTAATCAAGCACAATAATATATCTGCTGCAAAAATACATGAATATTCACACTAAGTGAGATAAGTAATGACTATAAATAGCCTTCCTTCAGTTCAGATCATGTGTTGCCACCAAATGAGCTCATGTAAGGTTAGGTTTTGCTGCTAAATACTCAAGGTCAAAAAAACTTTCATTTTCCAAAGCTCTTTGGATTTTGGAATTGTGGTTAAGGAATTGCTGATGTGTATTGTGATTGATTAAGGAAGATGACTAAGAGACCCAGTTTGCTTCATTGCCCTACCTCTTTGTGGAAGCCAAGTCTGCAACATAAGCATAAGTTAGAGAAATTTGTGCTGACCCTTCCCTGCTTCTTGTTTATCAGCCACTCTGGACACTTCCTTTCTCCCCCACGACCTCTGAATATCTTGTTTGATGGATTAGACTCAGGTGAATTCTACAGCTCCTGTGTTTGGTTTGTAATGCCAGCTTTCAATTCCTGCAGCTATAGTTCTCTATCCACTAGCAGGGGCTTCAGAGATCATTCCTGCAGATTGAACATCATCACCAGATTTGGAATTAGTGTGGTCCTCTGATAAGGCTGAAAGCTCATAGCCCCAGCATGGAGCCAGGCATGCTGGTAATACTATTAGTTCTGCATGTGCCTTGGCCCCATTAAGTCTTGCCTCATTTCTAGTGACCTCACTCACACCAGGTACCCAACAACTGGGTTTCCATTTTGTGCTCTCTCCACTACCTGAGCCCTGGCTAGGACTCTACACCTTGGTGTTGCAGGCCTTAGATCTTACCTTGCCCCCTCTAGCATCATTGGAATTAGAGTCCTAACACCACTGATCCTATACCAAAGTCCATCTTCCCATCTCTAAAACATCTATCAGAGGCTACAAACTTCTGTTTCTTCTCTGTTCACAGTATGGGCATCAGATTTTAGGTATTGAGTTTCCTCCTTCCTCCTCCCTCAAACAAGAAAAGTTGCAATATTTGCCCCAAGATAAAGTAGATGCTAAGATAAATGTGACCCACATCATAAGGAGGATTGATTATAGCCAAAAGTCAAATGAAACTCATTTTTTCAGATCCTGCAGAGGCATCTTCTATCATTTCCTGGAACAAACCCTGTGTCATAACATGCTAGTAGGCATAACAACTTCAAGTGCCAAGTGAATTCCACAGCTTGGATTTCTCAAATCACTGTTCAAGGCTTTGCTGGATAAGCAATTTTCAGTGGAAGAAGTACTCACTGTGAAATAAAATGGTTGAATTCCTCACACCATTTTTCTGGATGAAGTAAAGTAGGTGGAGGATTTCTGAAAAACAAAGGCAATTTTTTTCTTTAGGAAAAAAAAGGCAAAAATATCAGTTAAAGGCAAAAATATCAACTTGTCTTCACTGACATCATCTAATAAAATCTACTATGTGTCTTCTCAAGCAGGAGTCATTCATTGGAGGTAAATTGTAAAGTGCCAGACTCATTTTCATTGATTGAACGTCTACTATGTCAAAGGTTTCTGCCAGGACCTATTCAGGAACACTCTTGAGGACTGAGCACTCTAAGGAAGAGCAAGGTAAGCACCTCGATCACTACAAACAAGAGCTGAATATTAGTAGTGTCATAACAAAGCAATGAGCATAGTGCTATGGGCTTTAGAGAAACAGACTTTTAATTTTTGAAGATTTTCAGATCATTATAGTACCATTTGAATTAATTATATAATACATTTAAAGTATACTCATTTGTTACATTTTAAACTATTTCTTGCATCAACTTCTGTAATAGGTCCAGAAGAGGGCAAAACAGTTATAACAACACCAGAATTTGAGAGGTTTCTAGATAGAAAGGGAGATAGAGACATAACTATCAGAGGTCCAGGAGAAATAGAGAATAGCAGAAAGACCCTGTGGTAACCAGACCACTTCCCAGTGAAAATGTAGGAAAAAAGGGAAGGGAAGAACCCTGAATTTGACTGAATATTTACTCCAAAGAGATTCCATTTTAAAACTCCCATGAGATTTAATTTTAAAACAGAAGCACCTACATTACTTTCATTGATAGGACTTTTTTCTTCTAGCCATAAATGGAAACAGAGGATTATGAGCAGGTCAAGTTCAGTAAATAAATATGGTTACTCTTCTGTACACAATGACTGTATATTTTAAGTCTTTTATATGTGATCTTTCCACCAATCATATATCAGTTTGTTGTACTGTAGTGGCTTCCATGTTGCTGTGATGCTGGAAGCTATGCCACCAGTATTACAGATAGCAGAGTCACCAACAGTAGACAGACTTCAGCAGAGCTTTCAGACTAAGACAAACTACAAAGGAGAGGCAGTCCACTTCTGAAAAAATTAGCCACAGAAAACCTTATGAATAGCACTGGAACACTGTCTGATACAGTGCCAGAAAATGAGCCCCTCAGGTTGGAAGGCATTCAAAATACGACTGGGGAAGATTTGCCTCCTCGAAGTAGAGGCAACCTGAATAATGTGGATGGAGTAAAGCTTTTGGGGCCTTCATTTGCTGATGTGGCACGACTTAACCTGAGAAGAAACAGCTGCAAATATCCATTAATAATTGGAACAGGAAATGTACAAAGTACAAAACTAGGAAAATTGGAAGTTGTAAAAAATGAAATGGAATGCATATCCTAGGAACTAGTGAGCTGAAATAGACTGGTACTGGCCATCCTGAATAGGAAAATAATATGAACTACTATGCTAGGTATGTTAGACTGGGTTCTCTAGAGAAAGAAAAGCAGTAAAGCTTATATAGAGAGAGAAAGAGAAATTTATCTTAGGAAGATGGCTCACACACTTATAGGAGATGACAAGTCCCAAGTTCTTGGATCAAACGTCAAGCTGGAGGCTTTTCCCGACTCTCGCGGCTGCAGGAGCTGAGGAGCTCAAGGTTGGCAGGCAGTACACTGGCTGTTGACTCCAACGAATGACGAATCCAAGATCTCCGGGCCGAATGGTGGATTAGCGTTCGTTCACGGACAGTTGTAGGCAGCACAACAGAATCCTGATCCACAAAAAAGTGTCTCTTTTCCCAGGATGTCCATAAATATATTGGAAGCAGGCCACATCCCTCAGGAAATGCCCTCTCAATGGATTGGCGCTCAAAACATATACATCTGATCCCATCATGGGAACAACTCACACCACAATTGCTTAAACCACACAGAATTGTGGTCCAGCCAAGTTGACACACAGTTCTAACTATCACAGTCCACCTCTTGTCAACTTGACAGTTGTACACATCTTCTTATATAATCTCTAAATAAGGACAATTATAAAGTCATATTTGCACCTAACATGATACGCTAACACATGTACAACCAAAACACATTAACCTTGTTTATATTTCACAGTTCATAACAGAAGGAAACAAAAATATTTGATGCACATATACAATGAAGAAATATAACAATCACAGTCCTCGTTTCTGCAGCTGGTCACGTGGTCATAGCTGATATTCAAAACTACCTTCTTTCACCACCCATTCTGTATTTCCCTTGCCCTCAGCCAGCACCTCAGCTGGTCATGGTTCTTTGTCTGTTGGGGTGACCCAAACCTTCATTCCTGAAGGGTCTGACCATTAGTAGTCATATCAGAATTGGATTGCTGTAATTTTCCATTGACTTTAATCACGGCATAGTAGTACTAAGAGACGTCCTAAAGAATCTCATGTATTCCAGACATATTCTTCTTTACTTCCATTATGTAATGTCAATCCAATTTCCCCTTGATAATCAGGATCTATCACACTAGATAGTACAGTAATGCCCTTTTTTGTCTGTTGACCAAGAGGCACGAGGAAGCCAAATTGGCCAGGTAGCCTTCTTAATTTCCAGTTCAATGCAATCAGTATTGTGTCTCCAGTTGGGAGTGTTCCTCCTTTTGGGACTAAGACCTCCAGACCTGCAGAGCATAGGGAAGCAAGGACAGGAAGCAAAAATTTTTTGAGTGAGTCACTAGGGGTAATAGTGAGTGGTACCACTCCTGTTTCCACCCCTTGGTTCCTGGACCCATGAATCCTGGCTATTGGAGAAATAATACCGCATATTGGATGCTAGTTTAGAGCATATACAGCCTCCTGAAGAACATTCCCCCAACCCTTCAAGGTATTGCCACCTAGTTGGCACTTTAACTCTGTTTTTAGGAGGCCATTCCATTGTTCTATCAAGCCAGCTGCTTCAGGATGATAAGGAACATGGTAAGACCAGTGAATTCCATGAGTATAAGCCCATTGCTGCACTTCATGCGCTGTAAAATGAGTCCCTTGATCCGAAGCAATGCTGTGTGGGATGCCATGACAGTGGATAAGGCATTCTGTAAGTCCATGAATGGTAGTTTTGGCAGCAGCATTGTGTGCAGGGAAGGCAAATCCATATCCAGAATAAGTATCTATTCCAGTAAGAACAAAATGCTGTCCTTTCCATGATGGAAGTGGTCCAATGTAATCAACCTGCCACCAGGTTCCTGGCTGATCTCCCCGAGGAATGGTTCCTTATTGC
>NW_006921588.1:30586844-30589575 GCF_000298275.1 Orycteropus afer afer
GCAAAGTGAACAGCCATATGCACAGCTCGAAGTTCTGCCCATTGGGAGGATTTCCCTTCACCACTGTCCTTTAAGGAAGTCCCACAAAGGGGCTGCAGTGCCGCTGCTGTCCACTTTCTAGTGGTGCCTGCATATCATGCAGAACCATCTGTAAACCAGGCATGAGTTTTCTCTTCCTCAGTCAATTGATCATAAGGAACTCCCCATGAGGTCATAGGTGCAGACTGGGAGAGGGAAGGTAATGTGACTGGAGTGGAGAGTGTTACTTGTGCCTTCAGGTCCTGCTCAAGCCCGATCTCTGATATACCACTTCCATTTAATGATGGAGTGCTGCTGTGCATGTCCAACTTTGTGACTGTGGGTCAGACAACACCCAGTTCATGATGGGCAGCTCAGGCCTCATAGTGAGTTGGTGGCCGATGGTTAGGCATTCAGTCTCTACTAAAGCCCAATAACAAGCCAAAAGCTGTTTCTCAAAAGGAGAGTAGTTATCTGCAGAAGATGTAAGGGCCTTGCTCCAAAATCCCAAGGGTCTGCATTGCAATTCACCAATAGAGACCTGTCAAAGACTCCAAACAGCATCTCTATCTATTACAGACACTTTAAGCACCATTGGATCAGCCAGATCATAGGGCCCAAGTGGCAGAGCAGCCTGCACAGCAGCCTGAGGCTATTGCAGAGCCTTCTGTTGTAGTGGGCCCCATTCAAAACTAGCAGCTTTCCAAGTCACTTGATAAATAGGCTGCAGCAACACACTCAAATGAGGAATATGTTGCCTCCAAAATCCAAAGAGGCACACTAGATGTTGTGCCTCCTTTTTAGTTGTGGGGAAAGCCAGATATAATAACTTATTCTTCACTTTAGTAGGAATATCTTGACATGCCCCACACCATTGGACCCCTAGAAATTTCATGGAAGTGGAAGGTGCCTGAATTTTTGTTGGGTTAATTTTCCAACTTCTAGCATGCATATGTCTCACCAATAAGTCTAGAGTCATCGATACTTCTTCCTTACTAGGTCCAATGAGCATAATGTCATCAATATAATGGACCAGTGTGATGTCTTGTGGAAGGGAAAGGCGATCAAGATCCCTACAGACTAAATTATGACATAGTGTTGGGGAGTTGATATACCCCTGAGGAAGGACTGTAGAAGTATACTTTTGGCCTTGCCAGCTGAAGGCAAACTGCTTCTGATGGTCTTTTGAAATTGCTATTGAGAAAAAGCCATTGGCCAGATCAATAGCTGCATACCAAGTACCAGGAGATGTACTAATTTTCCCAAGCAATGAAACCACATCAGGAATAGCAGCTACAATTGGAATCACCACCTGATTCAGTTTACAATAATCTACTGTCATTCTCCAAAATCCTTCTGTTTTTTGCACAGGCCAAATAGGTGAATTAAATGGGGATGTGGTGGGAATCACCACCCCTGAATCCTTCAAGTCCTTAATGGTGGCAGTAATCTCTGCAACCCCTCCAGGGATACAGTATTGCTTTTGGTTAATGATTTTTATAGGTAGAGGCAGTTCTAATGACTTACACTTGGCTTTTCCTACCATAATAGCCCTTACTCCACATGTCAGGGACCCAATGTGGGAATTCTGCCAATTGCTCAGTATATCTATTCCAATTATGCATTCTGGCACTGGGGAAATCACTACAGGATGGGTTCAGGGACCCACTGGACCCACTGTGAGATGCACCTTAGCTAAGACTCCATCAGTAACTTGACCTCCATATGTCCCCACTCTGACTGGTGGGACACAATGCTCTTTGGGTCTCCTGGAATTAGTGTCAGTTCAAAGCCAGTGTCCAGGAATCCCCAAAAAGTCTGATTATTTCCTTTTCCCCAATGAACAGTCACTCTTGTAAAAGGCCTCAGATCCCTTCCCCTTTGGGGAAGGCTGGGAGAAAGATTGACATGATAGATTTTTGGCAATGTAGTGGGGTCCTTCCTCAAAGGGACCCGGCCTCCCCTTCATTCAAGGGGTTGTGGGTCTGTAAATTGACTCAAGTCTTGGAATTGATTGAGAGGCTGTGATGCTGTATTCTGGCGATTCAATCTAGGCTGCTGTTCACATGACCTAGAATTCTTCTGTCCATACAAATCAAGTAAATATTTAGTAGGTTTGCCATGTATTTCACCACTAGGAACACCATGACTAAGTCGCCAATGCCATAATTCCACACAAGTCAAAGTATTCTGATGACTGTTTCTACTCTGCTGACCATTATGGTAACCATGCCCACCTTGCCTTTGTTGATTAACTGCTGCCACTTAGCCCCTACTACCACAGGGTCCATTCAGCCTCATCATAGTTAAGTGTCTTAGTTCAATTAGGGCAGTTTCCACTGTCAAATCTGGCTTACATAAAATAGCAATCACAGCAGTATTCAAGGATGCTGGGGCTCCCTTCACAAATTTATTCCTCACCATACTGGTGAAAGGCATGTCTTCTAGACTCTCCATTTCTAGCTCTAGGGGTCTAATTTAATACATCCTTTCTAATAGGCTAATTTCCCTAAGCCTCTGGATACCTTCTTCTACATTACACCAAGGCAAATCTGGTACTTCAACTTGACTTAAGGTAGGCCACTGCATAATCCATGCTTCAGTGAACCAACCAAATAACTCTTGTAAAAGGCCTCAGATCCCTTTGGGGAAGGCTGGGAGAAAGATTGACATGATAGATTTTTGGCAATGTAGTGGGGTCCTTCCTCAAAGG
>NW_006921588.1:30590225-30648993 GCF_000298275.1 Orycteropus afer afer
CCACATCATGATCTTCCTGACTATCTGCCCATATGTCCCCATTCCAGGTTTCAGGATCCCACTTTTCCCCAATCAATGCCCTCATTTTAACTTCAGACACCATTCTGGGTTGGCAATTTAATTGGTGTTGTAATTTAGCCACCTTTGCTTACAATAAGACTCTGGGTTTGGTTTTTGTCAATATCAGGTCCGTTACTAGAAGAAATAAGGCTTTCTTTCAGAGCACAACTGTAAACACTGAGGTCTTTTATGCAGCGCTTAAGCTGTGACTCAGCAGCCCTGAACTCATCTTGCTCTTTCACCACTTTGTCTAGTGTAAGTAAGACCAACCAACCAGCTTCCTTATACTCCTCATGCTGACAAAATTGCAGAAAAGTATCAAATATGAGATCATCCAGAGCCTCACTTCTCAAAAGTACATGATTTATTGGTGGTGCTATTTTGCATATTAACGTTGCCACCTCACGCCATGGATTAGCAGGTCCCTCTTTACTAAGGGAGGCAGGGTCACCAGTGCCTTTATGATTAATCAAATTGGAGAACCAATTTAGAAAGCCCCTCAAAATTTTGTCTCTAGAACCACCTCACTCTTGGTATCAAATGTGTTAGACTGGGTTCTCTAGAGAAACAGAACCAGTAAAGCTTATATATAGAGAGAAAGGGAAATTTATCTTAGGAATATGGCTCACACACTTATAGGAGCTTACAAGTCCCAAGTTCTTGGATCAAATGTCAAGCTGGAGGCTTTTCCCGACTCACACAGCTGCAGGGGCTGACGAGCTCATGGGTGGCAGGTAGTTTACTGGCTGTTGACTCCAACAAATGATGAATCCAAGATCTACAGGCCAAATGGTGGATTGTTCGCTCTTGGACAGTTGTAGGCAACACAACAGAATCCCGATCCACAGAAGAGTGTCTCTTTTCCCAGGATGTCCATAAATATATTAGAAGCAGGCCACATCCCTAGGGAAACTCCCTTTCAATGGATTGGCTGCTCAAAACATAAACATCTGATCCCATCATGGGAACAACTCACACCACAATTGCTTAAACCACACAGAATTGTGGTCCAGCCAAGTTGACACACAGCTCCAACTATCACACTAGGTGTTATGGGTTCAGTTTAAAATAATAACCACTATAATGTCAACTTTTGGGTAAAAGAGTTTTATTTAGGCTTACTGACTACAGGGAGCTGAAACATGCTCCTATGCTGCTGCAAAAAGTCTGATTTTAGGCAGGCTTTATAAAGTCAAAATGCAAGGAGGCAAGCAAGTGATAATACAGAAGCAGATGCTGCAGTTTCAAGGACTCAGAGTACATGCTTTAGCACAGGCATTCATAGAAAAAGAGGGGTACTGCTTAACCTGCAGGGAGTGGGGGCAGGATGAGATGGTAACTTCAGTTACATAAAATGGAGTTTTAGTAAGATATTGCCAGTTATAGCTGGACATTACAAAAATAGAATTACAAAGTGGAGTCACTCATTTCATTAGGAAATGGAAGAGGAATGGAATCACATTCATTGTCAAAAAGAACATTTCAAGATCCATACTTGCTAAAGGGGCAAGGAGGTGGTATTATTTTACCTCCTCTAACTATACAAGAGGAAGACAGAATCACCATCAGCAGCTCAAGGCCTGGTCCTATGAGGCCAGACATGCCACCACCCTCCTGCCTTCTTACCAACCTTGACACCAACTGTCCCTCCTGTGGCACCCAACACCTCTCTGCTGGGTTCAATAATTTGCTGCAGTGGCCACACAAAACTCACAGACTAATAATAGGGAAGCAACAGGCTACAATTCAAGTTCAGGAACACTCAGCATACATTTCCTCAATCAGGACTGTCTCCCCTCTACTGTGGCCTTAGGCATGCCTCTCTGGCCCTTGGCCTCTTGGCCTGGCCTCTGCCTCTGTGGGCCAGGTAAGCCTGCCACTCTGTCTTGTGCCCCTTTGTTCCACTGCCACCATCTCTTACCTGGCTGTCTCTTTAAGCTGGGTGTCTCCCTCAGCTGGGGGTCTCTTTTAAGACAGCAGTGAAATTCCCCCTCTTCTTCTAGGATGCCTCATTTTAAGCCTGACAGAATGGCAAAACTAACCAATCCCAGCATCAGAGTTCTACACACCTGAGAGAGACTGAACTTTCCCAGAAGATTACTTCCTACTGCTCCAACAGAAATACCCCAGGTGGATGACATTAACAATCAGGAGTTTAAAAACAGCTACTCAGTTGCTCATGGCAAAGTCCACCACAGAATTAATTGCCAGTCTCATTATAGGAAATAACTACTACCAGCTTCCCAGCCAAGTTGAGACATATTTGTACAGTCCCACCCAGTAATCCTGTGGGAGTTACAAAGACTATGGCTAGAAAAGCCATACCATGCAATTCACTTCACCACAATACTGAAGTACAATGTTGTCATTGATAGGATAATATCCATACATCTGCAAGGAAGACCAGTTAATACTACTATTAATCAAATTTATGTACCAACCAACAAAGCTAAAGATGAAGAAATTGAAGACTTTTATGAAAGTCTGCAGTCTGAAGTTGACCAAATATGCAATCAAAATGTATTGATAATTACTGGTGATTGGAATGCAAAAAACTGGAAACAAAGAAGAAGCATCAGTCCTTGGAAAATATGGCCTTGGTGATAGAAATGATGCTGGAGATAGATAGAATTTTACAAGGCCAATGACTTATTCATGGCAAATACCATTTTTCAACAACATAAAATGTACATGTGGACCTCACCAAATGGAGCACACAGGAATCAAATTGACTATATCTGTGGAAAGAGACTGTGGAGAAACCAATACCATCTGTCAGAACAAGGCCAAGGGCCAACTGTGGAACAGACCATCAAATGCTCATGTTCAAGTTTAACTTGAAGCTGAATAAAATTAAGTCAAGTCCACAAGAACCAAAATATGACCTTAAGTATATGTTACCTGAATTTAGAAACTATCTGAAAAATAGATTTGACAACCAATGACCAAAGACCAGACAAGTTGTGGGATGACATCAAGCATCATACATGAGGAAAGAAAAGGTCATTAAAAAGTCAGGAAAGGAAGGAAAAACCAAGATAGATGTCTGAAAAGACTCTGAAACTTGCTCTTGAATGGAGAGTAGCTAAAGCAAATAGAAGAAACGATGAAGTAAAAGAGCTGACCAGAAGATTTCAAAGGGAAGCTTGAGAAGTAAAAAGTATTATAATGAAATTTGTAAAGACCTGGAGCTAGAAAATCAAAAGGGAAGAACACACTCAATATTTCTCAAGCTGAAAGAACTAAAGGAAAAATTCAAGCCTCAAGTTGCAATATTGAAAGATTCTATGGGCAAAATATTGAACAATGCAGGAGGCATTAAAAGAAGATAGAAGAAATACTCTGTACATTCTCTGTACATTCCAAAGAATTGGTTTACATTCAACCATTTTAGGAGATAGCATAAGACGAAGAACTGATGGTACTGAAGGAAGAATACAAGCTACACTGAAGGAATTGATGAAAAACAAGCCTCCAGGAATTGATGGAATACCCACTGAGATGTTTCAACCAATGAATGTACCACTGGAAGCACTCACTTGTTTTTACCAAGAAATTTGGAAGAGAGATACCTGGCCAACAGACTGGAAGAGATCTGTACTTTTGCTCATTACAAGCAAAGGTGATCCAAGAGAATTGGAAATTATTGAACAATATCATTAATATCACATGCAAGGTAAAATTTTGCTGGAAATAATTCAAAAATGGTTGCAGCAATACATCAATAGGGAACTGCCAGAAATCTAAGCCAGACTGAGAAGAGGACGTAGAACAAGGGATATCAATGCTGATGTCAGATGGATCTCAGCTGAAAGCAAAGAATATCAGAAAGATGTTTACCTGTGTTTTATTTGTTATGCAAAGGCATTTGACTGTGTGGATAAAACAAATGATGGGTAATATTGCAAAGAAAGGGAATTCCAGAGGAGTGCTTATGAGGAACCTGTACATAGACAAAGAGACAGTTGCTCGAATAGAACAAGGGCTTTAAAATCAGAAAAGGTATGTGTCAGGGTTGTATCCTTTCACTATAATTATTCAGTCAGTATGCTGAGTAAATACTCTGAGAAATAGACTATATGAAGAAGAACACAGCATCAGGATTGGAGGAAGACTCATTAACAACATGTGATGCAGATGACACAAACTTGCTTGCTGACAGTGAAGAAGATTTGAGGGATTCATTGATGAAGATTAAAGATTCAGCCTTCAGTATGGGTCCACATCTCAACATAAACCAAACAAAATCCTCACAACTGGACCAGTAAGCAACATCATGATAAATGGATAAAAGATTGAAATTTTCAAGGATTTCATTTTATTTGGATCCACAATCAACACCCATGGAAGCAGCACTCAAGAAATCAGATGAGTACTGCACTGGACAAATCTGCTGCAAAAGATCTGTTGAAAGTGTTAAAGAACAAAGATGTCACTTTGAAGACTAAGGTGTGACTGACCCAAGTCATCTTTTCAATAGCCTCATATGCATCTGAAAGTTGGACAGTGAAAAAAGAAAACTGCAAAAGAATTAAGGCATTTGAATTGTGGTGCTGGTGAAGAATATTGAATGTACCGTGGACCGCTAGAAGAACAAAAGAAATCTGTGTTGGAAGAAGTATAGCCAGAATGCTTCATAGAAGGGAGGATGGTGAGACTTCTCTCTACTCCCTGAAGAAGGATATCATGCTTTGGAAAGTAAAGCATTAGCAAAAAAGAGGGAAGGTCCTCAATGAGATAGACTGACACAGTGACTGCAGCAGTGAGCTCAAGCAAAACAATTATGTGAGGATGGTGCATGTTTTGTTCTGTTGTACATGAGTTGTTATGGGTCAAAACTGACTCAATGGCATCTAATATCAACAACATATGATATTTGCTTTTCCCTGGGTTTTACTGCTTCCTAAAGCCATAGATTGCTCAACTTCAATAGGTAATGATATGGGAAACCTCAAGAATTATCAGAAATGAAAAATATATCAGATCATGTGATGGCAAGCTGCCTTCCAGTATTCCTTCTCCGCTCATCTCTTCTGGTACAATTTTTATTTTGACACAGTGCTGCCATAATAAGGACTATATTTTTCCAAATTTCCTTTAAACTAGATGTGGCTATATGACTGAGTTCTGGCCAATGATATAAAAGTAAAATTCTTGTATGAGATTTACAGAAATTTCCCTTAAAAGGGAGATAACATGTCATCTTTCTCCTTCTCCCTTCCTGCTTTCTGGAACTTGAATGTCACAACTGGAGCATGACTAGCCATGTAGCTAGCATATGAGGTAAATCTGAAAACAAAAGCTAGCAAAGTAGATAGGAGACACTAGATTCATGATGACATTGCAAAGCTTCCATAAATTACTCTAGACTGCTTCCCTTTAGAATTTCTTAACAGGAGAAAAATATAAACTTCCTTCTTCTTTAAGCCACTCAGTTATTAACTGAGTCAGATAATATTTCAGAGTATTATACAATCATATGATTATAACACAATTTGATAAGTGACACAATATAGGTACAAGCACAAATATATGTGAGACCATAACTTACCCAAGAGGGGGAGTCCCAGAAGATTTATAAAGAAGATGAACTTGAGCTAGCACATGAAAATTGAGTTGGGTTGGGGTTTTGAAGATAGTGGAGAGGGAACCCATTTCAGGTTTAGGAAACAACATGTACCAAGTCACAAAAGTGTGAAAACTTCTGGTGGGTTCAAAGAACAAGAGCAATTTTGAAGCTAAGCTATATGATTCTTTTCAGACTAGAATAGGAGCAGGTGGGCAGGGGTGGGAAGAAGAGGAAGAAAAGAAATATTTGATCAACCTGTTCCCCATAAGAATGTAGTGATCCTTCAGATCTTTCTGATTCAAAGACCAAGAGGAAAATAATCTGTAAGCACAGCTAGAAAGAGTAGCAGTTGAATTTTCTTCCTCAGTTATTTTGCAGGTTCATTCATTCATTCCATTAAACAATAGTTGTGTTTATCTTTCTTTTGCATTTTTTTAAATAATAAAAATACCATCATATAACTTCACCATCAATACTAGTTTGCCTGCCTTGTTCTTACTGGCTGCCAGTAGTTTGAGGTTGTAGATCACACATCCTCACAGCTCTCCTTTAGGGGCCTCCATTCTGCATCTCTTCATGAGCAGACTATCCTAGATCAACTCCATTTACAACACTTTCCAGGGCTTGTGATTTCTCTGATCCTCTCATGTTTTCTGCTCATCTCACTCCCATTAAATCCAGTCAACAAAGAAAAGCTGCTAATCTGTCTAAAAGACTTAATTCACTTCTAAAACAATTAATCATTGCCAATAAGTCACTCATAGACAGTGACTTGTTGTTGTGTGCCATTAAGTCAGCTCCAAGTCATAGTGACCCTACAGGACACAGTAGAACCACCCCACAGGATTTTCAAAGCTGCAACTGTTATATGAGCAGATCACCAAGTCTTTTCTTCTGTGGAGTTGCTAGTGGGTTCAAACCTTTCAATTAGCAGCTGAGTGTTTAACCACTGTACAACCAGAGTGACTAGACTTGACTAAAACAACACTAGTGGGCTTGATGCTGGTCAGCAAAACATGGAGGGATGTCCCTCTGTTGCAAAGAGCACTGTCAATTAGAGAAGACTCTGACAAGTGTCCAGGAAAGAAATAGAGAGTGTCCACTATAAGGTAGAAAGCACTCTACCTTCCTGTTTGCAATCTCTGTTTCTCGGTTGGAAATACTGGCATGGTATGTGCAGCCTGAATGTCTGCAGAGGGTACAGGGGAGATTAGCAGCACATCCTCACCCATTCAAGCAGGCCATCCCATCCTCTGTGGCTCCACATGATATCACAAGAAGGAGTCTCTTCTTTGAAGCTAGACACATAGGAAGTTGGTTTAGACCTTGTGGATGCCCTGCTTTTCCTGCCGTCTATTCATACTTTGGTCCAGTAAATTGGAATCTTTTGAAAGATTGTTATCTGTATGTGATGACAACCAAAGATAATTTGAAGGCTTCACAGGACTTTGTTTGGACTGGTAGTATAAATTCTAATTCTCTTACAACCCAGAAAGAGCACCAAATAGTAATAGTAGTACCTTTTGCTCCTCTCTATTTTACCGATGTAAGCTGCAATCCTTCCCAAAGTGTCTGTCTTTAAGAGGAGATTAGATGCTGCATATTCAGCATTATGTGAGGGTCAGTGAATAGAATAGTTTCCTTATGTGTACAGATGCTGAGAGCTGCAGAATGTGTGGATAATGAGTAGTTGGGAGGCCTATGAATCTCAGTACTAGTTCTCATTGGATAATATATATAAGCATACCAAGACAATGTAGAAGAGATTAGCCAAAGAAATACGACTATATTTGATTTGAGTTTTGGTTTGACATCATTCCTGTGGTTTGGACCGCAAATTCAATTCCTATAAAAATTATTTTCTACACACAGACACATTAGGGTTGAATGAGGCTTGGAGCAAGGGGAGATGGCAAAGACACACTCATTTTGACATTGTAATCCTGGGTCCAGCCAATATATTGGAGCTAAAGTTAGCCTCTTCCCTCAAAGCCTCTGTGGAACAAAATAGTTCGCTGAACAACCACTCATTGTAGTCCCTGAAATAGAGAAGCAGCTGATTGGACCAATAGTAACGCTTAACCTACCTACCAACAGCCGGACCTAATTAAGTCTGGTGACCTATATGCCATGGCATGGCCCACATGATAACCTGGGTCAATCTGACTGTCTTTAGAACTTTTTGTTGTTGTTTTGTTTTGCTTCACCTTGAACTGAAAAGTACCAAAAGAATGAGGCCGTTTAGTAATGGAAGCAGAAGCTGAAAGATCCATAACAAAGAGACAGACTAGAGAGCCCGAAGTGTGCAATGTGCAAGCTGACATTTTAAGAGGCAGAAACTATGAGTAGGCAGAAAACAAGTTAATGGAGAGAAAATAGGTCAGATAGAGGAGCAAAGAAGAGATGTGCCAAAAGAAACAGAGACCCCTAGAGACCATGTAAGTTGGTCCTCAGTTTCTTTCTGTAAGTGCCTGTTCCTCTGCTGCACCTGAAATATTATTCACTCCAGGATTCTGATCATAACCCTATTTTCTTCTCATTCTACGCATTCACTGAGGGTTCACAACACGTATATGTTGACAACTTCTTAATCTGTATTACCTGCTTCAATTTCCAATAGGCAGAAGAGAAACTACTGACTAGATGGTTCCATTTTTATTTCCTAGGGACACCTTCGGCAAATAACAACAACAAGGGACACCTTGAAATTAACATGTTCAAAGCCAAATTCATCTTCCTCTCCTAAAGCTGTATCCCACCTGGTTGGCAAAGTAAAAAACCTGAATTGTACATTCTCCTTTAATCCTCATATCCTCATATCAACTGTAAAAGGAAGAATGATGGCCCCCACCCCCACCAAGATGGTTTCCTAATTCCTAGAATCAGTGAATATGTTTACCTTACATGGCAAAAGGGACTTTGCTGATATAATTATGACCTGGAGATCAGTAGATTATTTTGGGTTATCTGTGTGGGCCCAATTTAATCACATAAATCCTTTAAAGCAGAAGAAGAAGGCATAAGAGTAAGTCAAAGAGATGAGACAATGGAAGGAGAGCCAGGAGAGATCTGAAATGTGAAACGGACTTGACCTGTTAATTTTGGCTTTGAAGATAGAGGAAGGGGCCATGAGCCAATGAATACAGGTGGCTTCTCAAAGATAGGAATGAACCTCAGCTGATACTCAGCAAGGAAATTGGGACCTCAGTTCTGCAAACGCAAGGAACTGAATTCTGTCAACTACCTGAAGGGAGCTCTGGTAGCATAGTGCCTAAGGCACTTGACTGCTAACCAGAAGGCTGGTGGTTCAAACCCACCAGCCACTCCTCAGAAGGAAGGTTGGGCAATCCTACTTCCGTAAGTGATACTGCCTCGGAAACCCAAGGAGGGGTTGCTATGAGTCGGGGCCGACTCAACGGCAAACAACAACAACAACCTGACTGATGAAGGAAACAACTTCTCCTCTAAAGCCTCCAAAAGTGATGCAGTCCACTGGCACCTGGATTTTAGCTCAATGAAATCTGTGTCATGTTTTGAGCTACAAAACTGTAAGATTACTAAATTTGTGTTATTTTAAGCTGAAAAACTTATGGCAATTCATTAATGACAGTGATAAAACACTAATACATGAATCAAGCACCAAGTTCTATCAATTCTACTTCCTAAATCCCTTTCTCATCACCCTATTCCTTGCTTCACATCCTAATACATTCATTCATCATCTCATGTGGATCAGATTACTCCAGTAGCCTCCTTATTTGTCTCCTTCCTTCCATCCCCATTACCTTCTAATCCATTTTGCACTTGGCAGCTAAAATTTCTTTATAACATACAAATCTGACCTTGTTATTACCTTGTTCCAAATTCTTCAATTGATCCACAATGCCAGCATGATAAAATCTCAGCACCTTTATATGCCATATAAATGTCTCAGCCTGCCTTTCTACCCAATCTCATCTCAAACCACTTCCTCATATTCACATGATACCGTAATACTCATTTATTTGTAGTTCTCAAAGTAGTTCCTGTTCTTTCACGCCTCGAGGACTTAGCACATAATGTACCCTTGGGTTAGAGGGCTCTCCCCCAATCTGTCCACGCGGCACACTCCTATTCATGCTTCAAGTCTCAAGTCAAATACAACTTCTCTGTGATACTTTCCTGTCTTTTCCTACAGACCTAGTCTCTCCTTTTGCTATAGTCCTTCTGTATCTTGTATATCTCTCAATGAGAGAAATGGTCATATTGTGTTTTAATTGTTTGGTCACAAGTTCATCTAACGTCCAAAAGTGAGTTCCATGAAGTTAGAACAACATTCTTTTATAAGTGTATCCACCTGTAGTGCCCCACCACTCATCTGTCAGTTTGTTGTACCGCAGTAGCTTGTGTGCTGCTGTGAGGCTGGAGGTTATGCCACCGGTATTTCAAATACCAGCAAGGTCACCCATGGTAGACAGGTTTCAGGGGAGCTTCTAGACTAGGACAGACTCAGAAGAAGGAAGGAGCTATCCACTTCTCAAAGAATTGGCCAGGAAAAACCTTATGAATAGCAGTGAAACAGGCAAATATATCACTGGAAAATACTATGAATGGCCCTGAAACACTGTCTGATATAGCATCGGAAGACGACCCACTCAGGTTGTAAGCTACTCAAAATACAATGGGGGAAGAGCTGCCTCCTCAGAGTTGAGTCAACCTTAATGATGTGAATGGAGTAAAGCATTTGGGACCTCCATTTGCTGATTTGGCATGACTCAAAAAGAGAAGAAACAGTTGCAAACATGCCTTAATAAATGGAACATGGAATGTACAAAGCATGAATCTAGGAAAACTGAAAGTTATAAAAAATGAAATGGAGTACATAAAGATCGATATCCTAGGCATTAGTGAGCTAAAATGGGCTGGTTTTGGCCATCTTGAATCAGGCAGTCATATGATCTACTATTCTGGAAACAGCAAACTGAAGAGCAATGATGTGGCATTCATCGTCACAAAGAATGTTTCTATTCTGAAGTACAATGCTGTCAATGATAGGATAATACCCATACAATGATACAATGATAGGATAATATCCATACAATAATCCATACAATGATAAGATAATATCCATAGCCTACAAGAAAGATCAGTTAATACTTCTGTTATTCAAATTTCCAACCACCAAGGCCAAAGATGAGGAAACTGAAGAATTCTACCAACTTCTGCAGTCTGAAATTGACCAAACATACAATCAAGATGTGTCGATTATTACCGGTGACCAAAATGCAAATATTGGAAACAAAGAAGAATGAATCACCAGTAGTTGGAAAATATGGCCTTGGTGATAGAAAGGACCCTGGAGAACACATGATAGAACTCTGTAAGACCAATGACTTATTCATTGCAAATACCTTTTTTCAACAACATAAACAGCATCTATACATGTTGACTTTGCCAGATAGAGTACACAGGGATCAGATTGACTACAACTGTGGAAAGAGGCAATGGAGAAGCTCAATATCTTCAGCCAAAACAAGGCCAGGAGCTGATTATGGAACAGACCATCAACTGCTCACATGCAAGTCCAAGTTGAAGCTGAAAACAATTAAACCAAGTCCACAAGAGCCAAAATATGACCTTGATTATATTCTTCCTGAATTTAGAGAGCATCTAAAGAATAGATTTGATGCACTGAACACCAATGACCGAAAACCAGACAAATTGTGGGATATCAACAACATCATCCATGAAGAAAGCAAAAGGTCATTAAAAAGACAGGAAAGGAAGAAAAGAACACAATGGATGTCAGAAGAGATTCTGAAACTTGCCCTTGAATGGAGAGTAGCTACAGCAAATGGAAGAAATGGCAAGATAAAAGAGCTGAAGAGGAGACTTCAGAGATCAGCTCAAGAAGACAAAGTTAATTATTATAATGAAATGTGCAAAGACCTAGAGTTAGAGAACCAAAAGGGAAGAACATGTTCAGCATTTCTCAAACTGAAAGAACTGAAGAAAAATTCAAGCCTTGAGTTGCAACATCAAAAGATTCTATGGGCAAAATATTGAATGATGCAGAAAACATCAAAAGAAGATGGAAGGAATACACAGAGTCACTGTACCAAAAATATTGGTCAATATTCATCCATTTCAGGAGGTGGCATATAATCAAGAACCAATGGTACTGAAGGAAGAAGTCAAAGCTGCATTGAAGGAATTGGTGAAATACAAGGCTCCAGGAATTGATGGAATATGGATTGAGATATCAACAAACAGATGCTGCACTGAGGCACTAAGTCGTCTATGCCAAGAAATTTGGAAGGCATCTACCTGGCCAACTGGAAGAAATACATATTTGTACCCATTCCAAAGAAAGGTGATCCCACAGAATGTGGAAATTATTGAACAATATCATTGACATCACATGCAAGTAAAATCTTACTGAAGATAATTCAAAAACGGTGTACAGTACATTAATAGGGAACTTCCAGAAATGCAAGCTGGATTCAGAAGAGGATCTGGAAGAAGGAATATCAATGCTGATGTCAGATGGACCTTGGCTGAAAGCAAAGAATACCAACTCGAAAGATGTTTATTTGTGTTTTATTGACTATGTAAAAGCATTTGATTGTGTGGATTGTAACAAATTATGAATAACATTGAGAAGAATGGGAATTCCAGAACACCTAATTGTGTTCATGAGGAACCTGTACATAGACCAAGAGGCTGTTAGAACAGAACAAAGGGATACTGCATGGTTCAAAATCAGGAAGGGAGTGCATCAGTGTTGTATCATTTCACCATACTTATTCAATCTGTATGCTGAGCAGATAATACAAGAAGCTGGACTATATGAAGAGAAACGTGGCCTCAGGATTGGGGGAAGAATCATTAACTACCTGAGATAAGCGGACGATACAACTTTTCTTGCTGAAAGTGAGGGTGACTTGAATAACCTACTGATGAAGATTTAAGACTACAGTCTGCAGTACGGATTACACCTCAACATAAAGAAAACAAAAATTCTCACAACTGGACCAATAAGCAGAATCATGATAAATGCAGAAAAGATTGAAGTTGTCAAAGATTTCATAGTGCTTGGTTCCACAGCCGATACCAATCAATGCAAGTAGCAGTCAAGAAATCAAGATGATGTATTGCACTGGGCAAATCTGCTGCAAAATACCTCTTTAAAGGGCTGAAGAGCAAAGATGTCTCTTTGAAGACAAAGGTGTGCCTGCCCCCAAGCCCTGGTATTTTCTGTAGCCTCATATGCATATGAAAGGTGGGCAATGAATAAGGAAGACCAAAGAAAAGTTGATGCTTTTGAGTTGTGGTGTTGGTGAATACTGAAAGTACCATGGACTGCCAGAAGAAGAAATAAATTTGTCCTAGAAGAAGTGCAGCCAGAATGATCCTTGGAAGCAAGAATGGCCAGACTTCATCTCACCTACTTTGCTCATGTTTTCGGAGAAATTCATTCCCTGGAGAAGGATATCTTGCTTGGTAAAGTGCAGGCTCAGTGAAAAAGGGGAAGACCCTTAAGGAGATGGATTGATACAATAGCTGCAACGATGGGCTCAGGTATAGCAGGGATTGTGAGGCTGGCACAGGACTGGGCATTTGCATTCTGTTGTACATAGGGTTTCTATGAGTCAGAGCTGACTCGACAGCAACTAACAACAACAACATCTATAATGCCCGGCTCATCAAAACTAAAAATGCAAACCCACTGCTGTGGAGTTGATTCCAACTCATAGTAACCCGGTAGGACAGAGTAGAACTGCCCCCCTAGGGTCTCCAAGTATGTAAATTTTACTGAAACAAACTGCCACATTTCTCTCCCAGCTGGTAGGTTTGAACTGCCATCCTTTTGGTTAGCAGCCAAGCACTTTAACTATTGTGCCACCAGGGCTCCCTCCCAACACTTCAGCACTCAGTAAATTTTGCTGAATGAGTGGCTACATGAATGAATACACACAACCACACATATGTTATAAGTAAACCTACAAATGATGCCAGTACAAAATCTGACTTGTCTCTGTTATAAATTGAATTGCATACCCTAAAAAATATATATGTTGAAATCCTAAACCTCAGTACCTGGAAATGTGACCTTGTTTGGAAATAGGGTCTTTAAAGATGTTATCAGTTACTGCAATGTCATCCTGGGGTAGGGTGGGTCCTAAATCCAATATGACTGGTTTGCTTATAAAAACAGAGAAGAGACACTAAGGGAAGATGGCTGTATGAAGATGGAGGCAGAGATTGGAGTGATGCATCTACAAGCCAAGGAATACCAAAGATTGGCAGGAATCATTAGACGCTAGGAAGAGGCAAAGGAGGATCTTTCTCTAAAGACTTCAGAGAGAACATGTCTCTGCTGACACCTTAAGTTCAAACTTCTGGCCTCCAGAACTGGAAGATAATAAATTTCTATTGTTTTAGTATGCACTTGGTGGTACTTTTTCACGTTAGTGAAAGAAAACTAATACAGTCTCTGAAGTAGCTTAACCTAGACAAATATGGAGCAGCTCCTTTTGGATGTAAGCAAATTTTGACTAAATTATTCACTTCCATAAGGATTTGAGGAATAAAGGAGTCCCCTTGTGTGGTGCCTTGAGTTGGATTTGATAATGCAAGCCTCGTCCCTTCACATTTGAAGCCCAAATGTCCCCTATTCCCTGAAAAGATGTGACCAAAATAAGCATATAAGTTATTATTTCAATTTCATTACAATCTGATGTCAGGACCATAACACACACATGCATGGTGGGTTGGAGATAGAAGGCAATTAGTAATAACTATGTCAAGGAACTCTGGTGGTATAGTGCCTAAGGCATTTGACTGCTAACCAGAAGTTTGGCCGTTCAAAACCACCAGCCACTCCATGGAAGGAAGATGGGACAAACCACTTCTGCAAAGATTTACAGCCTCAGAAACCCAATGGGAGTCACTATGAGTCAGAATCGGCTCAATGGCAGTGAGAAATCACCTCTTGAATACTAATTCCAGCAAAGCTCCATGCCAAATTCTTCCCCTATATTAGGTCAACTGAACTCCACAACCCTATGACATAGAGATTACTATTCCAGTTTCACAGATGGAAAATATACAGTTTAAAACAAGAAATTTGCACAGAAGTATCCAGCTAAAAAGTGGAAGAGCCTGGTTTTAAACCCAGGTATTTTCATCTCCAACATCCACACACCTCACTGCTTTTCTGTGTTTTGTCTCATGAAGAACCCATTACTCTGGGAGATGAATTAAGAGAATATATACGCATAAAATGACAGAAAACCAATTAGCAAGCAATACCTTGAGAGGGTGCAAAATGAAGTCCTCAAACATTAAAGCACACTTGCGGAGAAGATACTGAGTAAAAGATTCCTGAATGCGGCTGAGTTAATTAAGAAAAGCTTCCTGGAAGTTGTGAATTTAGAGGCAGGCCTTGTACGGAGGTGATACAAACCAGTTGGCAAGGAGAGAAGGGTGTTAGGGAAAGAGACGAGGAATATAGAAAAGAAGATATGAAGACAAGTTAAGTATGATAATTAATAAATAAGTGTTAATTAACATCTAGTTATATAAACACCTAGGAATGTGTTCAAAATGTATTCTGTTTATTTACTCATAAAAGCAATAAAGTAAGATATTTGAGTGCAATTAACTGTTTTGTGAGTATTAACTGCAGTGACAGAGCTGCCATTCTCATCACACTGAATATATCCCATCAGTGAACTCGAGTAGTAAAGTCTATTTCCTTTGTCTGTGTCTGTCTCTTCCTTCAGTATCTCATCCTAGTCCCAGCCAAAACTGCTTTCTTCCCTAAGTGACATATTACTTGTTCAAAATTATTTTTAAAAATGTTATTTTTATTAGTAAAGCATGATTCAATCTGAATGTAAAAAGTTCCCCAAGACAGAAATACAGAGAGTAAAGAGCAAAATTCCTCTTCACTGCCACCCATAGTCCATTCTCCTCCCTGGATCAGTATGGCCTGTATTATGACAGACTTTTTCATATGCATTTTAATATATATTTATATTGTATATAAATTATATACAGTTAGGGGCAATAGAAATAGGATTTTAATCTACACATAAGTGTCCTTTTTAATTCAATAACATGTCTTTAGGGTCTCCCCCGGTCATCCTCATCCCTAAATAGTACTCCACAATATGGGCATACTACAGTTTATTAGCCACCCACCTGTTGGTAGACATTTAGGTTGTTTCTATTTTTTTTAACTATTAGAAAGAAGGCTGAAGTAGCTTACATATGTATGCCACATGTCATATGTGATTTCTAACTTTTAAAAGGTTTCTTAGGTGGCAAATGCCCACTCACCACCCCCCCTCAAAAAAAACAACCGTCTGCCATTGAGTCAATTCTGACTCACAGCAAACTTTTTAGGATCGTGTAGAACTGACCCACAGGGTTTCCAAGGCTATAAATCTTTATGAAAGCAGACTGCCTCACCTTTCTCCCATGGAGCAGCTGGTGGGTTTGAACTGCCAATCTTTTTGGTTAGCATTCAAATGCTTTAATCACTATACCACCAGAGCTCCTTTTGTGGCAAATACTTCTCATCACTGAACACTTCTGATAATATCAAGTAACTTCAATGCAGACAGAGTAAATACTGATGGCTTCTTCATCGAGGGTAGGCCCAGTGAGCAATTCTAGACCTATGAGGGAACAGAGGTAAAGTCTAGGAAGAAACCTCCAAGTGGTTCCACAGGTCGGAAATAGTATCCCCAAGGTCACAACTCAACTTCTTAAAATACAGTGTGAATGGTAACCTTGAGTTGTTCGAGTCCACTAGTGCCATGTTTTGAACCCTACTGCTGGGTTCCATTCTGCTCTTTCAAAAACCTGCTCCCTGGTCCCTATAGTGAGTATATCTGGGTAATGACCTTGACATACATGGCACAGACCAAGAGTTATTCAGAATATACATATGCTAAAATTCTGCTAGAGAGGTATCACTGGGGGAAAATTAAAGAAATAATTGAACACAGTTCTTTTAAATCAGAAAATAGATGATATGAAAATGACACAGAAATCAGCATCAAAATGCTATATATTGGATTATCATTAAACCTCAAAGATAGGTCCAGGCAGGAAAAGACAGCTATGCTAAGTGCTAAATCTACCATAAAGTAATTCTAATCAGGAAAATGGGAGCTCTGGTAGTGTAGTGTCTAAGGCACTTGACTGCTAATCAGAAGGCTGGTGGTTCAAACCCACCATCCACTCCTCAGAAGGAAGATGGGGCAATCTACTTCCGTAGTGATACTGCCTCAGAAAACCAAGGAGAGTCGCTATGAGTTAGGTCCTACTCGACGGCACATAACAACAACAACAACAACAATCAGGGAAAAGGAGGAGAGGAAGAGGCTTACAAGGAGAACATTGTGGGGATGTGTCTGGAAGGAAGTAAAGACAGAATGTACTTGAGTCACATCTCAGCCTTGGATCACCACTGTCTAGGAAACAGAGTTTTAAATTAGTAACTATGATAATTTCAGACTGCAGACATTGGTAAAATCTTCCATTTCTTCATCTTTGGCTTTACTTATTGGTACATAAATTTGAATAATAGTAGTATTAACTCATATTCTTTGTAGGCATATAGATATTATCTTGTCACTGACAGCATTTGTACTTCAGGATAGATCTTGAAATGTTCTACTTGATGATGAATATGACACCATTCCTCTTCAATCTGTCATCCCCAGCCACTACAGTATGATAAACTGACAGAAAATTTTTTACCAACTTCTACAGTCTGAAATTGACCAAACATGCAATCAAGATGTATTGATAATTGCTGATGATTGGAATGCAAAGCCAGAAACAGAAGTATCAGTAGTTGGAAAATATGGTCTTCGTGATAGAAATGATGCTGGAGATTGCATGACAGAATTTTGCAAGACCAATGACTTATTCATTGAAAATGCCTTTATTCAACACATAAATGGTGACTGTACACATGGACCTTACCAGATGCATTACACAAGAATCAAATTGACTTCATCTCTGGAAAGAGATGATGGAGAAGCTCAACATCATCAGTTGGAACAAGGCCAGGGGCCAACTATGGAACAGACCATCAACTACTCATATGCAAGTTTAAGTTGAAGCTGAAGAAAATTAAAACAAGTCCACAAGAGCCAAATACAATCTTGAGTATATCACACTTGAATTTAGAGACCATCTGAAGAAGAGATTTGACAACTAATGACCAAAGACCAGATGAGTTGTGGGATGACATCAATGATAACCATACATGAAGAAAGCTAAAGGTAATTTAAAAGACAGGAAAGGAAGAAAAACACAAAATGGATGTCACAAAAAGACTCTTACACTTGCTTTTGAATGGAGAGTAGCTAAAATGAATGGAAGAAATGATGAAGAGAGCTGAACAGAAAATTCCAAAGGGCAGTTTGAGAA
Organism: Orycteropus afer afer; assembly: GCF_000298275.1. NCBI lineage: Eukaryota > Metazoa > Chordata > Mammalia > Tubulidentata > Orycteropodidae > Orycteropus > Orycteropus afer. The sequence continues at coordinate 30,608,290 of NW_006921588.1, forward strand.
GACAAAGTAAAGTATTATAATGAAATATGCAAAGACCTGGAGTTAAAAAATCAAATGGAAGAAAATGCTCAGCATTTCTCAAACTGAAAGAACTGAAAAGAAAAAAAAAAAATCAACCTTGGAATTCCAATATTGAAGGATTCTATGGGAAAAATACTGAACAATGCAGGAAGCATCAAAAGAAGATGGAAGGAATACAAAGAGTCACTGTACCAAAAGAGAATTCATCCATTTTCAACCATTTCAGAAGACAGCATATAGTCATGAACTGATGATATCGAAAAAAGAAGTCCAAACTGCACTGAAGGAATTGGAGGAAAACAAGCCTCCAGGAATAGACAAAATACCTATTGAGATGTTTCAACAAATGGATGCAACACTTGAAGCACTCACTTGTTTATGCCAAGAAATTTGAAAGACAAGAACTAGATGGTGCCCAGCTACCACTGTCAACCAATCAGAGGGGGATCTAGTAGGAGATCCTGGATAGAGGGGGAGAACAATGTGGAACAAAACTCAAAATCATTTGGGAAAAAGAAAAAAAAAAAAATGGGAGGGGACCAGGTTTGCTGGTCTGATAGAGCCTGGTGGAACCCTTGAGACTATGGCCCTTAGCTGCCCTTCAAGTCTGGAATTGAACTCATACCTGTGGCTTCCAGACAAGCAAAAGACAGGCATATGTGTTGAACATTTACCTGAGGTAGATACACTCCTTGGAGAGATCAATCATGGGAGAAAGAAGGGCTATTTATGCACAGGGAGAGAGCTCAGGGGGCAGGGGTGCATGGAGGGATGGACACAGGGAAGAGGTGACTGTCGGGAGGAAGTGGGAGGGGACCTGTGGTGGTGAATTGTGGTCACTGTCAGGAGACAAAATGTATACGAACTGCTGTATGGAAAGTGAATATGCTATGTAAATTTTCACCCAAATCACAATTTAAAAAAAGAAAGAAATTTGGAAGACAGTTTCCTGGCCAACTGACTGGAAGAGATCCATATTTGTGCCCATTCCAAAGAAAGGTGATCCAATGGAATGGAGAATTTTTCAAATAATATCATTAATATCACACACAAGTAAAATTTTGCTAAAAATAATTCAAAATGGTTGTAGCAGTACATCAGGGAACTGCCAGAAATTCAAGTTGGACTCAGAAGAGAACAAAGGGGTACCATTGCTGATGTCAGATGGAGCTTGGCTGAAAGCAAATAATACCATAAAGATGTTTACTTGTGTTTTATTGACTATGCAAAGGCATTCGACTGTGTGGATCATAATAAATTATCAACAACATTGCAAAGAATTAGAATTCCAGAGCACTTAATTGTGCTTATGAGGAATCTGTCCATAAATCAAAAGGTAATCCTTCACACAGAACAAGGGGATACTGCTTGGTTTAAAATGAAAAAAGGTATGTGTCAGGGTTGTATCCTTTCACCATATTTATTCAATCTATACGCTGAAAAAATAATCCAAGAAGCTGGACTACATGAAGAAGAACATGGCATCAGGATTAGAGAACGACTTATTAACAACCTGTGATATGCAGATGACACTTTGCTTGCTGAAAGTAAAAAAAAGACTTGAAGTACTTACTGATGAAAATCAGAGATTACAGCCTTCAGTTTGGATTACACCTCAACATAAAGAAAATAGAAATCCTCACAATTGAACCAATAGGCAATATCATGATAAATGGAGAAAAGATTGAAGTTGTCAAGGATTTCATTTTACTCGGATCCACAATCAATGCCCATGCAAACGGCAATCAATAAATCAGACATCATAGTGCACTGGGCAAATGTGCTGCAAAAGACCTCTTTAAAGCATTAAAGAGTAAAGATGTCACTTTGAAGACTAAGGTGAGCCTGATCCAAGCCATGGTATTTTCAGTAGTCTCATATGCATGGCAAATAACAACAACAACAACAACAACAACATATGCATGTGAGAGCTGGACAACAAATAAAGAAGACTGCAGAAGAATTGATGCATTTGATTTGTAGTGTTTGTAAATAATATTGAATGAACCATTGACTGCCAGAAGAATGAACAGATCTGTCTTGGAAGAAGTACAGCCAGAATTCTCCTTAGAAGTAAGAATGGCCAACTTTGTCTCCCACACTTTGGTCATGTGGTCAGAAGGGACTAGTACCTGGAGAAGGACATCATGCTTGGTAAAGCAGAGGGGTCAGCGAAAAGGAAAGACCGTCAACGAGATGGATTGGCCCAGTGGCTGTGATGACAGGCTCAAACACAGCAACAATTGTGAGGATGGCACAGGACCAAGCAGTGTTTAATTCTGTTGTCCATGTGGTCACTATGAATCAGTTGGAACTGACTTGACAGTACCTAAAAACAACATGAGGATTTATTCCACAATAACTGAAGAAATAAACAGAAGCCATAAGGAAAAAATGAAGATGTATACTTAAATTCCAAACTTGTGAATTCCTTTGATTCTGATTTTTAATAACATAATTTGACCCTGTCCCTTAAATAACACCATTCACAATGTTAAGCTATCATTAAAATGTAAAGTTGCTACACCAAATCACATAATTAATTTAAAAAAAAAAATTCCTAACCATTTACAGTCCATAAGTGACAAGATATTCCTTGCTCTATCTTTTCAGCCAGCAGGATTCTATTTCAAAGGTCATCCCTGAATATCAAGATTATATTACACTCCCCATGTCAGGTATTATTACCCCAAGCCTACGCTTCAGATGGGATGTGTCCCTGAGCTTTGTTAATCCTTGGCCACTACATCAACATTTCAAGTGTTCACAAAAGGTATGGACTGCATTTTCTCATTCTCTCTAAAGCACATTAGGGTATCTTTTCCTCTTCTATACTCTTCTTACAAACACACACAACACATAACCAACCTAGCCAAGCATGCAAAGTACAGGAGAAAGCCAAGGACAATAGAAGGTGCCTCGTTGACAGAGATAATAGAGGGGATGAGTGGGTATGGAGCTTGCTGCCTGAGCCAGTGTGGTCATTTGCTGGCATCCAGTTTTTAATTTCCTCCTTCAACAGAAATTCAGCAACACCATCAGATCCAACTGTTAATGCCCAATGTGCCAGGGATGTAGCCCTGCCTCAAAGGACTGACTAACGACACTTCTCTTAGGTGGTCCTTTATGCACAGAGTAGAAGCCACAAGCCTGTTCTTTATCACACACAATCTTAAATACATGATATTTTTTCAATTCAAAGAAGTATGTTAAGTATATCATGTTGTTCTCTAAATGTTTACCCATCATCAAATCTTAGACTAAGTTTCTGTGGGTTCTGTGGCATTGTGAGCTTTGAAAGTGATCATTTTGGTGTATATAAGCACTTGGGAGGATACAAAATCACTCCTCAATTTGGTTAGCATTTTAAGAAAAAGTAGCTTTCTAATTTGGTAGGATGAAAATCATGGTGTTGTGGTCGTGGGCCAGGAGATGTGCAAAGCCACAGGTTAAATATGTGCATTTTCCTGGAGCACCCATTTTTCTGATGGTAAGTTATTTGAAATAGTTTTGTATACAAACCATTGAGGAGAGGGGATTGAGGGGACAATGAAAAGCATTATTCCTCCCTGCCTGGGTTCTGAACTAATTGACAAACAAGATAAAATAGTCAGCAGATGTTGGTGTTACTGTTAGCTGCCATTGAGTCGGCCCCCAACTCATAGTGACCTCGTACACAACGGAACAAAACACTGCCCAGTCCTGTGTCATCTTGATGACCAGCTGTAGATCAGACCATTGTGATCCATAGCTTATCTGATTTTCCGAAGTGGAGCTCCAGGTCTTTCTTCCAAGTCCGTCTTAGTCTTGAAGCTCCTTTGAAACCTGTTCAGCATCATAGCAACACACAAGGGCCCAAAATAACATCTTTATTATAGATAGAGCTGACCTTGAAGAAGGTGGCTTTTATTGACAGGGGAGTGGCTTTCTAAAACTGAGGGGAAGAGATAAACAGACTTATCTGGCCAGTCTTAAGGCTGTGTTAAACCACAACAGCCTCCTTACCCTGGAACAGAGCCCTGGCTGGGTATTAAGCCAGGCAGTGTGATTCCCAAGAGAAAGAAGGGAAAGAGTTGAGCTATGCCTGTCCAATTCTCCCCTAAATTCACCAACCATGTAAACCACTTCCCATACTCTGAGAATATATCAGTTTGGGTCAAATTAGAAAACAATAACCACACCAATAATTTGAACAGGGAAAATTTAATATAAAGAATTATTAATTTGTAACAAGAGATTAGCTATTGAGAATTAAAGAGAGCTCTGAAGAATACAGGAATAGCAGATGCTAGAACCAGTCATGACTTCTAGAGCTGAGACACTACACCCAAGGAAGGAATAAATTTGGAAGAGCCCCTTCCACTAAACCCAGGGCTGAGCTTCATACTTCATTGGAAAGGATGTGACTATGACCTCCGGGATGGTGAAGTTCTTTTAAGTGAGACAAGCCAAGGATGGCAAGCAGGAAACCAACTGCTGAGTGCCTTTGAGATCCACTGAGAGGCCACCCGTGTGGGTTCTGGTCAAACTCACTGCGGGTTGAGCAACTATGAAAAACTATGAAACTACGAAAAAGCACACTGCTACTAGGAAGAGACCTTTCTTCCTGCAATGGCCTTCCAGTGCCCTCTACTGACAAACCTCAATATCTGCCATCTGGTAAAAGAAGTGTTTTCTCCAGTCTACTCCAGTATTACAAGCAGTGCCAAGAAGGGTAGATTCAGAGCTGAAAAGCAGTAAACTGATAAATGGCATGTGAAAGAAATGAATGAGAAAAGAGAGGAAGGCCAGCGTTATTACACGGTTTTTAAAAAAGATGAAACACCAGACTTTAAGAAATTCCAATTTCCAGCTTGCAATAGGCAACTTGAAGCTATTTTCAGTTGAGTGAGTTCAGTCTTCTCTGATATTAGGAGCACTTGCTGGATATATTTGAGAGGTAGTGAAGAAATGAGGGAAATACTCTTCCCACACTTAAAAATATCTGTCTTGCCGTTATGCATAAAATTTCCTCATAAAGACTCATTGCTTACTATCCCAGAAGTTCAGTATTGAAATGGGAATTTTCTGGGAAGTAACGTATCCTAATCCTTTACAAAGCAAAACTTTACTCAAGATAAATGGCAGCAAGAACAAAAATTTGGAAAAAGTGATCCAGAACAGGGACCAGTGAGACAGCAGGACCCTAAATACATGCTTGATCTTTCTGTGGCTTTTCATTCCTATGGGTCCAACTTTGTGTGAAAGTAAAGAGTCAAATGGCTGGCACCTCCATTTACCCTTTCTTGTCTCTTGCCTCTAAAATTTCTCTCAATACAGAAATAACAAGGAATTAATGAAAATCAATGTTGTTCAAAATTCTTTCACCAAAATCATCACCACAGACGAAGGGAATTCCTTTTTCTTCTGGGTGTCCATTTCCCATCAACATAGTTGTGAGTAGATAGAAAGTATGGCATGACCTGGGGAGCTGATAATAGTTCTTCCCCCTTATTTTCTCAAGTCCAATCAGGAACCCAAGACCTTTTCTAGGCCAAGCCCCATAAAGCTGGGCAATTTCTCTGCAGTCTAATGTTATTTCTGGGGTCTGAATCATTAATAATAGTAATGGCAACAAGTAACATTTGTTGAGAAATGTTAACAAGTACTGGGCTAAGAAGTCACTCATTTAATCCTCACATAGCTCCTATAGAGTGCTATATAATTCCTAATTTTAAACATAAACTTTATTTTTAAATAAAGATAAATCTTTATTTTTCCTAGGATCTAAATATAGTTATGTCTTATTAAGCAGTGCACTCTTTGATACAATTTAAATTTCAGTTTAATTTCTTAACCACTGCATTATTTGTAAACGTGCAAATGTACATTTCAAGAACTAGGAAACTTATTTATTGATGAAATTATAACAAATTCACTTGGTATTACTGGACAAAGCTAAATTCTATATACAACATTGTTTTTATTACAGAAGTCAGCTTCTACAAAGCAGTTTATATATAAACATTACATGTTAATTTTTGCTTTTCTGTCCTAACAATATTAAGTGTGGCAACCAATCTCACTCCTGTAACTTTTCACTGAGTCCTTAAAGATCCCTCATCTTTTGACAATATAGCTGAAAAAACCCTCAGTTGCTGCATAAAATATTTTAGTTAAACCTGAAATAGTTTCAGCAGAGAAAACACCAGAATTAGAAAGTTTCCTGTTGATCAAAAGAAGGCACATGTTTCTCATTAAACTTTTTTGTGATGGGTCTCATAATTCTGTGAAAAATTTTTGGTTAAGTTTTTTCCATTTAAAAAGTACTGATTTAAAAAACAGATAAAACTGCCACACACAAAAAAAGAAACAAATGGTCCACAAAAGATTCCATTCCTTTTGAAGGTTTTAGAACGCATTGTGATCATTAACCAGTCTTTCACTATTAAACATAAATGGCTAATTGAAACAAAACAATTCTGAGGCCTTTTTCCACCACTGATTAAGACAGGGGTGGCAGATCTTATGGATAATATTCATTTAGTTTTCTGAGCAAACCTGGTGACCTTGCCAACTCAAGGAGACTTTTTGTCCACTGCCTCAATGACACCCACAGCAACATCTGTCTCATATTGCAAAAATAACCCAGAGAAGGATAGTCAGAGAAGCTGTCAACATGCATGAGCTTGCCAGGAACCATGTCAATGATAGCAGTATCACCAGGCTTCAAAAATTTGGGGCCACCCTCAGCTTCTTACCAGAACAGCAATCAATCTTCTCTTTGAGCTTAGCAAACTTACAAGCAATGTGAGCTGTGTGACAATCTGGCACAGGTGCACAGCCATCACTGATTTGGCCTGCATGGCTCAGGATGATCACCTGAGCAGTGAAGCCAGCTGCTTCCACTGATGAGTCTTTTTTCTTTTTTTCCTTGCTGTCACCAGCCACACTGCCACAACAAATATCTATCTCTGACAGAGACATTCTTGACATTGAAGCATTCATTATTCCCAGGAAAGCTTCAATCAAAGTTCCATGGTGCATTTCAATTGTTTTCACTTCAGTGTAATGTAGACTGGAGCAAAGGTAACCACCATGCCTGGTTTGAGAATACCAGTTTCCACTCTGCCTACAGGGACTGTGCCAGTACCACCAATTTTGTAGACATCCTAGACAGGCAGACACAGGAGTTTATCAGTTGGATGAGTTTGTGGCAGGTTGCAATCCAGAGCTTCAAGTCCTCTTATGGGTGACTCTCCATTCTTTGAGCCAAGGCATGTTAGCACTTGGCTCCAGAGTGTTGTTAACATTCCAACCAGAAATTGGCACAAATGTGCCAATTTTCTAAAAGTACTAACTTCACTAACACTTTTCTCATATCTCTTCTGGCAGTAGGGTGGCTCAGTGGAATCTATTTTGTTAACACCAACAATCAGTTTTTCACACCCAGTGTGTAAGCTCCAAGGACATGCTCACAGGTCTGCCTATTCTTGGAGATACCAGCTTCAAATTCACCAACCCAGCAGCAACCATGAGGACAGTACAGTCAGCCTGTCATGGTCCTGTAATCATGTTTTTGATAAAGTCTCTGTGTCCCGAGCATCAGTGATGGTCACATAGTATTTGCTGGTCTCAGATTTCCACAGGGAGATAGCAATGATGATTCACACTCAGCTTTCGGTGTATCCAAGACCTAGCCCTTCCCGCTCAGCAGCTTCCTTCTCCAATTTTTTACTGGTTCTTTTGTCAAACCCACCACATTTGTAAATCGGGTGACAAGTAGTGGTGTACTTGCCCAAATCTGTGTTCAGTGATGATGTTGATATGTACCTTTTCCTTTCCCATTTTGGCTTAGATTCGCGATGGTTTTCACTAACACCTGTGTTCTGGCAGAGAACACGTTGCAAAAAAGCAGGAATCACTCTTGGTTTATGAGACACCACAACATCTTTAGATTTTGCTAGAGCAATTTATGTTATATGAATGGGGAATATGGACTTGATTAGATGCCTTCTGACATCCCGTTTTCCCATCAACTTAAGCAAGACAAATCCAAAGAATATTTTGTTGGAGTAATCATTAATAAGGAGCATGAGCTGAGAATGCTTTCATCTACTGAGTTTTATGTGTTCTCTGTCATTCAGTTCCCTCCAAAGTCACAGCTGGTAAAATCAAATGGGTCATTTTACCACAATCAGACCAATGTCACAGTTCAACAAGCACCATTTGTCCTCTAAGGCAAAGCCATGCACCTAATTACAAGACACTGTTAATAAATTTATAATAGACAAAAAGAAAATGACTGCTATGGATTTTTTACCCCCAGCAAGACAGCACCATTTAAAGAGCAGATTGCACACCCATTCCTTCTTTTATTGTTTCAATAAAGTTAGCAATATATTCTAGACAGGAAAAATCAGGGCAAACCTCAGATGAACAGATTGTATCATCAGATCCTACCACATTGTGTCTAATGGGGGAAATTAGCAGCTGAACATCAGCACCTGTCACCATGAGCAGACCCTGGCACACACACCAGGTAGGAAGGTTGTATAGCTCCTTAGTGCAATCTGAGCCTGGGCCACCAGAGACAATGTGCATGCCAATGCCCACAGAAGAACAGACAGGCAGGCACCATTTAAAATCCAGTGGAGCTGTTAAATACCAGGGAAGATGTGGCATCAGTGCCTAAGGAAGCCTGGGTGTTAACACTGTGCTAACTGCATGAATGGAATCATACAGATTTAGCATACAGGCTTAGGCAGAGATACTGGCCCCAGAAAGATCCACTGAACATTTATTCCTTTCAAGGTCAAAAGACACCAGAGTAGTACCCTCTCTCACACTAGGGTAGCTCAAGTCATGTCTTTACTCAGTCAGATTATGGCCAATTGTTTTCACCAACCTCCAGATCAATTCCAATCATTGCTACTGAATGGATTATGCCGCCAGTCACAGCAGTTTGCAAAGGGGGCCCAAGTGAACAAGCGCACATTTATTTTTCTGACATTGCAAGTATGTCTTCTCTTTACAAGGGCTTTGGCCATTTTTCCTACCTGGTTGCCTAGCAACCTTTTGAAGGGACAGCAATATGGGAGGATGCTGGAGACATACAGATGAGTGAATTTGTATTTACTTCACAGAATCCTTTTCAAAAATCTGTTGTCCCCTGCTGGGGAAGAGGGGGCAAGGGGAGGGAAGCTGTGCTACTTTTTCATAATGTTGGTATTCTTCTAGCAGGAGCACACATGGAAGCAAGCGTATTTAGCACAAGCATATTCCACAAATAGGGGAGTTTATCACTGGTTACTGCATATTAATAAAGATAAAAAATAAATACACCAACATCATGTCATTAGAAACGTATTGAGTATCACAGTGCACATTTCACTGCCCTCTCTCAAGAAGGCCTCACTTTATCGTAGCTGTGAGTGGACTATGCTGCATTCTTATCTGTCTGGTATCCTTCCTTTCACTGAATCATATTTCTCTATAAAAATTACCGATTTCCTTCAGGTGTTCAAGTTTCTTTGCAAGGAATTGAAAAAAGACTCCCCGATGCTTTCATTTCTTCTATGTCTTGTGACTTCTGTCTTTTTATTTTGTATGTTTAAACTTTTTAATTTATTATTTTTAATCCAAAAAAAACCTCATGGATTTATATGTTAGTTCTACTGCTTCTATAGTCTGCTTTAATAATTGTAATTTCTATTTTATTAAATCTTTCCTATGTTTTACCAAAAAAACAAACCCACTGCCATTGAGTCAATTTTGACTCGTAACAACTTCCACTGGATTTTCAAGGTGATAAATTTTTACAGAAATAGAGTGCGTCATCAGCCTTCTGCACAGCAGCTGGTGGATTTGAACCACCAATCTTCTGGTTAGCAGTCAAATGCCTTAGGCACTGAGCCACCAGAGTGCCTTTCCTATGGTTTACTTACTGTTTTTTCATTACTTGGGTTGGAAGCTTAACTCATTTTCTTTCATTCATTCTTGATTATTAATATAAGTATTTAGGACTATGAATTTACCTCTGATCCTGAAGCCAAGTTGAATTATAGCTCAATTCTGCATCCTTTCTGCAATCATCCCCAATCCTGGTTGGAGACAGATGAGTGGGCATGATAACTTGGTTCCTTAGCTGTTTTTCAGAAATCCAGCCAAGAACAATTTGAAACCAGTTAAAACCAGCTCATATTTGTTTTGGCCTGCAGACATGTGTGGTGACACAAACAGAGCGAATTTGCTCAGAACTAACATCTCTGCCTTTGCCTAAGCTCTGATCAGCTAATGACAGGAAGTATGTGTAACTCATCTGGTGTGCAAGTGCACTGCATTAAAAATTGACTGTCCCTTTAAACCTAGGCAAATGAAATTTCACCCAATCTCCAGCTAATTCATGTCTAAATTCCTGAAATTTACATGAATATGTATAGACACCTTTGTTGAACCTTACAAAAACTGTACCCTAATTCCTACTTGGGGGTCAGATTTGGGTATGGCCCCTGTCTCTTTACCGTGTGCATGTTAATAAACTGTCTTTCTCGTCTCTCAAGTGCACCGTGTGTGTGAACTAATATGGCGTGATCGTGCACCAGGTGGGACTCACATTACTAGAACTTCGATCCCTGCTTTAACTATTATCTTTAATTTTGACATGTACTTTGATCATTATTTTCTATACATTCTTCAACTTCCATTTGGATTATCTTTTTAACTGGAATTGCTGAAGCTGGTTTTGTTTTTTCATACTCAAGTGCTGGGAACTTTATTTGTTTTATTTCTCATTTTACGGTCTGCCCTATGGTCAGACAATATAGTCTGTACATATATTTTTGGAATTTGAGAATTTTTTTATAGACTTTGTTATTTAGGCATACCTTGTTTTATTGTACTTCACTTTATTGCACTTTGCAGAGATTGCATTTTTTACTAATCAAAGATTTGTGGTAACCCTACGTCAAGCAAGTCTATTGCTGCCATTTTTCCAACAGCTTTGTGTGCCTGTGTCACATTTTAGTAATTCTCACAATATTTAAAATTCTTCATAATGCTATTGCATACTTAATAGACTATAGTATAGTGTAAACATAACTTTTATATACCCTGGGAAACCAAAAAATTTGTGTAACTCCCTTTATTGTGATATTTGCTTTATTCCTGTGGTCTGGAATTGAATCTGCAATGTCATCAAGGTATGACTGTATATATGTGTGTGTATGTGTGTGTGTATACACATATATCTATGTCTATGTCTATGTCTATGTTGTTGTTGGGTGCCACTGAGTCAATTTTGACTCATAGCAACCCTATGTGACAGAGAAGAACTGCCCCATATGGTTTCCTAGGCTATAATCTTTATGAGATCAGATTAACTCTGTCCCTCAAAAATGGAGAATACGATTTCTTTTCAAGCGCCCATGAAACAGTCATAAAAACCTATATCATTGCTTTTTTTTTTTTTTATCCACCAGATAGGTTGTGGAATGAGAGAGGTTTATTGAATAACTTCTACAATCAGTGTGAGGAGCTCTGGTAGTGCAGTGGTTAAAGCATTCAACTGGTAACCTAAAGGTCAGTGATTCGAACCCATTAGCAACTCCACAGGAGAAAGATGAAGCAGTCTGCTTCCTTAAAGTGTTGCAGCCTTGGAAACCCTAAGGGGTAGTTCTTCTCTACCCTATACAGTTACTATGAGTCAGAATTCCTTGAAGGCAGTGGATTTGGTTTGAGTTTTGGCAATCAGTGTGTATCTTGTTTTACTATCTGTGGTTTCTGTTTTATGAATGTGATGCCATTGAAAAATAGCATCTATTATAAAGGGCCTTAATTAATTTAATGTTTTTTTGTCTTGAATTCAATATTGTCTAATACTAAAAACACAATGTTTTAATTATTCCTTTACAAAATCCTAAATCTTTTAATGAAATCGAATGGAAATGAGAAAAAGTATACTTAATGAGTCTTTCATATTAACCCACACATTTATTTTTGTTTCTTCTGTGGACATCTGTTACTATCTGTTATCATTTCCTTTCAGTCTAAAGGACAACCTTTGGTATTTCTTTTAAGGTAACATGACAAGCAACAAATTCTCTCAATCTTTATTTATTCAGAAATGTCTATTTTCACCTTCTTTGTGAAGAATAGTTCTGCAGATATAAAATTCTTGGTTGAAAATTTGTTTTTTATTCCAACACTTTAAATATGTCATTCCATTGTCCTCTGACCTCCATTTTTCAGAGAGTAAGTCAGCCATTAATTATATCAATGATCCTCTGTCCATGAACAGTTGTTTCTTCCCTTGTTGCTTTCCAGAGTTTTCTCCTTGTCTTTGTCTTTCAACAGTGTAGCTATGATTCTTCTAGGTGTTGATCTCTGTACTTATTCTACTTGGGATTTGTTAAACTTTTGTGTAGACTAATTTTTAAAAAAATCAAATTTAAACATTTTCACCCATTCATTATTTCTTCAAATATTTTTTCTTGGCCCTGTCTCTCACCTCACCTTCTGGGACTCCCTTTACATGTATGTTGAAACACATTATGGTATCTCCCAGGTCTTTGAGACTTCAATTATCTGGGTTTTTTTTTTTCCCCTCTCTGTTCTTAATTTCCATCAATCTAGCTTCAAATTTACTGATTCTTTTACCATCTGAAATCTGCTCAACCCTCCAGTGAATTTTTCATTTAAATTATTATACTTTTAAACTTAGGAGCTCTGGTAGCATAGTGGCTAAAAGCACTTGACTACTAACCAGAAGGCTGGCGGTTCAAACCCACCAGCCACTCCTCAGAAGGAAGGTTGGGCAATCCTACTTCCGTAGTGATACTGCCTCGGAAACCCAAGGAGGGGTCGCTATGAGTCGGGCCGACTCGACGGCACATAACAACAACAACAACTTTTAAACTTCAGATTCTTTCTTTTTTTTTTTTTTTAAATAATTTCTACTTCTTCATTGAGATTCCCTATTTGTTAATTAATTATTGTTATGCTTTCCTTTAATTCTACAAATAGGGTTTCCTTTAGTTCGCTGACCATATTTTTAATCCCAGTTGCTATCAAGTTGATTTCAACTCATGGCGACCTTACGTGTGTGATAGTTGGCGTTGTGTGTCAACTTGGCTGGAGCACAATTCTGAGTGGTTTAAGCAGTTGTGATGTGGGTTATTCCCATGATGAGATCAAATGTATATGTTTTGAGCAGCCAATCCATTGAAAGGGAGTTTCACTAGGGGTATGGCCTGCTTCTAATATATTTATGAACATCTTGGGAGAGATACTCTTCTGTGGGTCAGGATTCTGTTGTGCTGCCTACAACTATCTGAACAAACAATCCACCATCAGCCTGGAGATCTTGATTCATCATTCACTGGAGTCAGCAGCCAACCTTGAGCTCATCAGCCCCTGCAGCTGCATGAGTCAGGAAAAGCTTCCAGCTTGACATTTGATCCAAGAACTTAGGACTTACCAGCTTCAATAAGTGTGTGAGCCATTTCCCTAAGATAAATTTCTCTTTCTCTCTATATAAGCTTTACTTGTTTTGCTTCTCTAGAGAACCCAGCCTAACACAGTGTGGCAGAGTAAAGCTGTGCTTCACAGGGTTTTTAATAGCTGGTATTTTTAGAAGTGGATCACAAGGCTTTTCTTCTAAGATATCTCTGGGTGGACTCAAACTTTCAAACTTTTAGTTAGCAGCTGAGTGCATTAACCATTTGTACCATCCAGGGACCTTATATATATATAATAGCTGCTTTGAAATCTTTCTCTGGTAAATCTAATATCTGGGGACACTCAAAGACTCTATTAACTGCTTTTTTTTTTTTTTTTTTTCCTGAGTATGGGCCACACTTTCTTGTTTCTTTGTGTGTTTCATAATTTCTGTTAGAAACTGGAAATTTTAGATACTATATTGTAGCAACTCTGAATTCTGATTTTTCCTCTTGAAAGTTGGTTCTTGCTTGTTTCTTTGTTGTTTTGTTTGTTTTCCAGTAAAATGTCTGGGCTAAATCTCTGAAACATGTCTCCCCTGTATTATACTCCCACTGATGGCTCTGTTGGGAGATCTGGTAGCATAGTGCCTTAGGCATTTGACTGCTAACCAGAAGGCTGGCAGTTCAAACCTACCAGCCACTCCTCGGAAGGAAGATTGGGCAATCTACTTCCATAGTGATACTGCCTCAGAAACTCAAGTAGAGGTTGCTATGAGTCACATCCAAGTTGACGGCAGTGAGTTTGGTTTTGGTTTTTGGTGTCTCTGTTAATGAGCTCTGGTGGAGCAGTGGACAATGCACTTAGTTACTAACCAGAAGGTCAGTGATTCAAACTCACCAGCTGCTCCACAGGAGAAAGATAAGGTAATCACTTCTGTTAAGATTTACAGTCTTCAAAAACCAATAGGGGTTACTATGAATCAGAATCAACTCAATGGCAGTGGATTTGGTTTTGAACATCTCTGTTCAGTTTTGGCATTTTTTAAATTCTTGTTCTCATTTTTAAGCTGCATTACTAGGGCCTTACTTTGTGTTTGCAAAACTTAGTAGTAAGCCAATAATTGGACAGATGTGCTCCATCAACTCAAGACTATAAGGATTCCATCTTCTGTCAGTGGATCTCTGTGCAGACAAAGGACCACATTCAAAGTTAAGTTTGTTTTCAAATCAGCCCCTACTTTTACTTTCTGATGGGTCCTTTCATGTCTCCTCTATGAACACATAGTCTCAGAGTCATACAGGAATGTGTTGCTAGGATGACCCCACTCCTGCAGGGCCTTACTGTATCCATGTATAGCGGAAGGTCAGAGAAAGAAGCCACAGTGCCTTTACTTAATCTCAAAAGTGACTTATTTTCACTTCTGCCACTGGTCACAAAGCCCAATCCTGGAACAATGTATTGAGGACCACTTCAGTGTGTGAATACTAGGGGTGGGAGGTGGGCATTGGGGAGCATCCTGAGGCTAGCCACTGTAAGAAGTTATCATTCTTTCTAAAACTTCTACATCTTCCAGTCACTGTCATGGTGGTGGGACTGAAGTAGGCCAGCGTAGGAAAAGGGGCATAGTTCTCAAGTCAAGCTTCCTGAACTGAAGTCTACACATAACTATTTATTAGCTGTGTGATCTTAGGCAATTTACTTGACTTTTCTCTACCTTGAATATTTCATCTGTAAAACTGAAATACTAATAGTGCCTAACTCATAGTGCATTTGAGAATTAATTGAGACAATTCATATAAAGCATTTAGAACAGAGCCTGCCACAAAGTAAACACTCAACAACTCTTTGATAGACTGCTACAACTCTCTGATAGACTACTAATGCAGGAGTTTAGACGTCATCAGCCCATATGGTCTGGAATTAGTTTTGTATCCAAAGCCTGAAATCTGGTATAAGTGGGATCAACCTCATGTGCTTGACCCCTTCAGGCTTCCTTTCCAAGCTCCATGGTATTTGTTATATCAGTATATTTGGGTTTCTCTACTGTTTCTCTAAGTTACACTCTAGTTACACTACTCGGGCTGATGCTCGGCCCACTTGGTAAGAACTTTGACACATGACACAGATTTGTTTGCTCCTCTCTCCTGATTCTGATGGCCATAGTTACTAGTTTTCATCAGACTCCAAAATGCACTGAAAACTTAGAATTATGTAACTACACCTATTGGATAATGGGCATTATTACCCCTGCATTGAAGGACCCCTACTCTGCTTTCCCACCCACTATATTGGATCCCTTGTATTTGATTCCTAACTATTGGAGCTCAAGTTTGTCCATCTTCCTTCAGCCAATGGAATTTGTTCTGAGGCCCTCCATTCCATGGCATACAGCTCAATAACTACCTTAGCACCCTAGATTCCAGTTCTGCCCAGTCCCAGCACTCCTCCTCCACCCTCACTCCATCCTGAACATCTCCTTCACATAAGTCCTGTTTCTTCATTGACTGCAAAGTATCCAGGACTTGCTATTTGGTCAAATCAATGTGTCAATGGAATGATTTAGAAAGCATTGTTCTGAGAATTTATAGTTAACCATTAATATGGCATTAAAATAAACCCTGGTGAACAAGAAGAACAGATTTTTTCATCCCATTTTGACAGGACAAGTCTAAGCAAGGATGAAGACAAACTGTTTAGTACTCACGCTCTACTTTCCAAACATGTATGCAGCTCATATATCCCAATGGCAAATAACATTCATATGGCACCTTACACTTCACAAAGCCTTTCACATATAGACTTCACACAATAACTCTGTGAGCTGGGCAAGGTGGCATGATTACTACTATTTCACAGATGAGGAAACAAACTGAGAGGATAAAGGAATTGTCCAAGATCATTGAGCTACTTAAGAGAAGAGTTTGCTTTAATAAACTAATTTTGTTTTGTTTTGTTTTGCTTTTGCCCTTACTTCACTGAAACTTTCAGTCTCATAGGAAGTTCTGTCATTAAAACATCAGGAAATGGTGGGAAAAAAAGTTGCTATGATAAAGACTCTTGGATTCCTGTAATAAAGAAGTATGATGCACTTTGTTTTCCACAGTATTTCTCATGCTTGACTTTTAATTTGAACACTTTTTTCTAATATTTGTTAACATACCATAAGATTTTAGGAAACAATGCCCTATACTAAGCCACCTCACAGGAAAGGTAAGGAATGTCAGGTTGAGTCAGGATGGGGCTCCTTGAAGGAATATGCTTCTGTCTCCGCAAGCTTCAGTCTTTCACCAAACATCTCCTCCCTGTCTACAAGTGGAAAAGACTCTTGTGACGGGGCAGAGTGAGCCATTAGGATGAAAATAAGAACAAATCAAAATACACAGGTGTACCTGCTGTAAGGTCTTCCTGAAATGGCCCTAACTCAGTGTTTTTAAAATGGAGTTTAGAGAAAATCTGCATCAGAATTACCTTGGAAATTTTGTGAACATAAAGATTCCATATCCATGTCTGATAAAACAGAATCTCTAAAGACAGAGCCTAGGAATCAGAATTTTGACAAGCTCATCAGGTGATTCTGATACTACTAGAACTTGAGAATTCTAGACTTAGGTAGTCAACGACCGAAGTGAGGTACTTTTCCAATTAAATCAAAGTTACAAAGCAAAATGAAAATGGCCCAAGATGCATCCATTGGGGGACTATTTGGTTCCATAGTAAATAACCACATCTCAATGAGACCATCCTTCCCAGGGAAGACTATTCCATGGTCTATCAGATCTCTTCATTAGGGAAACTTCCCTGCTATTCCATCTAAGTAGCTTTTCTTAATTTGATCCTATTACTCCCATGCTTTATACTGAGTACAGCAGTTATACTCAATAAACAAAAACATTATATAAATACCACTCCAGGCTTATCTTTCCATCCAATTACCCATAAATGGCTTCATCTCCCTACAAAGTGAGGGTCAACCTAGCTGTCCAAAGCCAGCTTCTTTAGGTTTCAGATTTTATTTGGACACACAGTATCGCTCTGTGACACCTTCACAGTCAAGTGTGCAGCCATCAATGGCCCCATTCTTGCAAACAGATGGCATTCTCACAGCTCCTCAACCACATTACCAAAATTGGGACTCAGAGGGCTGTTCAAGATGGAGGTACTTAAGGAAATTGGAATGTGACCATAACTAGTGACTCAGTTATAAATGCTGTGCTTTTCTGGCCTTGGGAAAAGGACCATGAACAAGATAACAGGACTATCATGAGAATCAAACAGAATGAGCCAAGGCAGGGTTTTACATCAGAAAGCACCTGCTGACTGTCTAGATTATTAGCTATGCAGTAAGCTGCCAAGATAGGTACCTTCTATAGGTCATTTAAAACAGAAATATAATTGTCTATGATGATTTCCTGCCCAGACACAGGTCAGTAGACAAAATGACCTTTACAGATTTTAAAATAAAGATTTCATGAGTATTCACAGGATGCAGTTGGACAAGATTTTTCTTGGCAACAAAAGAAAGCTCTTTGGAAGAGCAAATGATCCATTTAGAGATCATCTGAAAAATTTCAGTTGATTTTCCTAGGAATACCTTTGTTTCAGAGTAACTGGGAATGTGTTCAGTGGATTGGTACACATAAAATAATTAGAATCATTAATTGTTTAAATCAGATATATCCCATCATTCACACACATGTATGTCCATATACAGTGTATATCTGTGTGAAAGTATGATGAGAATTTTCCTCAGAAGTCATAACACTGTGAGAATTGTGTGTGTGGAATATTTGGCAAATTATTTCACCTAAAAATGCAAGATCAATAATAATCCTGCCTACAAAAGAATAATCAGGCTAAAGCTACTCTGGACTCATCTCTGAAATAGCCCAGACATCAGTCATTTTGAGGTCACATTTGTGTTGATCTGCTTAGATCCTGGGAGATAAAGAATGTGATCTTTCCAGATTCTTATCAGCATCAGAGCCTAGGAGAGCCTGCAGGTGGTGGGCTATGGAATCTGTCTGCCTGGGCTCAAACCCCAGGTCCAATGCTTACTGTTTGTATGAGCCTGGGCAACTTCTTTTTATTGTTACTATTATGGTAAAATATATATAATATAACATTTGCCATTTTAAGTGTACACATTTTTTTCAGTACGATTCAGTGGCATGAATTATAGTCACAATATTGTGCTACTATCTCTTTCCAAAAGTTTTCTGTCAATCTAAACAGAAACTCTGTACTCATTAAGTAATGCCACTCCATCTACCCACACTCTCCCCACCCCTGCCTAGGGGGTAACCACCATCTGCTTTCTGTCACCATACCTTTGCCTGGTCTAGATACCTCATAGAAGTGGAATCATGCAATATTTATCCTTTTGTCTTGCTTATTTTCCTTAACACCTGGGCACTTTCTAAACCTCTAAGCCTCAGTTGCATCATACATAAAATAAGATCATAATAATATATCTATTATAGAGAATGTGTAAATATTGAAATGATTCATGTAAAACATAATATCCAGCACAAAGTAAGTGTTTAATAAGTGATAGTTAAAATTGTCACTATTATTATTTATCTGTCAGTCACTGGATCTAATTCTCTAGATTAGCTCTGACATTGCATGATAAATTTATGAGGAATCAGTCTGAAAAATAAGCAGACTCCAGGAATCATAGGCTTAAATATCGCTTCTCATTCCTGAATCTTCAATCTTTTAAGAAAAAAAAAAGAGATAGGGCATTGTGTCTCTTATGAATCATGAGAATTAAAAAATAATAGAATAAAACAGTAAGAACAACAAGATGCATGTGATCTGAAGCAAAACTTGACTGTTCTAAAATGATCACTCAGGGACTTAACCACCCAATTCTATACAGTTAATGAGCTTCTATAAAGAAGGGCTGATGCCAAATAAATACATGGCTATTGATGGGCCACCCTGGAGGAGGAGCATGAGTGGGGACAAAGCAGTGGAAACAATGCTAAGTAATACAACCTTAAGCCAATTACCATCAAGTTGAACATAAACTCATTGGTGACCCCCATGTGTGTCAGAGTAGATCTGTGCTCCACGGAGTTTTCAGTGGCTGACTTTTTCAGAAGCAGATCTCTAGACCTTTCTTCCAAGGTGCTTCTGAGTGAACTCAAACCACCCATCTTCTGGTTAGCAGTCAAGTGTGCTGTTTGTATCACCCAGGGACTCCAATACAGCCTCAGTGTGTTCTTTGATGTACTCTAGTCTCAGAGACTCACTCCCAGAATGAGAGGTTTTTTTTCCAACATGCCCATTCTAGAAGGACTTTCCATCAACTAACCCAAATCTTACTCTTCCATTAGGACTTGCTTCCCCTTCCCCACCTAAAAACCAAACTCACTGCCTTCAAATCGGCCCCGACTCACAGCGATCCCTCCTTAGGTTTCAGAGATGGTATCTCTACAGAAGTAGATTGCTCAACCTTCCTTCCAAGGAATGACTAGTGGGTTTGAACCACCAGCCTTCTGGTTAGCAGTCAAATGCCTTAGGCACTATGCCACTAGAGCTCCCTTCCCCTCCCCACAGCAATCTCAAGATATTTCAGCTTAAAATACATTGTTCGTTGCTTACTTAAACTCTCATTTGTTCATTCGTTCATGCATTCAATATTGCTTAATTGAGTACCCATAAACAATATATAAAACTCTGTGCTGAGAGGTCATGTCATTTTTATATATACTCCTCTCTCTGACCTCAACAAGTTAAAGATCTAAAGAAAGGTGGTAAGACAGAGCAGCACAACCAAGATTCCTAGGATGTTCAGAGGAGAGAGAGAATGTTTTGATTGGGATGAGTCAGTAAATGGCATCCGAGCTTGACCATAAGAGATATCAATAGGCAGGAAACAATGGGGAGAGAGGCAAACTTCATTGGGAGGAGTGCAACTTCAACATTGCCCTCAAAATCTACTCTTTGTTTAACAAATGGGAACTCATGACAACTATTAGTTGCATAAATACATGAATTAATGAAATAGAGTCTAATTAACCCTCAACCAGGGAAACAGGCAAATCAGGTTTGAAATTTCAAATTTATCAAGGCCTTCCTGGGAGGGGTACTTGACAGAACTTGGCCACCATATTGATTCTAAACTGAACATTAAATAAACATAACAAAAGATGTGAGCTGGAGGAGATGGGCCAGTAGGATGTTATTTTTCTGCAAATGGTACATGAATGAGTGTGCGCATATGGGGGTGGTTTGAGCTGTAGGGAGGGAGCACAGCCACCTCCTCTCTCTAACCCACCAGGCTTCTGGTTCACTAAAACCCAACTGAACCCTTGTTTTCTTTCCTGGGCCAGTAATGAATGGCAGTAATTATTCACGTGGGGCTCTGTGAGAGTCACGAGGCAGCTCTGGCTCCCAACTCCTGGCAATTTTGAGCAACGCGTCTGTGTGTTTCACCCACTACTATTGAGAGGTGGAAAATAGATTACAATTACATTCCGGCTGGCTTTTCAAGATTTGATGGACAGCTGGAGAGAAATCTTCCCTGCAGCTGCCGAGATGAGAGGGTGGCCAGGAGGTGGGCGTGGAAAGAGGAAGAGAGGCCCTGTCAGGAGAGGGGAGACAATACAAAATGGGTTCAGTATATTCTCAAAGGAGTATTTTTAAAAGATCAGGGTGGCCAATATGAAAAATGAATCTAGAGTCCAGGTTGCATATCTACGGGAAAGAGGTCTTTTTCAGGAACATTTTGTGTGTTCAGATCAAAAGATGCCATCATTAGCACAAACAGTGGCAAAGTCTGGCTTGGCCCCAGGCTGATCTGAGAGTCAGTGAGCCTACAGCTTGAAATCAAAGGCTCAGCTCCATGTCTCTCCCTCAGTTCATCTGGAATCACTTTTCTAGGTTAAAGCTAATATTGCTGTTGCTGTTGGTATGTGCCATCGAGTCCGACCCAATTCATAGTGACCCCTCCTTGGGTTTCCGAGGCGGTATCACTATGGAAGTAGATTGCCCAACCTGGTTTGAACCTCCAGCCTCTGGTTAACAGCCTTAGGTTCTCAAAGTAATTGAGAGGATTTCTAAATTTCCTTCTACCCCTACCCAACCCAACCTCCCTTTGTGTGTGCAGGTGTAAGGGAGGCTCTTAATTCCTTGTTGTTGTTGTTAGCTGCTGTGGAGTTAGCCCCAAACTCATCATGGCAACCTATCCCCAGTGGAATGAAATGCTACTTGGTCATGCACCATCCTCATGATTGGTTGCTGACTATTGTAATTCACAGGGTTTTCGTTGGTTGGTTTTCAGACGTAGATCACCAGGCCTTCCTAGTCTGCCTTAGTCTGGAAGCTCTGCTGAAACCTGTTCAGCATCACAACCAACACTCAAGCTGATAGGTGATGGTGGCTGTACCTGAGGTGCACTAGGGGGGAATACAACCCATGTCTCCCCCATGGATGGTGAGCACTATATGCTTCACCCCAGGCTTTGTATTTTGTCTATGTTGTTGTTGTTGTTGTTATGTGCTGTCGAGTCAGACCCGACTCATAGCGACCCCTCCTTGGGTTTCCGAGGCAGTATCACTACAGAAGTAGATTGCCCCACCTTCCTTCTGAGGAGTGGCTGGTGGGTTTGAACTACCAGCCTTCTAGTTAGCAGTCAAGTGCCTTAGCCACTATGCTAGCAGAGCTCCCTATATACCTCATGAAATACATACCACAAACCTAGGAGGGAAAGACAATAACCCTCATTTTGCAGAGAAGGAAAGTGAAGTTCAGAAAGGTGAAATAATTAGCTCAAGGATGCTTGGTTTCAAGGTGAGCAATGCTGGCAGGCCAACTTTAAAGTGCATCTTCCAGTCTGTGCTATGATGCACCTTCACCTAGTCGCAAGTTTCTGTGGTTCTCTGAAGTATTATCTAGCAGGCCACTGGAACATATTACTGAACCTATTCTACAATTATCAAGGATTTGTTGGCTAGAGTGTGGAACACAGGAATAGACACGTATGAATGAACAGAGAACAAGAAAGGCTTAGGGCACAAGTATGATCTTGGGAGAATGGTCTGAGTGGGGCACTGAAAGACAAGGGCAGGTGCTGCATGAGGAGCACAGGAGGTTACAAGTGGAGAATGTCTCAAAAAGAATGACAAAGACAAACTGCAAACTCTATCTACTTCCCAGGTTGCCTTTCACTGGTTATACTGTTGGGTTGTTTTTGCAGTCCCACATATGTTCACTCAATTCCCTAACCCATATCAGCAATTCTGTCCCTACGACTTGAAGACTTTCCAGAAAGGTGGGAAGAACACAGTGTTAGACTGGAATCTCTAGGGAAGCAAAACCAGTAAAGCTTATATTACAGAGAGAGAGAAAGAAAAATTTATCTTAGAAAAATGGCTCACACACTTATAGTGTGGCAAGTCCCAAGCTCTTGGATCAAATGTCAAGCTGGAGGCTTTTCCTGACTCATGCAGCTGCAGGGGCTGATGAGCTCAAGGTTGGCAGGCAGTATACTGGCTGTTGACTCCAGCAAATGAGGAAACCAAGATCTCCAGGCTGAATGGTGGATTGTTCGCTCACGGATAGTTGTAGGCAGCACAACAGAATGCTGATCCACAGAAGAGTGTCTCTTTTCCCAGGATGTCCATAAATACACTGGAAGCAGGCCACACCCCTAGGGAAACTCCCTTTCAACGGATTGTCTGCTCAAAACATACACATCTGATCCCATCATTGGAACAACCCATATCACAATTGCTTAACCCACCCAGAATTGTGGTCCAGCCAAGATGACACACAGCTCCAACTATCACAGTCCACCCCTTGTCAACTTGGCAAACACACTGGTTGTGCAGTGTGAGAATCCACAAATGACTCCCACATCCATGATGTTACTGGAGTAGGGGGAGAAGGGCTTTTGAATATATAAGACCATAGGTATATCTTTAGAGGTAGCTTGTTCAATGAGTTAGAAAGCCTTAGACAAACCTGGGAAACAGGAAAGGAAAGTATAAAGGTTATCATATATTATTTAGACTACAGGAAACCTCACATGCTTTTAATCTACCTGGAGTATCTTCTAATAGAATTACACCATAGCCTCCTGCTCATGAAAGTAGATAAGAAAATACATTTTTTAATTGCTTTGAAACAGCTGGCCAGTGTTTTCCTGACACAATGGAGTCTACACAGGTTGTAGTTTCAGGCCTAACTGGCAGATGTGTGGTTTCACTAAGGCCTGACCAACAACCATTCATTCCTGTTCCATTTTCAGCTTCCCTTAGACAAGGGCACATAGATTTCAATCACTAAACACTTTTAGATAAAGTAAGGAGGAGAAGGACAAGTATCTTTTCACTTTCTGGTGTTTACTAAATGCAAAGCATCTATAGTGTCTCATCCAATCATTACTGCTTTTGAAATGACATGGCAAAGAAAGAGAGGCAGATAAAATCAGGCATCTAAGATGAAGATGTTCAGTGAGAGACTTTATCTTTAGTTTATAAACTATTCTGCAATATTTTGCCTCCTTGTCCATTCAAAGAACTACAAAGCTGGAAAGCAAGAATGCTTATTGCTAGGAGAGGGCAATGGTTACATATTTATTGCTCTCGTCTAAAACAGATACCCAGTTGTCTAGGTCCTGCAGTCCCACAGTGGTCAAGAAAATAAAACTCCATGCTTACATCACAAATGAAATATCATAGAGAGCTTCTCTGTGTGTGTAATCACATCCACTTGCAGGTATGTGGATAGAAAATCCCCACTCTATAAAAGGCACTGGGGCATTCACCAGCTTTAAGTACAACCAGAACACAAAAAACAATTTGCAAGTAAACATGGCCCCAGGAGTGATTTCCCTGGCTAACAGATAGAAGTGATTTAAATAGATCTTTAATCTCCAGGGAAGGTGGTTAACACAGTGATCCACACAGCAAAACAGATGCACCAAGTGAAATATTCAGAAAGATCTCCCTTATTGTTAGATAATTGCAGAATAAACATTTCCACTCCCTCTCACCAGTCTTCCATATAGGCTTCACTTTTATGGCATTTCTGTCCTGGTTTAGATCAAACTTAAATCACAATTTAAAATCTGGCTTTCTATCATGAGCAGTAGTTCCTCTGTCAATCAGGTTGGTTGGGGATTTCTTTACTCGGTAATATATTAAATAAGCATGATAAGCCACCACTTATTACTTATGTACTTTAATTGTTCACAAGTTAATCACAGATAAGTGAAAGGACAGTTGCAAAGTACCGTTTGGAATACCCAGCTGGATGGGCCAAAGAAACAATCTTGAGTCAGCTTTCTGCCCCCATGTGATCCATCTCTCCTATCCCAGAATCAGTCTTAGAGGCATTGTTGTTGTTGTTATGCGCCATCGAGTCGTCTCCGACTCATAGCAACGCCTCCTTGGGTTTCCGAGGTGGTATCACTACTGAAGTAGATCAGCCAATCTTCCTTCTGAGTTAGAGGCATTACACATCATGAAATCACAGCAAACCCTACCTACCTCCTGGGATTATGAAAAAAGATAAATCTCTGAAGAAATGACTGTGTAAGTGATGGAAAGGATGGAGAAGAAGGTATACAAAAGAATAAGACATTGCTAGCTGCAAGGAAATAATAATCCAGTAATTTCAAATGTAAAAAAAAAAAAAAAAGTTGCCTTCAGAAAAATCATTCATTTAGCTGGCACTGAGGGAAGGTCCCATGGGACAATACTAGTAGACTTAGACAAACTAGGAAGAAAGGCCTGCCAACCCACTTCCAAAAAAATCAACCAGTGAAAACCCTAGAGATCATAATGATCCAATCCCATTGTGCATGGGAGTCAGAGGCCAACTCAACAGAAGCTATCATTAACAACAATAATCAGGCATTATGATAGGATAAAATAGTAAGCTGAGCAGATACATGTCAATCTAGTAGTAAAGATAGACCTTAATCAAATAATCATTCTCATGAAGTTATAAACACCACAAATGAAAGAGATATGGTTCCAGACAGAATGAAGTAGAAAAAGCTTCCCTGAGTATGTAAAAAAATGAGCTGAGATAGAAATGATAAATTAGAGTTAATAAGTGAAGAAGAGAAGGAGAGTTGGAGCAGTGGTGGAGAACAGCACACTCAATGCAAACATTATGTAAGAAGGTCCCACGACAGAGAGGGAAAAAAGAAGGTCAGCACATCGTTGGCACAGCAAGATTTATCAGTAATACCCTTGACTCTTTGTAAGCAGTCCACAGGTTCATTATATATAGTAATTCATTATTTTACAGAGATACTAATCAAATTGTAAGGCTGTGTGAGTGACACTAGCCAGTTTTGATGTTCTCATTACCATAATTTCATATAAGGTTGAAGGGGCCACTTAAAATTTTCACATACACTTTGTGTCATTTTATGGAAGAAATTATATGCTATGGAGGTTTACATGAATTTAAGATCTCAAGAGGTTTTTCTTGAGAATATCCAGTGCTCTGTATAGACTTATTAGTGGTGGTGATTGGGCCAGACTCAGTCAGAAGACATAATACATGGCATTAACATGAAAAAAAATTCGGAATGCCTTTAGTCAACGTAAGCCCTCTCCAATCTACTTCCAGATTCCTCTACTTCCTGTTGCTGTTGTTGTTATATGCCCTCAAGTCGGACCTGACTCATAGCGACCACTCCTTGGGTTTCCGAGGTGGTATCATTACGGAAGTAGATTGTCCAACCTTCCTTCCGAGGAGTGGCTAGTGGGTTTGAACCGCCAGCCTTCTGGTTAGCAGTCAGGTGCCTTAGGCACTACACTACCAGAGCTCCCCCCTCTACTTCCTATTTTCTTATTTTTACTGTTTCCCTCATTTTCATTTTCTTCTTGGACTCTGACTTCTAAAGGAACAAATAACAGGACTGTGTTGGTTGGTTTTTTTAGTAGTATCTTTCTTGAAGACTGTACAGGAGGGGGTCTATTGGGGAAAGGTCTATAGGGATATAGAAAGAAATTCTTAACTGAATTGCAGAATTAAAGTGGTAATATATCCAAGAAAAAAAAATTATTGAGAGAAGTGTGAGAAATTAGATCAATATAAGTGTCTGAAATCAGTCCCCTTGGACTTTTTTTTTTTTAGGCAAGTTGTTTTATATTGTTTACCATCCTTTAGAACATTGAACCTTCTTCAAAAGCATCATTTTAATGATGGTTACCAAATTCCACCATAATATCATTAATTCTAGTACCAAAACTACTGAAAAAAATCTAATATTAATATTATGACTTAGTATTTCAATTTTATGGTAACACCTTCCCAGTAATAATAACTTAGGGTATGAAAGAAGGCAAGGATG
Organism: Orycteropus afer afer; assembly: GCF_000298275.1. NCBI lineage: Eukaryota > Metazoa > Chordata > Mammalia > Tubulidentata > Orycteropodidae > Orycteropus > Orycteropus afer. The sequence continues at coordinate 30,635,054 of NW_006921588.1, forward strand.
AAAGAAAATGATATTTTTAAAAAATCACCAAAGGGAAAGGTCATCATGTACAGTAAACATAGAATATGTAATGGCTATCCTTACCACAAGGAGCTCTGATGGCATGGTGTCTAAGGCATTTGACTGCTAACCAGAAGGTTGGTGGTTCAAACCCACCAGCCACTCCTTGGAAAGAAGACTGGGCAATCTACTTCCATAAGGATTTACTGTCTCAGGAACCCAAAGGGGGTCGCTCTGAGTCAGAATTGACTCAATGGCAGTGAGTTTGGTTTTGGTTTTATACTTAACGCTAGTATACATAACATATTCAAGCCTCTTTTAATGTAGTAAAATAGACACAAAATTGCATTTAACCATTTTCAAGCATAGAATCCAGTAGCACTCATTACAATCATATGCATCTGTTTTCATTTTCTTCTTGGACTCTGACTTCTACCTACAAATTCTTAAATGGATCTCATTTGTAACCTGGTGACTGCCTATAATCTACTTCTGTTTTGTATTTGTTTATTTGAGGTATAACATATCCATGAGATCATATAATATTTATCCTTTTGTGTCTGGCTTATTTCACTTAACATAATATTTTCAAGTTTCAGCCATGTCATAGTATGTATCAGAACTTCGTTTCCATTTTGGATTAATATTATTCTATTGTATGTATAGGAACGATGGTAGCATAGTGCCTAAGGCATTTGACTGCTAACCAGAAGGCTGGCAGTTCAAATCCACTAGCTACTTCTTGGAAGGAAGATTGGGCAATCTGCCTCTGTAGTGATACCGCCTCAGAAACCCAAGAAGGGGTCACTATGTATGTACCATACAATATGTATGTATGTATGTATTTTGTTTATTCATTCATCTGTTGATGGACACGTGTTGTTTCCAACTTTTGTTGATTATGAATAATGCTGCAATGAACACTAGTGTACAAGTATCTGTGTGACTCCTGCTTTCAATTCTTTGGGATACATACACAAGAATGGAATCATTTGGTCGTAGAGTAAACTCTGTGTATAACTTTTTGAGGAACTGTGAAGGTGTTTTCCACAGTGACTGAACCATTTTACATTCCTACCAGCAATAGATGAGAGTTCCAATTTTTCTACATCCTTACCAATACATGTTATTTTTCACTTTTCTTATAATAGCCATCCTAGTGGGGGGTGAAGTATTATCTCATCAAGGTTTTGAGTTTCATTTTCTTAATGATTAATGACATGGAGCATCTTTTCATGTGCTTATCGGTCCCCTTGGACTTTGAAGCACAGACACCCATGTTTGCTCAGAGCATGCCTACCACTAAAGATCCTAATCTGAGATCAATGAAAAGGCAGCATTACCACTGACCAATTTAAGATTGATACGGGCTCAGGGATTTCTGCACATCCATTGACACAAAGCCTTGTTGTGGGATATGAGATCTATACCCCCCAAGCCCGCAGAGGGGCCTTTGTGCAAGGAACGAGAAGGGAAGTACATGTGTGTCTCACTCTCTCAGCAACAAGGCTACAGAATTAATTGCAAGAGCCAATTGCTTCTTTGATTTTTGCTTTCAAGTTTCTGCGTGTCTGAAAGGCCTTCAAAGGGCACTGCCTACAGCAATTACAACATCGCCTGCAATGTTGCCAGAACAGAACATTCACGTTTTCTCAGAAACTGAGAGTAGAATATTATCACAGTATGTTCTGAGACAATGAGGTTCAATAGGGCAAACAAAAGGCTGGAAATAGGAAACTAGTAGATTCAAATAACTGTCCTGGCTCTTAACTCAATATATATTTGTTGAGTGTTTACTATGAGCCAGAGCAGGGCTAGACATCAGAGACACAGAAAAGAGTGACTTTCCAAGCTTAGCTAAAACAAATCATCCCTCCCATCTGTGACCCAAAAAATCTTCCCTTCTCCCTTCAAGGGCATCTGGGGGAGGTGAACAGCCTGAGCTAAAATTGGATTGAAAAGCTTTAGAGTCATTATACCACTGATACCACTGATATGAAATAAATCCTATATTATGTTATGTTATATCCTCCATTACAGTAGTGGGAAAGACAACATTCGGAAGAAAACTTGCCTCACTGAACAGAGCACTTCAATTTTCTTAGGTTAAAGGCACGATTCACCACTTGCTTCTGAGAGCCCTGTTATATCGTATAAGTACATATGGCTTCATAAGTCAGTGGGTAAGAGAAAAACAGGAAATATTGTGATCTACCTAAAATAAAAGACCTGTGAATCATAGATTTTTGAAATGAAAGAGAGATTATACCACCTTTGGATGAATGAGAACAAAAGCTATGAAAGAAATATGTTCCCCATCCCTATTTGCCTGAGAAGACACAGAGCTATTTGGAAAAAAACTAATGAAAACACACAGTTTTCTAATAGTGTGTGAACAAAGCACTCACATACCCACAATGTGTACCTAGTGACTTTTATATACTAAGATGACATCATAGATCCAACTTCAGAAGGACTTGGGCTTGTTTTTCCTAAAAGTGGTCATCTGTCCGTGTTGCCACTTCGTAGCCACAAATGCCATGGCAGGAAAGCTAACAGGGACCAGAACTTTAAGTGTCTTCTGTGCCACAAGGGCACCAAACAAGCACAGTGCTCCAGCCAACTGAACCTACTTGACAAGCACATAGAAAACCACAAGTCAAACTAGTTAAACAACCAACTAACGGCCAGTCACCAGCCACCATTCGATATCCAATTATTTCCAAGGACCAGGTTGCTTGAATTCAAATTCCCCCACATCACCACCTCACACACTCATAAAAGTTGAATATGAACACCTATGGGGTTTATACAACAATGAAGGAAGCTTCACATCATTCTGACTTTAGATTCTAAATGCTATGAAAGTATACTCAAAACAATCATTCAACACTGCCCCCTGCCCAAATCCTCAAAGAGTTTAACAGATAAAACCTGTGGCAGAATAAGGATGGCCACAAATTCATTGACACTTCTCCCACTGAGAAGCCAGTCTATGCCCCGCACCTTGAATATGGGCAGGCTCTGTAATGGCTTCAACCAACAGAAGACAGCAGAAGTGATGCTGAGCCAGTTTGGGGACCCTAACTGAATGTCAGCCACCACTTACTGTCTCTTGGAACAGTTGTTCCTGGAGCCTTGAGCCACCCTGTAAGACTCTAACTACTTGCTAGAGACATTGATCATGTGCAGAGGAAGAGCAGACTAGCTGAGCCCAGCCTCCCAGTCATTCCAACCAAGAAGGCACCAGGCATATGAGTGAAGTCGTCTTGAGTCCTGTAGACCAGACCAGAATATCACTCGGTGACTCCATTTCATGTCATGTATAATAAAAGAATCACCCAAATGAGCTCTGTCCAAATTCCTGACCACAAAATCACGGAATGTAATTAAATGTTTGCTGTTTCAGTACACTAAGGCTTATGGTAGTTTGTTATGCATCGATAGATCGGTGGAACAAAACCTTCCAAGATCTCAGTGCTAGGACTACTTGAGTGATTGGCACAGAGAAAATGTCCTAAGAAAGTACAAATTACCCAACTGTACCTCTTTCTCCAAATTATTATTCAAGACTTGCTATGATACACTTAAAGTATCAAGCTCAGGGAACCTGGAAGTAAAGTAGTAGACCAGGATGAAGTATTTTTTCAATTCTACCCCCAAATACATTGCGTCTGATATGATCACGACCACACTCAAAATTAATAGCCTTCAGAAGAGTAGGTGTGTAATAATACCCAGGAATATTTGGAGGGCAGGGGGAATGAGGATTCACTTCCTCAGATAAGAAAAATGTCTTCAAGCTAAATAACTAAGAGAGTATGGTACAGTATTACTCATAGAACAGAATAGAGAGTACAGATAAAGACCCATGTATGTGTGAGATTTTAGTATGTAATAAAGTGAGAATTCCATCTCATTAAGAAAGGATCAACTATCCCATATATGATATTGGGACAATATATTATACATAGTTTAATAAATCTAACTACCTGAAGAGACTTCACCTCCCGTACTTTGAATACATTATCAGGGAAGGACATCATGATTGGTAACATCAAGGATCAGTAAAAAAAAGGAAGCGCCTCAACAAGATGGATTGACACAGTGGCTGCAACAATGGGCTCAAACAGCAATGACCGCGAGCATGGCGCAGGACTGGGCAGTGTTTCACTCTGTCATACAGAGGGTCGCTGTGAGTTGGAACCAACAGATGACATCTAGCGACAACAACTACTACATTTCTACCTTGAATCAATCAGAGAAATAAATCCCAGATGAACTAAAAATCTAACCATTTATGTGATCTAAAAACAAAACTTCAAGTGATAAAAGAATACTTTTAACATCTTGAGTTGGAAAAGAACTTCACAAGAATGATTGAAATTCAAAAAACATAAAAGGAGAAAATTGACAGATTTAACTGCATTCAAATTTTAAATTCTGTACGGAAAAAAACACCTTTAACAAAAGTAGAAGGCCAAAAGAAAATTAAAAGAGAATACCTGCAACTTACAACAGTCAAAGTTTAAGAGCCTTAATATATCATAACCTTCTACAAACTACTAAGAAAATATTTTTTTTTCCATAGAGGACAGAAAAATAATTTATTCTAAAAGATGGCAGAAATAAGAAATTCATTCTAAAAATATAGTGTGAGTCTATCGCATTGGGACAGGTATTCCCTCTGAACGTGGTCTTCTGTCCACGTCCCCACTGGAGTTGTTTCTGTCCTGAAGCTGTTGCTGTGCAGGTCTTAAACACTTCACTGACTCTCATGTTCTGAACAGGCATGGCCATCTTCAAATTCATAGGTTCCAAGGCAAGGGTAACTTCTCTGAAGAATTGCACCTTCTACTTCAGAAGTGTGCATAAACATTTTGTATAGTAGGCACAGTTTAGGTTAAGGTGCCATAAAATTCATCAAAGTATAAAAAAGGTGACAGGAAAAATACTGCATTTAAGAATAAGACATTCCAAGGCGATGTGAATGTTTAAGGCAGCTGATGCCCAAACAGGCTAGTCAAGGAAGGTGGTCTGGGTTTGGAGGTGATTTTGCATCCAGAGGAATTCTCTTCGTGACCTCTCTGACGGCTCTGTAGAGCACATCTGCATGGTCTTCTTCAGTGCCAGTGATACCTGAGACACCATATGGTTTCATCTTTCAACTGTGGTTCAAAGAGAGGGTTGAGTTGGGCCAGAATTGCAATCAGTCAAAAGAGGTAGCAGCAAACTGAACAAGTCACCAACATGGTGATGATTACTCCTCGGTTAGGACCCTTAGAGATAAACCAGGGCACTAAGAAGCCCACAAAACCCCAGAACATGCTCATCCCAATGAGAGGCACCGTGAGGCTGTTGTAAGCCACAGTTATCACCTGAACTGCCAGCCCCTGCCCCACCGCCTCACTTTGGTCCCACTCGGCAGAAAATATATTAAAAAAATAAAAAAAATGGATTAAAACCTGAATAAGAAATTCACTTAGATGAAAGTGCAAATGGCCAAAAATGTGTAGAAACATGTCCATTTCCATCAATAACCAACCAAACCAAACCAGAGTCACTGCCATCAGGTCATTTCTAACTTACAGTGACCCACATTGGGTTTCTTTCCAATGCTGTAAGGCTGTAAATCTTTACAGAAGTAGATTGCCTCATCTTCCTTCCACAGAGCATCTGATGGGTTTGAACCATTGACCTTCTGGTTAGCAGCCTTACCCACTGCACCACCAGAGCTTCTTATCAATAATCAAAGTAGAGAAAAATAAAACAATAAGATAACATTTTTGCCCACTGAAAAAAAAAATTTGAAAACTGATAAAAGTGTAAGAGAATGGATGTTCTCAAACAGTGTTGGAAGAAAATACAAATTGGTACAGCCATAGTTTTAGAACAACTTGGCAATATATGCCAATATGAAAAATAAATATATCTTTTTTACTCGGGAGTTCCACTTTGTAGTATATATCCTACAGAAATGCTTATGTCAATACATCGATGTACAGTGATTATTTATTGAAGCTCTATTATAATAGCAACAGAAAAAGGAATGTCCATTGGTAAAGGAACAGCTAAATACATTATCAAATTTTGAGATTTTGGAATACAACACAATCATTTCAAAAGAATAAGGTAGATCTACATACATAGTAGGAGTACCTGGTGAGGTAAATGGTTAACACACTTGGCTGCTACTTAAAAGGTTGGAGGATTGAGTCTACCCAGAGGCACCCAGAAGAAAGGCCTGGCAATCTACTTTTGAAAAAGCAGCCTTTGTAAATTCTGTGGAGCACAGTTCCACTCTGACATACAGGAGTCACCAGGAGTCAGAATCAACTCAGGAGCAACTGGTACTGGTTATGTATTAACTCTAAGAGAAAATATCTTCTGGAATAAGAGTTAAACATAAAACCACAAACAAGATAAAGATCTTATTTATAAAATTTCACCTTCAACTGTTACTGCTCATTGTGCCTTTCATTTCTTTAAAAAAATAATAATAATTTTAATAATTTAATAAAAAGAAATAATAATAATTTTGTGTGAAAATATATACACAGCAAAACATGTGCTCATTAAACAATTTCCTTACATACAGTTCACTGACTTTGGTTGCATTCCTCACTTCATGTCAACAATCTTGCTATTTCTACTCAAATTGTTTCACCATCATTAACTTAGATTCATTACCTGCCTAAACTTCTCATCTCTACTTCTGTTTTCAATTTGCTCCCATACATATAAATCTTTTCAAAGAGCAATACTCAAGCCACACTTCTTCATGAATTGAACTAAACTGTTGTGTAGTTTAAAGAGGACTTTAAGGGATGGTTTTGGTTGAAAGTTTAAAGGGCATTTCAGGGCAATAGACTCAGAGTTTCCTCCAGTTTCAATGAGTGGCTATTCCTTTTTTAAAACCAGAAGTCACACACAGACAACCTTCTCTATGACAGTGTTGTGGATTTTAGGGACTTGAGAGTTGCTGAAAGACATCCAGCTCGGTGGGAAGACTTGCTGAGCCTGCTCCCACACTTCAGTCTTGCTTCAGGGCTTTGGAGAAGTAGCCAAAGCCCAGAAACACCTATCTCTTCAGAATTTCCCAGGAAGGCTTTAATTTGCCTCTTGCGGCTGGCTCTAATTATCTGGCCAGCCCTGGAAAGGGGGAATCCAACCTTCTGCTTCCATTTTGCTTTTGTGGCATCTCACAGTGTTTGTTTCCTGTAGGCTTTCTCATCTTGCACAGATGCTCACACACACAAAAAGGCCCTGAATGACTGGGCCAGGGTGTCCCCATTGTCACCCTCCACATGACTATGTATCACAGAATCAGGAAACAATTACGCATGATAACTATCATTTGTTACTGTGCATAGGCTATTGGAGATCAGTCATTAAGCCACCCCAGCAACTCTCAATTGTTGTTTTGTTTTGCTTGATAGAAGCTGGCATTTTAGCTTAAGGCATTCACTTTAAAGGATTATGCTTCTTCACTGACCACTTTTGCCTCTTTTTCCATCCATTTTAAATATTAGTTGAACTTAGCAGAAGAGTTTGAATATGGTGATATTTCTGAGTAGCATCCCACCTTAATTTGACTGCATTTGTGCCCAGAATGATCTATAAATATTATCAATTCAATTTGAGGCATTCTGATTCTAAATAATTGTTTCCTGGTTTCATATAAATCATTTGATGTAAAAAGTAGTCTACAATATCAGTATTCCCAAATGCAACATCTGAAAATACTATCAGGACTCAGTCACTTATTTAAGTCTAGAATATGTTCATTTGTCAAGTAATGCTTTTTCCTAGTATTTCAATCACCAAAATAAAGTCTGGCTGAGCAGTTGGTGCAGATAACTAAGGGTCCTGTGGACTGGAAAGTTCAGCTGAGTGATCACCACACACTGACAAATAGATTGGTTTAACATTCAAGGGAATTACTCTCCTTGCCATCCAGATAGATTCCAGCTCCTCTTACTGATGGAGGGTATTCCCTAGGTTGGAATGCCTTCTCTCCAAGCGGCCCGCACAGATGTACCCTGTAAAAGTCCGATGCACTTACACGTCAGCACCCACCATGGTCCATCAACTAACTAACTAAACTCTCTCTTTGTAATTCAGTACCTTTTTCCCAGATTTGTTTTTAATCTCCTAAAGATCTGGGAAGTGGTCATGTTTCATCTTCACTCTTAGCTAATCTTGAGATGGGGAAAAAAAAACAAAACAATCAATAAATAGCCTAAATTTCAAGTCTTACCAAATAAGTTATTTAAAATGTAATGTGGCAAATTTCAAAACATAGACTAACCCAATGTCTGTCTTGTTTTTGTGTCATGCATGCTAGTTGAAGCTTTGCTGTAGACCAGAGAGGCCAAAATGAAACAGCCATCAAGAAGTCCAGGGTAATTTCAATCTTGTCACTGTTAATATTTCCTATAATGCTTGACCCTCCCCTTTTAAATCTTGAAGAGAAAATGAGAAATAGGTTTTCTTATATCTGTCCTACTCACTCTCTTACTCTGTTGCCCTGGTCCGGCCACCAAGTGCCTTTAAGGCTGATTACCAACCTCTCAAGGAGGCCCGTGCTTTGACAAGGCCACACTTCCCCCATTACTCCTCAGAGGCACATGTTTTGGGGGAATAGGTTGGGGTAAGGTACACAACACGATAAGGATTTAGAAAATGACATATCCTTGGATTGAGGGCTGGAAATGGATCTTCTTTCTTCTGGTAGCATAGTGCCTAAGGCACTTGACTGCTGACCAGAAGGCTGGTGGTTCAAACCCTCCTCAGAAGGAAGATGGGGCAATCTACTTCTATAGTGATACTGCCTCAGAAACCCAAGGAGGGGTCGCTATGAGTCAGGTCTGACTCGATGGCACATAACAACAACAACAGCAACAAGGTACTTGATGCAGTAAGAAGGTACAGATTATGGCTCCACTCTTTTGATTTGGGTCCTTTCCATGTCAGTTCTCTAGCACACAGGCTGGCATGCCTACAGTATCCAGAACACTGCCCATCTTCATGGCAAGGGAAAGAGAACATGATAAGTCACTTTTCAAAGGCACCCAGAAATATCACATTATCTCCACTCACATTTCCTTGGCCAAAGCAATTCACATGTTCATATCCAATTTCAAAGGAGCAGGTAAATGCAATTGAACCCTGTGCCAAGAAGAGAACTGAAATGAAAGTGCTCGGTTACTAATCAAAAGTTTGATGGTTCAAAACCACCAGCTGCTCCACTGGAGACAGCTGTGGTAGTCTGCTTTTTCATAAAGATTTCCAGCCTTGGAAACCATATGGAGCAGTTCACTCTGTCCCATAGGGTGCCTATGGGTCAAAATTGACTCAACAGCAGTGTTTTTTTCTGGGTTAATGACTACCACACCTGTACTATATACCTCAGCAGGGGTTGTAAAAATTAAATGAAATAAGATATATAAATTTTTAAAACCACAAACTCTATACAAGTGTTGAGTTTTTCCTTACTGCCCTTTCTCCACATTTAAAAGAGTTTTACCCCTATTTCTGAGATCCAAGATTGGTTTTATTTCTGTTTATGCTCTGTGTCCTAGGATCAAAGAGGAAAAATAAATATCTGGAAGCTAGACAGCTTGTGTTTTAATTCTAGCTGCAAAATTGGCTAGCTACAAAATCTGGGCCAAGTTACTTAATCTTTTTGAGCATTAGTTTCCTTCTCTGAAAGGAATATTAATAGCATCTACCCTTCCAGGGTTTTTTAAAAAAAGTTTTAAATATACATTGAAATATGTAAAGTGCCTAGCCTAGTGCTCAGCTCAAAGTAAGGACTCAATATATGTTGGCTCTTTTCTTTTTATTTTTAAGGAAAAAGAAATTTATTAGAAAGTGATCTGAAGGGCCATGGTAACAGTAAACGTGGGATCCAAGGCTGCCTCAGTGCACTCAACCAGTCAACCAGGCATTTATTTCTCTCTCTATTACAGACACTGTTCAAAGCCTAGGACTAGGAGATGACTAAGACACTATCCTTCCCTCTGTAGGCTCATAATCTAGTAGGGGAGATAGATATTTAAATGAATAATGGCATTGTTCTAGAGCACAAGAAACATCATGGAAGTTAGGAATACTAGGTAGAGCCTAAGGCGGCACTAATCACCACCCATCTAAAACTCCGAGGCCAGGTTTTCTGTGTTTGAGAGTCTCTTCCCAGAGTTCTTAAGCTTAAGGATTTAGCTCTCATGTTAGAATGAAAATACCCCTAAGAACCACATTATCCTCACTTCCTACCAGTGAGGACCAACCTTACCAGGAGTGTGACCTGGTCTCTGGGGATAGTCATATGATCAAAGTCTCCTTTCACTTCCTGTCATGGGTCCTAATATTTCACCATCTGAGATTCACTTATTTGGACCATTCTTTAGCCACCTGGGACCCAACTGGAAAATAAAACAAATTACCTTCAGAATGCTTCTAATTATCTGGAAGAAAATTTCCAGGGATCAGCATATAATTTATACCAACTAGTTAACACCAAATGGAGCTCTGGTAGCATAGTGCCTAAGGCACTTGACTGCTAACCAGAAGACTGGTGGTTCAAACCCACCAGCGCCTCCTCAGAAGGAAGATGGGGCAATCTACTTCCATAGTGATACCACCTCAGAAACCCAAGGAGGGGTCACTATGAGTCGGGTCCGACTCGACGGCACATAACAACAACAACAGTAAACACCAAACCTGTTGCAATTGAGTAGATTCCAACTCATACAGACCTTATAGAACAGAGTAGAACTGCCCCCTTAACTTTCCAAGGCTGTAATCTTTTCAGGAGCAGACTGCCTAATCTTTCTCCTCTGGGGCAGCTGATGGGTTCAAACCACTGTCCCTTCGATTAGCAGCCGAGCACTTTAACCACTGCACCATCAGGGCTCCTTATAATTTATACTATGCATTTATATAAATACACACATATATAATAAGCCTTCATCAAAATTCTATCAACCCTCCAAATAGTATTTCTAGAACTTGATTATCATCACTATTATTCCCTAGTCTAATCATTTTCCCTTATATATTTGTCTCTCTGGTTTCATGATGGCACCTGTGATAGGCTAGAGTTCCCTAATTGCTAATGGTACACTCACAGCTATTCCTATGGTATTGCTGCTGTACTAATCATGAACAGCGATTAAATATCTTGCAAGCAATTTTAACATTCATCAAACTGATAATGGCAAGAAACAAATTGGAGCCTTTCAGTGTTTTAGTAAATGTGCTCTCTAATTCCTTATTACACCATATATTTCTGGAAACTATTTCTTTACACAAACCAAGCTGAAAAGAAAAAGTGCTCTTTGATGCAAAAATAAAAGCGAGTTTAAGCTGCTTGCCACCCTGGGGATAATCACAATCACATTAAAATGCAGCTCAATGGCTCATCTTTCTTCTTTCCTCTCTATCAGTCAGTAAATTAATTCCTTTATAGATATGAACATCAATATTCTACTTTTGTAAAAAGTGCTTTTTTTTTTCCCAATTACTTTCTGGGAAAAACAGAGTTACTATGGCAATCTCTGAATTTTGCACTCTGCAGCTTTAGGCTACCACTGTTTTATAAACAGGAAGCTATAATTTAGCTCAATTCATTTTACAAGGTGTAAGGAGAACACCCACACATTCTTAATTGTCTGTGGCAACAATGTGATATGTGCATGGGGTTGGAGGGTGATAAAGGCTGTTTTATTTCTCAGGACTATAAAATGTGGGAGTGGGTGTGGGAAAAGAATCTTTTTTTAAAGGTGAACTTTTATATCCCAGCACCTAACAAAGTGCCTCAGTCACAATGGGTGCCAGATAAAAGTTTGTTGACAATGAGAGGAAGAAATTGTGCATCTTTTCCCCAATGTTGTTGTTATGTGCCCTCCAGTTGTAGCCAACTCATAGCAACCCCTCCTTGGGTCTCCGAGGCAGTATCACTGTATCACTACGGAAGTAGATTGCCCAACCTTTCTTCTGAGGAGTGGCTGGTGGGTTTGAACTGCCAGACTTCTGGTTGGCAATCAAGTGCCTTAGGTGATACTGCCTCGGAAACCCAAGGAGGGGTCACTATGAGTCAGGTCTGACTCGATGGCACATAACAACAACAACAACACTCCTTGGAGAGATCAATCATGGGAGAATAGAAGGGCTTTGTATGCACAGGGAGACAACTCAGGAGGCAGGAGTGCATGGGATGGAAGGACATAAGGAAGAGGTAACTATGGGGAGGAAATGAGAAGAAAGCTGTTGCATTGTGGAAAATTGGAGTCAATGTCATGAGACAAAATCTATGTGAACTGCTGTATGGAAAATGAATCAGCTCTATAAACTTTTGCCCAAATCACAATGAAAAATTTTAGAAAAAGAAAGAAAACATGAAGCTCTTCGGTTTAGCAGGTTCAAGGCGGGCTTTAGGTAGGAGGCTTAGAGCAGACTATGGAATAGCATCTCCAACATGCTGAAGGACAATAATTCTCAACATAGAATTTTATAACCAGTCGTTATTTTTCAAAAGTGAAAATATTTTATTATAATGAAGAAATAAAGATATTTTTAGAAAAACAAAGACTTAGAGACTTTATTATTCAAAGACTATGAAAAAGTTAATTTTGGTTGTACTTAAATTTTGAATGAAAAAATCAGATACAGAAAGCTCTGTTGAGCAAAAAGATTTCATAAACATAGGTAAATATTGTAAAAAAATTATAAAGTAATGAATCATTTGGCATGGGAGACTTAAGAATAAGGTATAAGTAGAATATATAAAGGTATTGAGAGATTTATAGAATTAAAGTTTTCTAAGGTACTTGTATCAATCTGCTTCCATAAGGATTACAGACAAGAAAACCCCATGGAGTAGTTCTAGTCTATCATGTGAGGCCTCTAATAGTCAGAATGGGCTTGATGGCACACAACAATTATCTAGAGTGTGGATAAAGATACAGATAACTTTGCCATTAGGTGCTGTTGAGGGGCTCAGTAGGGTTTTCTAGGCTATAATCTTTACAGGAGCAGATTGCCAGGTCTTTCTCCTTGAGCCACTGGGTGAGTTTGAACCGCCAACTTATGGTTAGGACTCCTCTAACTTTACTCATTGTCATCAAATTGATTCCAATTCAGAGACACCCTACAGGACACAGTAAAACTGCCCATAAAGTTTCCAAGGCTGTAATCTTTATGGGAGCAGAGTGTCACGTCTTTGTTCCAAGGAGAAACTAGTGGGTTCAAACCACTTATCTTTTGATTAGTAGCCAAGCACTTACCACTGCACCACCAGGGCTCCTTAGATTAACTTTAATCCTTGTTAAATCAAGACAGAATATTAAGAATCTAAGGGTATCCACTAAAATAATATAAATCTAAAGTACAATTTTTCAAATGATAGAGGAAAAGAGAAAGCAATAACAAATATCATTACAATAGAATGTACAAAAAAAATGAAAGACATGTTCAAAAGAAAACAAAATTAAATGGTAGAAATATATCCAAGATATCAAAAATCATGAGTATGAAAAGAATGAAGTAGCCCAACTAAAGAGTCTTAGATGGGATTTTTTGAAAAATTCAGGTACAAGTTATTTATAAGACATATTTAATGCATAATAATACAAAAGAGATTTAAAGGAGGAGAATCTAACAAGATATAACATAAATACTAAAAAAAATTGGTAGACAAAATAAAATTAATAAGAAATTGCATAACAACAAATGGAACTTTCCATTAGTAATAAATTATAGTTCTGTATCTGGAAAAATTGAAAGAATTACAAGAAGAAATCAATCAATTCACAATGTGAGAATTTTTAACAAGTTTAATTTGATGGTAATATGAAGCATCTTATCTCTCATAATTAAAAAGCACACATTCCTTTCAACCTTACATGAATTATTTTTATTTTTAATTTTTATTATTA
>NW_006921588.1:30649440-30661667 GCF_000298275.1 Orycteropus afer afer
AACTGGGTCACAAATTCTCAATAAACAATATAAAATTGAACTCAAACACACCACAGTGTCTAATCACAGTGCAATGGAATTTAAAACATATTTTTTAAAACACAGCAAACTATTTGCTTGTCAGAATAAAACAGATTTATAATTTGTAAGTTAAAGAAAAATAAATGTAGAAATTAAGAATTTTTCAGAACTGAATAACAATGAAAATACTGCATATCCAAAATTATGAGATACAGGAAAGGCAGCATTAAGAAAAATTTTATAATATATGTTATTTATGGGCACTGTGGTGGCATAGTGCCTAAGGCATCTGACTGCTAACCTGAAGGCTGGCGGTTCAAACCCAGCAGCCACTCCTTGGAAGGAAGATTGGGCAACCTACTTCCATAGAGATACTGCCTCAGAAAGCCAAGGAGGGGTCGCTATGAGTCGAATCAACTCAACAACAGTGAGTTTTTTTTTATTATATTATTTATATTAAAAAAAAATAAAAGAAAAACTGGGATAAGTCTTCCACTCAAGATTAGTGGGGGAAATAGCAAAGAAAATAGTATAAAGAGAATATTTTTAAAGCATAGGGATTAGCAAAATAGAAATCAAAGAAGTAACGTTGTTGTTGTTGTTATGTGCCATCAAGTCGTCTCTGACTCATAGCAACCCTTCCTGCAGCAGAATGAAAGAAACACTGGCCAGTCCTGTGACAGCCTCACGATCCTTGCTATACCTGAGCCCATCGTTGTAGCCACTGTGTCAATCCATCTCGTTGAGGGCTTCCCCTTTTTCAATGACCCTCCACTTTACCAAACACTTAACCATCCTTCTCTAGGGAATAGTTCCTTCTGATAACATGACCAAAGTAGCTGAGATGAAGTCTGGCCATTCTTGCTTCCAAGGAGCATTCTGGCTGCACTTCTTCCAGGACATATTTGTTAGTCCTTTTAGCAGTTCATGGTACTCTTAGCATTCTTCTCCAACACCACAACTCCAAAGCATCAGCTCTTCTTTGGTCTTCCTTATTCATTGTCCAGCTCTCACATGCATAAGAGGCGATTGAAAATACCATGACCTGGATTACATGCACATTACCCTTCAAGGAGACATCTTTGCTCTTCATCACTTGAAGGAGGTCCTTTGCAGCAGATTTGCCCAATGTAATACGTTGTCTGATGTCTTGACTGCTGTTTCCATTGGTGTTGATTATAGAACCAAATAATATAAAGAAGTCTTTAACAACTTCAATCTTTTCTCCATTTATCATGATGTTGTTTATTGGTCCAGTTGTGAGGATTTTTGTTTTCTTTATGTTAAGCTGTAATCCATACTGCAGATTGTAGTGTTTAATCTTCATCAGTAACTGCTTCAAGTCATCCTCACTTTCAGCAAACAAAGTTGTCATCTGTGTATCACAGGTTGTTAATGAGTCTTCCTCCAATCCTGATGTCACATTCTTCTTCATAATCCAGCTTCTCAGATTATTTGCTCAGCACACAGATTGAATAAGTATGGTAAAAGGATACAACCCTGACACACTCCCTTCTTGATTTTAAACCATGCTGTGTCCTCTTGTTGTGTTTGAACAACAGCCTCCTGATCTATGTACAGATTTCTCATGAGTATAATTAAGTGTTCTGGAATTCCCATTCTTCTCTGTTATCCACAATTTGTTATGATCCACACAATCGGATGCTTTTGCATAATCAATAAAACATAAGAAAACATCTTTCTGGTATCCTTGCTTTCAACTAAGATCCCTCTGACATCAGCAATGATATCCTTCATTCCACATCCTCTTCTGAATCCAGCTTGCATTTCTGGAAGCTCTCTGTCAATATATTTTGGCAATCATTTTTGAATTATCTTCAGCAAGATTTTACCTGCGTGTGATGTTAATGATACTGTTTGATAATTTCCACATTCTGTGGGATCACCTTTCTTTGTAATAGGTATAAATATGGATCTCTTCCAGTCAGTTGGCCAGGTAGCTGTCTTCCAAATCTCTTAGCATAGCCAAGTGAGTGCCTCCAACAGGGCATCCATTTGTTGAAACATCTCAAGGGTATTCCATCAATTCCTGGAGCCTTGTTCTTTGGCAATTCCTTTAGTGCAGTTTTGACTTCTTCATTCAATACCATGGGTTTCAATATTGCAACTAGAGGCTTAGATTTTTTCCTCAGTTCTTCTAGCTTGAGAAACACCAAGCATGTTCTTCCCTTTTGGTTCTCTAACTCCAGATCTTTGCACATTTCTTTCTAGTAATTGGCTTTGTATTCTCGAGCTGCTCTTTGAAATCTTCTGTTCAGCTCTTTTATCTTGTCATTTCTTCCATTTAGCTACTCTTTGCTCAAGGGCAAGTTTCAGAGTCTTTTCTGACATCCATTTTGGTCTTTTCTTCCTTTCTTGTCTTTTTAATGACCTTTTTGCTTTCTTTGTGGATGATATACTTGATGTCATCCCAGGATTCCCCTGGTTTTCAGTCAGTGGTGTTCAGTGTATCAAATTTATTCTTTAGCTGGTCTCTCAACTCAGGAGGGATATTATCAAGGTCATATTTTGGCTCTCATGGATTTGTTTTAATTGTCTTCAACTTCAACTTGAACATGCATATGAGCAACTGACAGTCTGTTCCACAAGTAGCTCCTGGTTTTGTGTTGGCTGAAGATATTGAACGTCTCCATCACCTCTTGCCACAGATGTAGTCAATCTGATTCCTGTGTATTCCATCTGGTGAAGTCCATGTGTATAGCCATCATTTGTGTTATTGAAAAAAGGTATTTGCAATAAATAAGTCATTGGTCTTGCAAAATTCAATCATGCAATCTCCAACATGATTGAAATAATAAGATTGATCAAACCAAAAGCTGTTTCTTTAAAAGATCAGCAATTCAGTTCTAGGTAAGATGGAATAAACACATTCTGCCTTGTCTCTCCCTCTAAGTACAACTATAAATTTTTGACATAATATATGGAGGTATTTTATTGAGGATTCTGAAAAGCAAATGGGAGTAGATGAATTGAGGGGGAAAAGACCAGAATTCTAAGTACTACCCAACCAGCAGTGATTTATCATTGTATTCCTCCATTATGCCCCATCTTAAGACAGATTGAAGCCTGGAAGTAGACAGAGAAAACTCCAAAAGAATCCATCTAGTTGAGGCTCAAGAGGCAAGAAAGAGGCTTGCTGGTAGCAACAGGCACCAAAAATTCCAAGGAAGGGCAACTTTCCTCTCCAGAGGAGCTGTAGCCCCAAAAGGGTAGAATGAACCCCTGTTGTTTTTTGCTTTCTCTTTCCTCTAGCCACTTAGTACTAGACATAGGTGCAGTCATAGAAAGTGCACAGCAGAGTCAGGTAAATAAATCTCTAAATTTTTTGCCAGAGGACTGAAAAAGTGAGCCCCAGAGAAACAGACAATATCACAGAGATCACATAGAAAGAAAGCTTGGAAAATCAACCCCATAAAGTTGTTTATGAACTCCTGGTTCACTCCCAACTTGTGTATGTGTAAATCTGATCCTAAGTAGCATACCAAAAGTTGTGAGAACTAAACTGAGATAGGTCACTATCTTGCCAATTGGTGGTGCACACATGGAACAGATCTGAATAGCACTATAAAACCTCTGAAAATGAAACTGATGTTAAAATCACAACCTATAGATAAATGAGGAGCTCTGGTGGCGTAGTGCCTAAGGTACTTGACTACTAACCAGAAGGCTCATTATTCAAACCCACCAGCCACTCCTCAGAAGTAAGATTGGGCAATTTACTTCTGTAGTGACAATGCCTTGGAAACCCAAGGAGGGGTCACTATGAGTTGGATATGACTCAACAGCAGTGAGTTTGGTTATAGATGAGTGAGTGAAATTTGCAATCTGAACTCAACCAAGTCCATTGTCTACTGAAAAACAAAAATCTCCATAGGATTCATTGGATTTAAACAAGACTCAGAATCTCATAATTTTCAAAATGTCCAGTATACAATCTAAAAATTGCTCAGTATAAAAGAACTAAAAAAATCTCAACTCATATGGAAAAAGACAATCAAGCAACGTCAACACCAAGATGACACAAAAACCAAAAACCAAACTCATTGCCGTTGACTTGGTTCTGACTTATAGCAACGCTTCCTTGGGTGTCTAAGGCGGTATTTCTGTAGAAATTGCCCAATCTTTCTTCCAAGGAATGGCCAGTGGGTTTGAACTCCCCCCAGCCTTCTGGTTAGCAGTCAAATGCCTTAGGCACTATGCCACCAGAGCTCCCAAAGAGATGGTAGAATTATCTGACAAAGATTGTAAAACAGTTACTATAGAAATATTCTAAAAAGTAAAGGCAAACTATTCTGGTTACCTAGTGCTGCTCTGAGAAGACTATACCATGAATGAGATGGCTTGAACAAACAGGAGTTTATTCTCTTACAGTTTGGAGGCTTTAAGTCCAAGTTCAAAGTTCCAGGCTCTAGGGGCTGAGTCAAAGGCCTTCTACCCTGGCTTCAGCTCTGCCTCCTGCTCTTGGCCCCCTGAAGCTAGAGGTTTTTCTTCACTCAGACAGCTGCTAGCTGCTGAGACTGACAAGCCCAAGGTTGACAAGTAAAATGGCACAGTCCTCATGTTAGCAAACTACACAGCAGGCCATTAATTCAAGTTCATTAAAAGTCCCAAGGTCGGCAGAGCATGGCAGGCTGCTGAACAATGACTCAGCTACATGCAGGGTTCAAGCGTGCCATAAGCTAGAGACCATTCCCAAAGCTGCTTCTTATATATGGGAAGCAGACCACATCCCTAAAGCAGCTACTCAGTTGCTTGTGGTAGATTCCAGCATTGAGATGACTGCCAGTCTTATCATGGGGAATAACTGCCACCAGCTGCCCAGCCACTCAACCAGGCCCAGCCAAGCTGACACATAGCCTTAACTACCACACAAACACTCTGGAAATGAATGAAAAAATAATAAAAAAAAAAAAATCAAGAAAGAAATAGATAAGATAAACAACCAAATGATAAGTTTAGAACTGAAAAATATAATAATGAGTTTAAATTCTCCCTGGAAGGGCCAAATAGCATAATGGAGATGACAGAGAAGAGTCAATGAACTTGAAGATAACTCAATAGAAATTATCCAATCTGAAGAACAGGGAGAAAAAAGATTGGAAAATATAAAAATTGAACAGAGCCTCAGTGATGTCATGTGGGACAATACTAAAAAGTCTAATATTCTTGTCATAAAATTTCCAAAAGGAGAAGAAAAAGGGTACAGTAAAAAGATCAATAAAATAAACACATCTTTGAGAAAGACTGATTTACAAAATAGGGAAGGCACAAAAGAACATTATTATGAATGAGAAGAGGATCTAAATATGGATACAGTAGAGGTTTTTAACAATTACAAGAAAATATGATGAACGGTTTTGTGCCAATACATTATATAATTTAAGCATCATGAATAACTTTCTGGAAAAATACAACTCTCCACAACTGACTCAAAATTTGCATCTCTACTTATAAATTTCCTTACCATTCTATACTTATCTGGTTTATTATCAAGGTTTTACCAGCCTCAGAAAACAAGTTTGGAGTGTCCCTTCTTTTTCTCTTATCTGGAACGATTTGAATAAAACAGATATATTTTGGTAAAAATTCTTGTAAAGTTACCTGTGTCTGAGGTGGTTTATGAGTACATTTTAAATTATTACATTTTAGGTCTAATGAAGCTTTTCCAACCCAAGTAACATATCCAGCCAACATATGATAGCCAAACTGGGTTTATTCCAGAAATGTAAGAATCATTTATCATAAAAAAAATCTACTAAGGTAATTCAACACATTAACAAATTAAGAGAGAAAAAATATGACAAAATTAATAAATGCTTGAAAAGCATTTGATTAGATTCAACACATTCATGATTTTCTTTAAAAAAATCTCTTAGAAAAGTAAAAAGAAAATTATAATCTGATAGAGTATTTCTTCTGGAAGATCCTTTAAAGTATGAAACAAGACATGACCACTATCACTTCTATTCATATAATACAAGATAAGCATTAGAACTAAAAGGAACTAAAATGTATTAGAACTAACAAGAAAAAAAAATATTATTTATAATAGTAACAACAGAACAATTAAGTATCTGAGAATAAATCTTTTTGAAAATATCTAAGACTTTTATGGAAAGAACATGCAATTTAAATGACTATAAAAGGAGATGTAAACTAAAGGAAGTCTACGCCATTTTGATGAAGAGAAAGACTAAATATCTTAAATAAGTTTGTTCTCCCAAAATTACTCTTTAAATCTATGCAATTCCAAACTAAATCTCCATAGGATTATTCCTAGAACTTGTCACTCTGTTTCTAAAATTCATATGAAAAAGTAAAAGGCCAACAATAGCCCTAATAATTTTCAGGAAGGATGAGAAAAGGAGAAGGAAGAATGTAGCAATCATGACTAGATCTGTCATGGAAGCCCCAGAATAGATATAAATGGGAAATTTCACAAATCATATCCAAAAAAAACCACCAAACTCACAGCCATCGAGTTGATCCCAACTCATAGCTACTCCCAATTGGTTTCCAAGGCAGTAAATCTTTACAGTAGACTGTCCAGTCTTCTTCTATGGAGTGACTGGTGGGTTTAAACCGCCAACCTTCTGGTTAGCAGTCAAATGCCTTAGGCACTACACCACCAGAGCTCCTTTCATAGACCATATGTTGTTGTTGTTGTTGTTATGTGCCTTCGAGTCGGACCCAACCCATAGCGACCCCTCCTTGGGTTTCCGAGGCAGTATCACTATGGAAGTAGATTGCCCAGCCTTCCTTCCGAGGAGTGGCTGGTGGGTTTGAACCACCAGTCTCCTGGTTAGCAGTCAAGTGCCTTAGACACTACGCTACCAGAGCTCCTTCATAGACCATATAGCACAGGTATATTTGACTCACTGCCTTATACAGGGCTTGGCACATAGAGGTGCTCAGAGGTCATTTCAAGAATTGAACTGATCTCACAAGAAGAGGCATGCCTCTCCGTCAGTCTCTTTCCCTGGATTTAAAAGGATATATGAATGGCAGAAACATTTTTTTCCACCCTATATCAGCAAAGAGCTGTGGAGTGGAAATTGCTATAGTCTTTGTTTCATGGAATCCTACTTTTAGAAGGCACTATAAAAAATAGATATGAGAGAAGACCTCACAAGAATTGCTCAGTTTCAGGACACAGAGGATTTTAGAAAAAGGGGAGGAACCAGTATACTGTTGTAATTATGCACAATAACACACAACTATGTATCTTTGCACTCATTCACTCATTCATTTGTTCAGAATCTGTGTATCTCAGAACATAACCAGGAATGACCCCAAGAATCCAAAGATAATGTCCCACTTTAACTGCCATATTGGACTAGAGTCATCATTGCCCAGCTGCAGGCTCCTGACATCTAACCCTGTACCATAGAGAACTGGCTAGAACCTTTCAACCCAGGAAGAGGCAGTTATGGTTTTTGTTAGCAGTTACTCATAGCTTTAGGGCAGTTGGTTTCAGGAAAGAGTAAATTCTTGTCATTTTTCAAGAATGTTCTACTAGTCTCCTTTCTTCTATAAAAGAGTGTGTCCCAAACTACTGTTCAAAGCTAGAAGATATTCTAACAGGAAAGAGCATCATCAAATTTAAACACTACAATTTTTTTTTTTTTTTTTTTAGTATTTAGGGTATTGGGGATTATGTGGAATAGTTTCAATAGCTTGCAGCTGTTGCCAAAAATAGATGTGCTATTTAAATTCTAAAGAGCTTTTTTATAAGGGAAATAGAATGAATTGTAGATTCTCAGTATAATCTTTTCCTTTATCCTTGCCGTATATAGGACTACAGCATTCTTAAAATTTCAAGCAGGGAAACCTGCCCTGGTTACCTTGGTGATCAACTGGGGATAAAAATTATACATAATTGCTGCTGATGTCACTGCTGCCATATTGTTTCCAAGGCTACAGATTGTCTCCAAATAATTGTAATGCTCTGAGCTTTAGAAGCCCACTCTGTTTGTAGCAAAAAGCTTAGTACTGCAGTTATTCTTTCTAAATCTATCTAATAAACCGTCCATAGCCTCTCAGAGACTTTGGATAATTATAGAGATAAATAGGCATTGAAAGTGCCTCTATCTTAACTAATCCAGGCACACGTAGTTTGAAAAATCTGCTATAGAGAAAAGATAGTTCTTATTATGATGTATCAGAAAATTTCATTCTAAAATACTTTTTCCCTAAAATGCTAGGGGAAGTAGCATTTTAAAATAATATAAATTTTAAATAAAATAAACTGCTACTTCCCCTCCCTGCCACCAAGTAGATTCTGACTCACAGTGACTCGTATTAGGTTTCCAAGGCTATAAATCTTCATGGAAACAGACTGCTTCATCTTTCTTCTGATGATTCAGCTGGTGGGTTTGAACCACTGATCTTTTAGTTAGCAGCCAAATGCCTTAACCACTACACCACCAGAGCTCCCCTAGCATTTAATTTTTAAAAAAGCAAACTGCAGAAATACGTGTGTGTGCATGTGTGTATGCTGCCTGGAAAAAACTGTGCAGTGAACTGTTGAGAGCGGTACTCTCTCAAGGATAGGATGATAGCTGGCTTTGATTCTCTGTAATATATACATTTTTGTAATATTTGAATTTGTGCAGTTAGCATATATTACTTTTGTAATCAAATGAAACAATATAGGTCACACACACACATAAAACAAAATCCCTAGTCCTCAGCAGAGCTATCCTTAAATTACCAGCCTAAAAGAAATGGTTCCCTAAGTTGAATGAATAGATAAAGCCATTTAAAAAGGGCACGTTTTACTCTGACCTGCTTTCATTTATAAAAGAAATGAAAAAGCTGTGCCCAGTGAATTCTTTGGGCAATCACTTTCAGCCACAGTATAGTTATCCTTATGTAATTCAGATTATGCAAAAATCAAGAATCTTTTTGAAAACTAGCAACTGATGTATTGATTCAATGCCTTTTTTTTTTTCCTGCCAGACGCAAAAGTTGACTGATGAAGAGCTTGCCACAGGACAGCTGTGGCCAATGACAAACACCATTAACTTTTTAGCTTATTGAGAAATCCTATCTAAAACATAAAATGCTCTAAATACACACTAGCAATGATGGGATTAACAATAACACCATTAGAACAAAGGAGCTGAGCATCCAAAACCCCTAAACCTAAGGCTAAACCTGGGCTTCTTGGGTATAGTGGAGCCTACTTTTCGGGAGCTCCCCTGACCAACAGCAAATGAAGCACGGCCTTCCCATCAGCCCTCTCCAGGTGCTGCCTGGGCCTCGTGCTGCTTATGACACCCAGCTTCCAGCACTGACCTTGGCAGCATGAAATTTTCCACTGGAGCAAAACGGAACTGGTGCTCACTGCATCTTAGTCGTCCTTGCCTGCCTGAGCAGCAGGTTTTGAATAGTAATAATTTACCTTTGAAGCTCATTTACTGTGTAATGCATGCAATGGCCTTTATCTGGTGTGTGTGTGTGTGTGTGTGTGTGTGTGTGTGTTTAGGGGGGGTTCCTCCCTTCTAGAGTAGGAAATATAGAACCAAGAACCAGGAATAATGATCCAAATAAATGAAATGTAAAACAAAAAACACAGTCCCTTTAATCACAGGGTTCTGATTCTATTTCTGCTCTGGAAATTTACAAAGGAAATCATTACTACAAACAGGTATGGAGATCAAAGAATTGAGTTTACAAGAAAGATAATTAATTTGCTATATTGGGCAGGCATTACATTATCCACATGGGAGGGATTGAATACTAAATACAGGCAGTTCCCAGATTCCAAAGGAGTTAGTTCCTTTCCTAAATCTGTGTTTAGGTCAAATTTGTACCTTTGTCAGAAGGTACAGTGAGGTACAAGTCGTATCCAGTGTTAGTCAGTCAAATGTTTATTTTTGTTGTTGTTGTTGTGTGCCGTCGAGTTGGACCCAACTCATAGCGACCCCCCCTTGGGTTTCCAAGGCGGTATCACTATGGAAGTAGATTGGCCAACCTTCCTTCTGAGGAGTGGCTGTTGAACCACCAGCCTTCTGGTCAGCAGTCAAGTGTCTGATAGACTATGCTACCAGAGCTCCCAGTGTTTATCTTATTATATAGTATATAGTGTACCTTTCTATGCATAAAAAGACATTAAAGAAACACTTCCAGATCCACTAAAACATCTTTAACATAATAATACAGTAATAATAATAAGTGTTTTGATGTGTGTCACAAACACACATTTATTATTATAAACCATTGCATATAACTCAAATTTTTAATAGAATAGGCGTTAAGGGGTAACTACAGACTGTATGCAGTCTGAAGTTTGTAACTGAGGACTGCCTATATTCCTACTTGCCTTCATGATAGCTGTTAATCTTAACTTTAATAATGATTTAATGATTTATTTTTGTGCCTCATAAAATTGGCCAGATGTGCTTAATTACAAATTTACAACTGAATTGTAATAACAAATTGTACAATTAAGATGGCAGGACAGTTAAGCTACAGGATTTAAATACAATATAAAATGTTTCCTCATTTTACCAAAGTAGAAGCTAAAAAAAGTGGTTTCTATTTGAGAAGGCTCTTTAGTGCATGATGAGACCAGAATTAATATAGCGTGGGTTCTGTGAATAAGTAAGTAGTTTATAAATAACAGAAGACCCATTCATATTATGCCAAAGTACTCTAAGTGACCCATTTATTTCCCAATTCATATGGAACATCCTAGAAATAATTCACTCAGAACTTGAACCCAAGGTGGTTTCCACATCACCCACTCCTTACTTGAGCAAAAAGTCTCTTTCTATGGCAGTGAGTAGTTCTGTTTGAGAAGATGGGAAATCTGTACAAAACTTGTATACCAATGCTCAAAGCTAAAAGGTAGAAACATCCCAATGTCCATCAACTCATGAATAGATCAGTAAAATGTGGCCTATTTATAAAATGGAATATTATATTCTGCCAAAAAAAAGGCGGAGGGGGAATAAAGTTCTGATACATGCTACAACATAAATGGATGAAACTTGAAAATGTTATGTTAAGTGAAAGAAACCAGTCACTAAAGGCTACATATTGTATGATTCCATTTATACGCCATGTGCAGAATAGGCCAATCTCTAAAGACAGAAAATAGAATAGTGATTAATAGTGATTGCCAGGGGTTGGGGTTAGGGGTGTATGGGTGATTGAGGAGATTGGGGGTGACGGCTAATGGGTGCAGGATTTCTTTTTGTGGTGATAAAATGTTCTAAAATTTATTGTAGTGATAAATGCTCAACTTTGTGGACATACTAAGATCACGGAAGTGTACACTTTAAATGGGTAAACCGTATGAAGAATGAATTACAGCTCAATTATCTGTTAAAAAATCATTCCAAAGAGGTGATTGAGAGTATGCAGGGAAAAAATATGGGGAAAAGTGTGATCTAGGTATTTGGTGGCATAGTGCCTAAGGCATTTGACCCTTCAAACCCACCAGCCACTCCTCGGAAAGAAGATAGGGCAATCTACGTCCATAGTGATACCACCTCATAGTGATACATACAGACTGGGATGAAATTCCTGCCACCCAGAAGGTGAATGGGAGCGAGGCATGGCCGCACCTCCGTTCACCAAGAGGGTTTGGGGTATAAGAGTAACAAGAAGAATATTGTACTTTTCCAGTCGTTTGTGTCCAGAATATCCTTGAGGTCCCCACCAAGTAGAGCCTATTCTTTGGTCCCTGGAATCTGAGAAAATGCTATTGCTTTAAATTCCCAAAATGGTTGAAAAGCTTGTAAACATCCAAAATGGCTAAGCCCTAGGGACAGGAAAAAAGTCCACAGCTCAGCCCATCTTCCCCTTCGCTGCTTTCCCTTTTATTCACCAGCCAACAGTGCAGTCCTCTATACAGCCCCCTGGCTAGCGGGGCCAATTTTTAGGTTAATTCTTAGGTCCTAACACCCCTTGGCAATATCCAAGCTGTCTGTTCCATCAGGATGGCTGACAGACTGCAGCTCTCTGTCCTTTTTCAGTGTTTTCATGCAGGTTCTTCTACTTGTTGGAGTTTAGTCCACTTCTGTGTATCCTTCCTTTCAAAGCTCAGGGCTCCAGGATCATCTGTATCTATG
The DNA here is from genome assembly GCF_000298275.1 of Orycteropus afer afer. NCBI lineage: Eukaryota > Metazoa > Chordata > Mammalia > Tubulidentata > Orycteropodidae > Orycteropus > Orycteropus afer. The sequence continues at coordinate 30,661,566 of NW_006921588.1, forward strand.
TGAATTGGTTCCCCTTTCCTTTGTTGAATAGGATCCGTGTAGTTTGTCTGCTTATTCCACCATCTCACTTGAACTCTCTCTTATGGTTTCTTTTTTTTTTTT
>NW_006921588.1:30665152-30668828 GCF_000298275.1 Orycteropus afer afer
GTAGGGTGTAGTAACAAGAAGAATGTCGTACCTTTTCAGTCTTGCAGGCCCCGAGTGTCCTTGGGGTTGTTGGAAAGCAGAACGTGTTCTTAAGTCCCAGGAATCTGCGAGAGTGCTGTCTCTTTGAATATCCAAAATAGTCAAGTCGCTTTTTAAACCTACAAAATGGCAGCGCCTCCAGACCGGCAAAAGTCCACAGCTCAGCCCACCTTTCTCTTTACCTTCTCCGTTTGTTCCCCAGCCACCGTGCACAGTCCTCCATGCAGTCCCTGGCTAGCAGGATGATTTTTAGTTTAATTCTTAAGTCCTACCACCACAGGAATCTGCGAGAGCACTGTCTCTTTAAATATTCAAAATAGTCAGGCTGCTTTTTAAACCTACAAAATGGCGGCATCCTCCTGATCGGCAAAAGTCCACAGCTCAGCCGACCTTTCTCTTCAACTTCTCCATTTGTTCCCCAGCCGCCATGCACAGTCTTCCATGCAGTCCTTGGCTAGCAGAGTGATTTTTGGGTTAGTTCTTAGGTCCTACCACCACTCGGGAATCTCCAGCCCTGTCATCTGTGCCTTCAGGGTCGCTCAGGCTGCTGCCGGACTGCAGCTCTGTGTGTCTCCTTTTTTGGTATTTTCACGCAAATTCTTCTGCTAGTTGGGGTTTAGTCCACTTTTGTATCCTTTCCTTCAAGGATCGGGGTCCAAGATTATCTTCTGTGTCTGTGTTAATTGGTTTCCCTTTTCTTTGTTGAAGAGCATCTGTGCAGTACTTCTGCCTAGTATGCCATCTTGCCGGAACTCTCTTTCTTATGGTTTCTTGAAGTAGTTTTTTATAGTTTTCTTTGTACAGGTACTTTGTGTCCCTGGTAAGATTTATTCCCAAGAATTTTATTTTTTGGTAGCTATTGCAAATTGTATTGATTTCTTATTTCTTTTTCACCAATCTCTTTGCTGATATAGAGGAGTCCAACTGATTTTTGGATGTTGCTCTTGTATCCTGCCACTAGGCTAATTCTCTCAATTAGTTCCAGTAGATTTTTGACTGAGTCCCTTGGGTTTTCTAGGTATAGTATCATATCATTAGCAAATAGGGATACTTTGACTTCTTCCTTGCCAATTTGGATGACTTTGATTTCCTTTTCTTGCTTTATTGGCCTGGCTGGGACTTCTAATACAATGTGGAATAGAAGTGGTGATAGAAGACATCCTTGCCTGGTTGCTCTTCTCAAGGAGAATGGTTTCAGTCTCTCTCCATTTAGAATAACATTGGTTGTTGGTTTTGCATAGATGCCCTTTATTATGTTGATGAATGTCTCTTCTATTCCTATTTTTCTGAGAGTTTTGATCAGAAATGGGTGTTGGAATTCATCAACTGCCTTTTCTGCATTGATTGATATCATCATGTGGTTCTTTTCCTTTGCTTTATTTATATGATGGATGATGTTGATTGTTTTTCTAATGTTGAACCATCCTTGCATATCTGATATGAATCCCACGAGTTCATAATGGATTTTTTTTTTTTTTTAATATGTTGTTGGAGTCTGTTGGTTAGGATTTTGCTCAAGATTTTTGCATCTATATTCATGAGGGATATTGGTCTATAGGTTTCCTTTTGGGTGATGTCTTTTCCTTGTTTTGGTATCAAGGTTATGCTTGTTTCATCAAATGAATTAGGGTGGATTCCATCCCTTTGTATGTCTTGGAATAGTTTGAGTAGGATTGGTTTCAGTTCTTCTCTGAATGTTTGGTACAATTCTCCAGTGAAACCATCTTGTCCATGACTTTGTTTTGAGGTAAGGGGAGAGAGAGCCCCCAGCCAAGAAGCAGGAAACCAGGGACTGATGGCTGGATACAGGTAAGGGGAGAGAGAGCCCCCAAGCAGAAAGCAGGGGCAGAGGAGTTTGGAACAGCTAAGGGAGATGAACTTATCTGTCAGTTTGTTGTACTGTGGTGGCTTGCATGTTGCTGTGAGACTGGAGGCTGTGCCACCAGTGTTTCAAATTCCAGCAGGGTTGCCCATGGTGGACAGGGTTCAGTGGAGCTTCCAGACTGAGACAGACTTGGAAGAAGAAAGAGGTCATCCACTTCTCAAAGAATTGGCCAGGGAAACCCTTATGAATAACAGTGAAACACTGCCTGATATATTACTGGACAACTTTATGTACAGCCCTGAAACACTGTCCAATATAGTGCCAGGAGATGAGCCCCTCAGGTCAGAAGGCACTCAAAATATGACTAGGAAAGAACTGCTTCATCATAGTAGAACAAACCTTAATGATATGGATAAAGTAGAGCTTTCAACTCTACTAAAGATGGAAACAACCTATGTGCCCAACAACAGAAGAATGGATAACCAAGCTATGGTACATACACACAATGTAATACTATGAACACTAAAGAATAATGTAGAATCTGCAAAACATGGATGAACTTGGAGGACATTATGCTGAGTGAAATAAGTTAAATAAGGACAAATATGGTATTAGTTTATTATCATAAAAAGTCAAGGAAAGGTTTATATATGGAAGGAAACTTTCTTTGTTGGTTACCTGGGATGGGAGGGGAGGGGAGGGAACACTGGGAAAAAAAAGTATTGATCCATGTCACTTTAGTTTTGTGTATTTCACTGTACATAAATTATATTTCAATAAAATGCATTTTAAAAAAAAGACCTAATTTGGTGATGTGTCATGACTCAAAATGAGAAGAGCTGGATTATTAATGGATTATTAACATCCATTAATAATCAGAACATGGAATGTACAAAGTATGAATCTAGGTAAATTGGAAATTGTCAAAAATGAAATGGAATGCATAAAGATCAATATCCTAGGCATTAGTGAGCTTCAAGACTGGTTTTGGCCATTTTGAATCAGACAACCATATGATCTACTATGCTTCGAATGACAAGTTGACGGGGAATGGCGTAGCATTCATTGTCACAAAAAATGTTTCCAGATCTATCCTGAAGTACAATGTTGTCAGTGATAAGATAATATCCATATACCTACAAGGAAGGCCAGTTAATACTACTATTATTCAAATTTATACACCAACCACCAAAGCCAAAGATGAGGAAATTGAAGATTTCTACCAACTTCTGCAGTCTGAAATTGATCGAACATGCAATCAAGATGTGCTGATAATCACTGGTGATTGGAATGCAAAAGTTAGAAACAAAGAAGAATCACCAGTAGTTGGAAAATTCAGCCTTGGTGATAGATATAATGCTGGAGATTGCATGATAGAATTTTGCAAGAATAATGACTTATTTATTGCAAATACCTTTTTTCAATAACACAAATGATGGCTATACACATGGACTTCATCAGATGGAATATACAGGAATCAGATTGACTACATCTGTGGAAAGAGGCGATAGAAAAGCTCAATATCTTCAGCCAAAACAAGGCCAGGAGTGGATTGTGGAACAGATAATCAACTGCTCATATGCAAGTTCAACTTGAAGTTGAAGACAATTAAAACAAGTCCACAAGAGCCAGAATATGACCTTGAATACATCACTCCTGAATTTAGAGACCATCTAAAATAGATTTGATGCATTGAACACCAATACCAACAAACCAGAAGAGTTGTGGGATAACATCAAGAACATTATCCACAAAGAAAGCAAAAAGTCATTAAAAAGACAGGAAAGGAAGAAAAGGCCAAAATGGATGTCA
>NW_006921588.1:30669373-30693876 GCF_000298275.1 Orycteropus afer afer
TGACAGGAAGAGATCCATATTTGTATCCATTCCAAAGAAAGTTTATCCCACAGAATGCGGAAATTATCAAACAATATAATTAATATCACACACAAGTAAAATCTTACTGAAGATAATTCAAAAATGCTTACAGCAGTATATTGACAGAGAACTTCCAGAAAGGCAAGCTTGATTCAGAAGAGGATGTGGAATGAGAGATATCATTGCTGATGTCAGAGGGATCTTAGTTGAAAGCAAAGAACACCAGAAAAATGTTTACTTATGTTTTGATTATGCAAAAGCATTCAATTGTGTGGATCATAACAAATTATGGATAACATTGAGAAGAATGGGAATTCCAGAACACTTAATTGTACTCATGAGCAACCTGTACATAGACCAGGAAGCTGTCATTCAAACAGAACAAGAGGACACTGCATGGTTTAAAATCAAGAAGGGAGTATGTCAGGTTTATATCCTTTTACCATACTTATTTAATCTGTATGCTGAGCAAATAATCCGAGAAGCTGGACTATATGAAGAAGAATGTTGCATCAGGATTGGAGAAAGACTGATTAACAACCTGTGATATGCTGATGACACAACTTTGCTCACTGAAAGTGATGATGACTTGAAGCACTTACTGATGAAGACTGAAGACTACAGTCTGTGGTATGTATTACACCTCTATATAAAGAAAACAAAAATCCTCACAAATGGACCAATAAGTAGCATCACAATAAATGGAGAAAAGATTGAAGTTGGTCAGAGATTTCATATTACTTGGTTCTACAATCAACACCAATGGAAGCAGCAGTCAAAATACCAGATGACATATAGCACTGGGCAAATTGGCTGCAAAAGACTTCTTACAAGTGCTGAAGAGCAAAGATATCTCCTTGAAAGCTAAGGTGCACCTGACCCAAGCCATGGTATTTTCATTTTCCTCATAAGCATGTGAGAGCTGGACAATGGATAAAGAAGTCCAAAAAAGGAGTTGATGCTTTTGAGTTGTGGTGTTGGCAAAGAATGCTGAAAATACCAAGGACTGCTAAAAGAACTAACAAATCTGTCCTGGAGGAAGTGCAGCTGGAATGCTCCTAGGAAGCGAGAATAGTTAGCTTCATCTCACCTACTTTGGCCATGTTGTCAGAAGGGACCATTCCCTGGAGAAGGATATCATGCTTGGTAAAGTGGAGAGTCAACAAAAATGGGGAAGGCCCTCAGCAAGATGGATTGACACAATGGCTACAACGATGAGCTCAGGTACAGCAAGGATTGTGGAGCTGGCACAGGACCGGGCAGTATTTCATTCTGCTGCACATAGGGTTGCTATGAGTCAGAGATAACTCGATGGCAACTAATAACAGTAAAAACAGAGTGTTGAATGTCACACTGGTATGACAAAATTGGTATTTTATTAAGAAGGCTGGCAGTGATGTGGAGAATGGAGTGAAGAGATTGACTCTGGAGGCTGGGAGACCAGTTGGGGTTCTGTTCCAATGGTTCAGGTACACTAAGGCAGTAGCAGAAGGGTTGGGTAGGAGCCAAGGAGGAATGGCCCAATCCAGTGTTTTTAAGCTGTTAGCAAGTGTCAGAATCTTGTTAAAACACAGATCACTGGACCTCACTCCCAGAGTTTCTGATTCAGTGTGTGTATGTTGTTGCTGTTGTTAGCTGCCATCAGGTTGGCTTCTGACTCATGGCAAGCTCACACACAATGGAATGAAAAGTTGCTCACTCCTTCCCCATCCCCATGATCAGCTGTGATCAGACTATTGTGATCCACAGAGTTTTCATTCATTTATTTTCAGAAGTAGATCACCAGGCCTTTTTCATCGTCTGTCTTAGTCTGGAAGCTCTGCCAAAACCTGTTCAGCATCCTAGTGACACGCAAACCACCACCCACAGATAGTGGCTGAGTTTGAGTTGCATTTGCCGGGAATTGAACCCAGGTCTCCCACATGGAAGGTAAGAATTCCACCATTGAACCATCACTTACACCAAGGATTTTCTCTCTAACAATGAAATGATACTCATGCTGCTGATCCAGGGACCACACTTTGAAAACTACAAGTCTAGCCTATTCCCAGGAGCTCTGGTAGCATAATGCCTAAGGCTAACCAGAAGGCTGGTGGTTCAAACCCACCAGCCACTCCTTGGAAGGAAGGTTGGGCAATCTACTTCCATAGTGATACTGACTTGGAAACCCAAGGAGGGGTCACTATGAGTCAGATCCAACTCAACAGCAGTGGGTTTAGCTTATTTCCATTGGCCAAGTCAAAAATGAAACTATTCTCTTCTCTCCCACTTAGAAAAGAGGAAAAGTCATTTGGGCTAGGGACATAGAGATAAAATGTAGAAAAAGAAGAGTTTGTTACCATTCAGCTGGTATCTGCAAGGTACCAGACACAGAGCTATTTCCACAGTGTTACACATAGAAACCTGAGCCCGAACAAGCCGCACAAACTTACTAGTTCCTGCCTCAGATTCTGAGACTACATTCAAAGCAATGTGAAAACAAAAGCCATGTTTGGGTAGGTTTCCAAATTCCATTGTAGTATTTATTAGGGTCAGAGCTGGGCATAAAGCAAAAGCTCATGAAATTTGGCTTCTATTAAATTTGGCTCTGGTTGTGTAGTGGTTAAGACGTTTGGCCGCTAACCAAAAGGTCAGTGGTTTTAACCCACCAGCTTTTCCACAGAATAAAGATAAGATGAGGCAGTATGCTTCCATAAAGACTGAGAGCTCTGGAAACCCATTGGGGGTTGCCATCATTTGGAATCAACTCGATGGCAGTTGGGTCTGGTTTTCAGTTTTGATATGTGGTCAAAAGTCTCATGATGATTATTAGCAATTCTGAAAACTTGTTAGATCAGACAAATAGTCCTGATATATCATGTTTCACAAGATGACACAGCTTCAGGGATTTCTGGGTTCATTTGATGCTCAAATGGTTCATTCCAATGGCATGTTTTACTCCATTCACTGGGCCAGCCAGATTCAACACTCGGGCAGAGACAGCAAATGGAGGAAGTTAAAAGCACCAAATATTGAAGAATCCACTTTGATAGGCCACCTCCCTCATAATTTAGACCCTTCTGTTGGAGATTTGAAAATGTATTCTAGACAGAAGACATGTTAACAGAATCATTTCATGGTTCAGCATCCACTCGGTGTGATTACCCATATCTGTAGGAACAGAAGCCCCTCCCTACTCAAGAGATTTATGACCTATGTATATGATTCTATTTTGTTGAAAGATAATGTGTGCATTATTGAGAAACAAAATGATAACATTTATTTTAAGATTATCCCACTTTCCAATTAGAGGCTATAGAGCTAAGACATGTTCACCACTTTTATATTCTTTTGGCCTCACTCATTGCTTTATCCCATTAACAAATACTGAAAGAATACCCTGAGGAGAAAAGGAAGAGGTCTTTGGTTATTTCTGAGCTAGTGGAAATTGAATTTGAGATTACAAAACCTAGGTGGGAATTCCAAATCTGCTACTTTGTAGCAATTTTTAGGGACTTCAGTATCTATATTTGTAAAATAAGTACAACACTTTCTTTCTGGGCCTGAGAATTAACTGAGATAATACGTGTAGATAGTCTGTGGAAACTGTGAAATACTACACAACCCCATGCTGTGGAACAATTAGCAGTGGCAGTAGTAGTCCAATTCAATCCAGCTGCTGTTGAGTTAATTCCAACTCACGGCAACAGAATGTTAACATGTGTCAGAGTAGAACTGTGCTTGGCAGGTTTTCAAGGCTGACTTTTAGAAGTAGATTGCCAGCCCTTTCTTCAGAGGACCTCTGTGTGCCCTTGAATGTCCAGTCTTTCAGTTAGCAGCCAAACAGGTTAACCATTTGCACCACCCAACCTTCCAACAGCAGCAGTAGCTGTAGCAGATTGTTTGTTCCTCTTCTCTCACATTCACCATACAAACTCAACTAAAGAAAGGTGGATGAAATGAACAATAAGAGTTAGCAAATGTTTAAGCTCATGCATGGCTGGCCATGAGTACTAGCTCCCTTTCTTCCCTTGAGTTACAACTCCCATCTCCATCCTTCCAAGTTCTATCCTGAGTTACTATTCCAACAACCTTGCAAGAGTTGGAGGCAACATAAAATGGTGACTCTAGCAGTGATTCAAACCCACTCCTCAGAAGGAAGGTTAAGCAATCTACTTCTGTAGTGATACTGCCTTGGAAACCCAAGGAGGGGTGGCTATGAGTCAGGTCTGACTTGACGGGACATGACAACAACAACAACAAGCAGTGATTATCACCCTGTGGAAGCCATCCATACAGGGGCAGGGTGGGCAGCAAGGAAAAGAGTTTGAATTGTAGATGTTACAAATTTAAACAACTGTGGGGTTAAGGTCAAAGGTTCGAAAAGTCAAATCCAAAGTCTGCAAGAATAGGGTCAGGGAGAAGTAAGCAGGTACCATAGATCTAAACCAGCCATGTGTCTAGGATCTAAGAGATAAGCAAAATTCAAAGTGATAACTTTTCATTCCATTGTTCCACCAACCTAATTATTATCGGTCTTTCTCACCCAAATTATAGTCTTGTTCTTCCTAGAGCTGCTGATAGATTAAAGTTAGCTTGCAATTTAAAATGAGATGCATTATTGAGTTTAGATGTGCTTTGTTTTATGGCCAAAGTGGGCACTCAATTCATTCCTCCAGAAAATCCAAAAATTAATCTTATATTAGGCTCAGTCATCAGAGGGCTATACACACAAGCTACATTGCTTTATTCATTTCTATTGAATTTTTCTTTATGGTCACGAAATCAACTTACATTGAAAAACTGTTGTTTGACTTACCGTAAAGATTATATTGTAAACTATGTTACCTATCCTGAACACCCTCTTTGTTTTAACCTTCAGAACATTGCAAATCATGGAACTGATTTTATTGCACTTTACATTGGCAGCTAGAAAGCTCAGAAGCAAAAGCGTGCCACACAAATGAACAGGAAAGTATGATATGAATTCTGTTTGCCAATTTCCCCTTGGTTTGATCTTCTTTTTCTAACTTTGTTTTCTATTCATGAAAAATTCCTTCTTTCAAGGTGAGGACCAGGTTTGCTGGTCCAATAGAGCCTGGTGGAACCACTGAAACTATGGCCCCTAGCTGCCCTTCAGGTCTGGAATTGAACCCACACCTGTGGTTTCCAGCCAAACAATGTACAGGCATGTGAGTTAAACATTTCCCTCAAATAGACACATGCCCTGGAGAGAACAATCATGGGAGAAGGAGGGGCTGCTTATGCACAGGGAGACAGCTCAGGGCGCAGGAGAGTATGGAGGGATGGTCACTGGGAAGAGGTAACTATGGGAAGGAAGTGGGAGGGGAGCTGTTGCATTGTGGTAAACTGTGGTCAATGACATGAGACAAAGTATATGTGAACTGCTGTATGGAAAATGAATTTGCTCTGTAAATCTTCACCCAAATCACAATAAATAAAAAATAAAAAAATTCCTTCTTTCATGTGTTATCATCTTGTTGTATAGAATATGTTTTTCTAACTGACCTTGAGTTCTTTTGGAAATCAGCTAAATGATGGAGAAATGAATGCCTAACCAGAGAGTAGTCATGGTATAGGCATAAAACCCTCAGCAGGGCCACAGATTATAAATAAGAATGAAAACAAAGTCTGGTGTTAAAAACTAAACTCATTGCCATCAAACTGACTCTAAGTATAGCACCCTGTCAGGACAGAGTAGGACTCCCCACATGCCTTCCAAAGCTGTAGATCTTTATGGAAGCAGGCTACCACATTTTTCTTCCATAGAGAAGCTGGTGGATTCCAACCACCAACCTTCCAGGTAGAGGCCAACCACTTAACCACCGTACCACCAGTGCTCCTTAAGTCTGATATTACCTGAATCATTTCCAACCAGAGGCCTAAAATTCTTTAACTCCTGTTATCTCAGCCTATCTTGAAGTTCCTGATTTTGACCATCCCTCAGACCTGACAGCTCCTTTACCCTGTGTCCTCGCTGGGTGGAGACCTTCCTCAGCAAGCCCCAGTGCCTGCTGCATGCCCTGACACCTGTCTAGCCTGACCTCCACTGCCCTCTGCTTCTGTGACTGCCCACACCTTGGCATGGTAATCTGGATCCCTGGCTGTAGACCCCATAACTCATATTTCCTGATTTTGGCCCCAGCCACACTATAATTATTCCTAAATTCACATATGATTTTGGCTTCGATCATACTTACCTGCCAAGTTATACAAAAAAGACATTTATTTTAGAATCTTTTAGAACGCATGAATCTTTTCAGTGTTTCGGAGTCCCCACCAATGTGATTTCTCAGCTAAGAATTCATGGTGCTCTGAAAATGAGGCCAAGACTTAAAAAATCCAGAGCAGCTACATCTTCTTTAAAAAGGAGTCCAACCAGAGGGAATTGGGAAGGGGTGGTGGGAATAAGGACAAGTGCCCTCCATCTCTGTTTATAAGGAAGAAAGAAAAGTTAAATAAAGAGATGGAGTCCTATTAGGAAAGCAAATCCTAAATGCTTTCTGTTTCATAAGCACAGCATTCTAAATAAGAATTGTGTGAAATCTGAAGAAGCCTTTTAAACATGCTGCCCCTATAATTATCTCTTCTCCTCTCAAATTTTCATCTCTCCACTTGTCCCTTTTCTGTTCAACCTGCTTTTCTCTCATGACTGTAGATTCAGCCCTATTTCCCCTTTCACTGTGAAGTTGCACTCGCTGCCCTCAAATCCTTTTACAGCTTAATCTTTGCACTGGCTTTTTACTCTTCACCCTGCTACCACTCTCTTCCAAAATTAGGCAGTCAACACTGATCTTTAAAATGTCAGATCCAACAAGCTTCCTTTTTCCAGTTTTCATTGTATTTATGCTTTAAATGCATGTGAAGGTAATAATAATAGTAGTAGTAGTACTGACATTGAGTCAATTCAGATTCATGTGCTCCATGGGGTTTTCAAGGCTGTGCCCTTTCAGAAGCAGATTACCAGGCCTATCATTCAAGATGTCTCTGGGTGGGTTCAAACCTCCAAACTTCTGGCTATTAAATCAGAAAACAAACCCATTGCCATCAAGTCAATTCCAATTCATAGAGATCCCCATTGGGTTTTCAAGGTGATATATCTTTATGGAAGTAGATTGCCCCATTTTCCTTCTGTGGAGTGGCTGGTGTGTTTGAACTGCCAACCTTCTGGTTAGCAGTCAAATGCCTTAGGCACTGTGCCACCAGAGGTCCTTTTTGGCTAGGAGCCGAGTGCTTAACTATTTGCGCCATCCAGGAACTCCAGTGTTAATATTGTTGTTGTTGTTATGTGCTGTGGTGTCGGCCCTGACTCATAGCGACCCCTCCTTGGGTTGCCAAGGCAGTATCACTACGGAAGTAGATTGCCCAGCCTTCCTTCCGAGGAGTAGCTGGTAGGTTTGAACCTCTGGCCTTCTGGTTAGCAGTCAAGTCCAGTGTTAATAGTAGCTATTATTTATTTGTTTTGATGACAATAGTTTATTTTGGGGCTATCCTGGGAAGACAGTGAGGAAGAAAGGAAAATGATACAGGGAAGGAGGGAAAACCAATGAATGATGCACTATTGAGCTGGTTATCACTGTGGACAATTGGCTCAATCCTACTGGAGACTGCCTGAAGGACCACGTAGAAACCACTTAGGATTGTCCCTCTGAATTACAGGAGGTTGGGGCATTTATCCAGCAACTCTTATTCTCCATTGGTTGAGTTGCCCCTGGAGAACAGTCCCCCTACACACACACACACACACACACATACACACACACACGTCCCTATTGTGGCTGTGCCTACAAGTAGACTAAGCAAAGTAGCTATTATTTATTGAGCACCTACTACATGACAGCTCTGGTGGCATAGTGCCTAATGCATTTGACCACTAACCAGAATGCTGGCACTTCAAACCCACTAGCCATTCCTCAAAGGAAGATTGGGCAATCTACTTCCATAGAGGCACCATCTCAGAAACCCAAGAAAGGGTCGCTGTGAGTCAAAAATGACTCGACAGCAGTGAGTTTTGTTTTGTTTTGTTTTTTTACTTGACAGAGCACTGTACCATAGCATCTCCTTCTCTCAAGGCAATCCAATAAGGTTGATGTTTTCTCAGCTAGGAGAGTTTGCCTAACTTACCCAAGATCACACAACCAGCAAGTGGCAGACCTAGGATTCAAACCCAGGAATATCTGGGTGGTGAATTAAAGATGGCTGCAAATTCTCTGCCACTCCTCCTTTGAAGAGGTGGCATCTACTTCCCTCCCCTTGAATCTGACCTGGTCCTGTGGCTTGTTCTGACCATCAGAACACAGCAGAAGTGATGCTGTGTAACTTCCAAGACCGAGCCTTAAGAGATCTGCAGCTGTTGCTTCTGTGCACTGAAAGTGTTTCCTCTTGGAAACCAGCAGCCATGTAAGAAGTCCAGCTACTCAGAGACCACCATGCTATGTGGAAGCCAGATAGAGAGTGGGGTATTAGGGCCTATATGTGATGCCTTCTTAGACCTTCCAGCCCAACCCACTGCTAGCTGAATGCAGCCAGAGTGAGCAGCTTCAAGTGACATTTCATGGAGCAGAAAAACCATTTAGCCAAGCCTGCCTGAAATTGGTACTATGAAGTTAAGCAACTTCTGGTAGAGACAGACTCTTAAAGAGTATGTAGCTGCTCTAGTTTTTAAGTCTTGGTCCCAATTTCAGAACTGAATTTCTGACCTACAAAATAATGATAGATCATAAATTGTTCTTAAACCACTGTTTTAACCCACTAAGTGTTAGGGTTATTTGTTATGCAGCAATAAATAACCTAAGCCACCTGATTCTGAAATGTTTTTTGCTAACTCTTTACTAATTTCCACTAAACCTATTTCTTATTCTATATTTCTAGACTTATTTAAGGGTACTACCATCCTCGTCGGATAGTAACCTACCTCTCGGAAGGAAGGTTGGGCAATCCTACTTCCGTAGTGATACTGCCTCAGAAACCCAAGGAGGGGTTGCTATGAGTCGGGGCCGACTTGACGGCAAACAACAACAACAACACCATCCTCAGTTTCTTCAGAATCATCTTTTTAATTAAAAAAAAAAAAAATGAGGACACAGTATACATAAAATGTGGTACTGGTGCTGTAACAGAAAGATTCAATAGACAGAGTCTTGCCTTCAAAGGCCCATAAGGTCAGCGCAATAATCAAATGCACGAATATCACAGAAGAGTGAGCAAAAATGGGTGCTAGAGTAAGAACCTGAAGGTGAAAAGCCGAGGCCAGGGTTCTGACTGGGACCCCCACAGGGAACTTCAAGGGCTGGAGGAAGCACATCCACCCAAACGTGGGGAAGAATCAATTTTGTTTCTTTGGCCCTCAGGCTCTGCCCGCACAACCAGTCACCAATTCCTAACAACTCTACCTCTTCCTCTTCTTTCCCTTCTCCCTGCCCCTGACCTGTCTTGCTGGGACCTTTGTTACAGCTCCCTAATGCTCACCTTGCCTCCTTCCTGTTTTCTCCATTTCATTCTTACTGTCTCTAGAGGGATTTTCAAAAAATACAGATGAAATTCTTGACACTGTTCTCCTCAAAACCAGCTAATGGCATCCAGTTACCTAGAATCCAAGAAAACTGCACGGCATGCTGCCAAGGCCCTGGGCACTCTGTTCTTGAGTTAACTTGTAGCCCATCACTCACCCCAGCCACTCTGAACCGGGACCCATTTTGCCTGTGCTCATGCTCTCCTCAGTTCTGAAGGATTCCTCCCCAACCCACCCAGACTGAAATTCTACCCTTTGTGGGTTCAACACAAATGAGGCATACACTAAGAGGTTTTCTAGGTCTTCTTGGTCAAAATCAATCATTTCTCCCTTTGCACACTTCCACAGCCCTTCACACTTTCCCACCGTTCTGCCTTATGTGTACACTTAGTTACTGATAGATACTCTATCTCTTGAAACCCCTTATTCCTTTTTTCAGGAATTCCACACTCTTATTTCTTCTTTTACCTTGATGATCACTCCTTCTCAAACTCGTTTCCTGGTTTCTCTTTATTTTTCTCATTTCTAAATGTGGGAGTACTCCCCAGAACTTCTTATCATCTTTACCAATACCCACTGTCCAGGGGAAGTCCACTCTTCTCATGTCATTAATCTATCTTCTCATGACTCTCATATCTGTCTCCTGTCCAGATGTCTTCCTTGAACTCCAGGCTCCTACGTCTAACTGCCTATTCAATGTCCTCACCTGGATTCTTCTGCAAACCATGATTGCATCTCAAACCTAACGTCTAAAAAGGCATCCTTGATTCCTGCTCCATCCCTCTACCATGTGAGCTTCTCCCACAATCATTCTTATCTTGAAATTAACAACTCCTGTTTTCCAGTTTTCAAGCCAAAACCATTGACATTTTCATTATATCTTCTTTCTCTCATATCTTATATCCAATCCACCAGCAATTTTATCAGATTATATCCTTAAATTATCTCCATAATCCAACTACTTCTCACTACCTCCATCTTGATCCAAGCTGCTATTCTATCCAACTTATATTATTATTACAGGGGCCTCTTAATTTGTCTCTCTACTTCTACTCTTACTCAAGCCACTCAAGACACATGCATAAATCACAATCCATTCCCCACGTAGTATCCAGAAGATCCCTTCAAACATAAGTAAGTGCATCTCACTTCCCTGCTCCATACCCTCATTGCTTCCCACTTCATTCACAGAAATAAAAAATCATCATAGTGGCCTACAAAAGACCCTACATGATCTCTCCCCAGCTCCCTCTCTGACATCATCCCCAGCCACTCTTCTCTCTCTCATTGTGCACCAGCAACATTGGCCTCATTGCTATTTCTTAAATGTGGCCACCATTATCCACCTCAGGGCCTTTGTATTTACCTTTCACCAGACCTGGCTCATTCTCTTATTTCCTTTAGGCTCTTCCCTTTACCTAACCAGAAAAGCCTTCTCTGTGAACCATCCAAAAAACCAAACCAAACCCACTGCCATTGAGTCAGATCCAACACATAGTGACCCCTCCTTGGGTTTCCGAGACGTTATCACTATGGAAATAGATTGCCCAACCTTCCTTCCAAGGAGTGGCTGGTGGGTTTGAACCACCAGCCTTCTGGTTAACAGTCAAATGACTTAGGCGCTACGCTACCAGAGCTCCCCTGTGAACCACATGTAACAGTAAATCTCACCATAGAGGTCATTCTCTAGTCCCCATATCCCACTTTATTTTTCTCCAGACAAGATCTACCACCACCCAGCACACTCTCTCCTCTAGAATGTAAGTTCCATGAGAACAGGAACTTTGTTTTTTTTTTCTGTTCTGTCTGATACAGTGCCTGACCATTGTAAGTGCTTGATTAACATTTATCAAATGATTGAATAAATTAGTTTCAAGCTTCAACTTACAATCCCTTTGTAAGTAGGTCACACACATGCTCTTAGAGAACTGAAATACTTTTAATTAGGAAACTCTTGTATTCTGCCAAATTCATCTGGCAAACTTTTGTCCCCAGGGACATTCTTTCCTTACTCGTGATTTTGTTCCAGGTGCATTGATTTTTTTTAAAATTCTTTTCCAGTTGGAGAGCACATTGTTACCAAGCCAATGAACCACCTTGTGGATATATTTAGTTGCATTGGGTATTATTTTTCCTTTTTAAAAAATAGATATAGGAGTACCAACATGTGAACTTTCAGAAGGAAGGAGTAAAAGATGGAGCCAAAAGGAGAACTATGATCTCCAGAAAAGTATTTCATCACCAAGACAAAGTCACAAAAGGCTTTCTATTTGTTCTTTTGCAATTATTGGAAGAATGGTGAACTGTGTTAGACAGAGGTAAAGCACCAACTTAGGACCAACACTAAACCTACTGATTATGGAGACAGGCCAATTTCCCCACATTCACCTACCCTAGCCTTGAAGTTGAATTTTTAAGTCAGAATGTATGGAACCAGCTGTGGACCTCTCTCTAACTCACCACATCAACCAAGAAAACTCATTCCCAGTCTCTGGGTTTTGTTGCATTGGATTACATGAGTGGTTAATGTTTTGGGGTCCTAAACCCCTTTCAATGCTATGGACCATCTTCCTCCAAAATGGAGGAATCCATTTTGCATTGCACCTTAGGGAGTTTACAGACCTATCAAAGCTCAATCTCTGCCACTTATTAGCTTTCATTAACTGTTTGTCTTTGAGCAAATCCTAAATCTTTGAGTCCCAGATTTCTCCACCATCAAATGAGAAGAACTCTATCTATCAGAGTTGCTGTGGAAATTTGAAGAAATTATGTGTTAAACACTAATTACAAATTGTGAAGTGTTAAACAATTATAAAAGGGCTATTTACAGTGGCTGAATTGAGACTCAAAGCTACTAGCTTAGACCAATGGTCTCCAAACTTCTCTGATTGCACACCCTATCAATAAGAAATTTTTGAGTGCATACATCACTATTTCCTTTTTCATCAATAGCATACAAGTGTTACTAAATTTAAAAATGGATGAGTAAGATGAAGTAAATAATATATTTTTAACAGTAACACCCAAACATTTTATAGTTAAATTGTAGAATTTTGTCATTGTATTTTGAATACTGATTAATCTTAATGGTGGCATGCTGATAACTTCATATGCATGATACACATTTAGGAAGAGAATTATTATTAGCAATAAAACCAAAAACCAAACTCACTGGTCTCAAGGTAAATATGACTCATAGTGGTACTGTAGGACGGAGTAGAACTGCTCCTTGAGTTTCCAAGGTTGTAAATCTTTACAGAAGCAGACTGCCACATCCTTCTCCCTTAGAGCATCTGGTGGGTTTTAGCTATTGACCGCTTGGTTAGCTTTAACCACTGCACCACCAGGACTCTTTCTATGTAATCATACCAAATCAAACCAAACTCACTGCCGTTGAGTCAATTCCGACTCACAGCAACCCCTCCTTGGGTTTCTGAGACAGTATCTCTTCGAAGTAGATTGCCCAGTCTTCCTTCCAAGGAGTGGCTGGTGGGTTTGAACCACCAGCCTTCTGGTTAGCAGTCCAATGCCTTAGGCACTACACTACCAGAGCTCTTACACCAATCATGTTGTTATTGTTGTTAGGCTCCTTAATGGGGAAAAGGGAGGCACAGTGATACAATGTGAAAAAGACTCAGGCAACCATTGCTGACTTTAAAATGGAAGGTGGCCATAAGCCAAAGAATGTGGGCAACCTCCAGAAGCTGGGAAAAGCAAGAAAACAGCTTCCCACCTAGAGCCTCAAGTTAAGGAATGCAGCCCTGACAATGCCTTGATTTTAGCCCAGTAAGACTCAAATCAGATTTCTGCTTTTAGAAAAATAAGGTAAATTTGTATTGTTTTAAGCCACTAAATTTGTGGTAATTTATAACAGCAGCAAGGAAACTAATACGGAGGTGTATAATTCAGATCTTGCTTAAACATAATGCCTCACAAAGCAAACTCGTTGCTGTCAATTCTGACTCCTGGTGACCCCGTGTTCCATGTGTTTCAGAGTAGAATTCTTCCACAGGTTCTTCTTGGCTGTAATCTGTATGGGAGTAGATCACTAAGCCTTTCTCCTATGGCACTAGTGGCTGGGTTTGACAGTGGGTGGGTTTGAACCACTAACCTTTAGGTTAATAGTTGAATATAAACTGTTTCTCCACTCAGGGACCTCATTGCTAAGACATCAGAACCACATAAATATAAAGCAATATTATTGTGCAGATGCTGAATGGCTTCCAGAAATTTGCCCATCAGGTAGGATCCCTGTGACTTGGTAGCCTAGAGGTGACTAGTTTTAGCCTTTCAAGTACTGGACTTCTTATCCCTTCACTACAGAAGAAGGGCAACCAGGAAGGACAATGCCCATCAAGACAGATGAAAAATGTTGTCTGCCAGTGGTCCTATAAGTTTATTTGTATGACCTGAATTCCCAGGTGTGTAGTAGAGCTGACAAGGAGCAAGGTTAGTCACTACTTGGTCACAGCCGGCTAAACAAAGGGAGCAAGTAGTTGAACCTGTGGCCTTGGGACCATAGTCGCAGGGGACATCAAGCTCAATTGGCATAACATACTATACAAAACATTGTTCCACCTCCTACTTTGGCGAGTTGTTGTTATGTGCCATCGAGTCAGACCCGACTCATAGTGACCCCTCCTTGGGTTTCCGAGGCAGTATCACTACAGAAGTAGATTGTCCCATCTTCCTTCTGAGGAGTGACTGGTGGGTTTGAAGTGCCAGCCTTCTGGTTAGCAATCAAGTGTCTTAGGCACTATGCTACCAGAGCTCCTACTTTGGCGAGTAGCGACTGGGATCTTAAAAGCTTGCAAGCAGCCATCTAGATGCAACGATAGGTATCTCTTCGTCCAGAGCAAAGAAGAATGAAGAAAACCAAAGATTCATGGAAACAATTAGTCCTAGCTACTGGTACACCATGCAATCTGCAGCCTATGCAACTATGAGACCAGAAGAACTAGATGGTGCCCAGCTACCACTGTCAACCACTTGGAAGGGGATCTGTGTAGGAGATCCTGGATAGAGAGGGAAAACAATGTGGAACAAAACTCAAATTCATTTGGAGAAAAAAAAGGGGGGAGGGGGGGCCAGGTTTGCTGGTCCAACAGAGCCTGGTGGAACCACTGAGACTATGGCTCCTAGCTGCCCTTCAGGTCTGGAATTGAACCCACACTTGTGGCTTCCAGCCAAACGAAAGACAGCCATATGAGTTGAACACTTACCTGAGGTAGATACACTACTTAAAGAGAAAAATCATGGGAGAAAGAAGGGCTGTTTATGTACAGGGAGACAGCTCAGGGGGCAGGAGGGCATGGAGGGATGGACAAAGGGAAGAGGTAACTATCAGGAGGAAGTGGGAGGGGAGCTGTTGTATTGCAGTAAATTGTAGTCAATGTCATGAGACAAAGTGTATGTGAATTACTGTATGGAAAGTGAATTTGCTCTGTAAATTTTCACCCAAATCACATTAAAAAAAAAAAAAAAATTGCTGTCTGCATGCAATAGTTTCTAACTCAAGGGACAGTTGGCACAGAAAGATGTGAAGGTGGGTACTGTGAGTCTAAGAGCAGAGCTGGGGTTAGCACCAAGAATGTGAGGCCAAATTAAGCAGGATCTGAGGGTTCAGAAGCATAGGAAGCAATAAGGCAGTAGGACCCAGGAGACACCTCCCAAAAGATTTCCTTCATGATGTTGATGTTGCATCATTCCCTAAATAGACCATATGGTTAGTGTGGAGTAAAGAATAAAACTAGGAGGAGAGTATTAGGCCTGGTCTAAATAAAAGTCAATGCTCATTTCAGGGACTCAAGTCACAGAGTAGACCCAAAGCTCAGGGGGACCATCAATCCACTGTGCAGGTTTTAAGCCCCTTCAGGACCTGGGACTCTGGTATTGCTGCCCATTGAATCATGGTTCCACAAGTGCTTGACTCCAGCCAAGGTGAACATCTGGATCTTCTAGCGAAAAGTCATGAGCCTGACAGCAACTGCCACAGAAGGGCTATAACAACCTCTCAGTGCCCCAAGTATGATTCTTATCCATGAAGTCCTCCTTGTTTGAGATGGAAATATAGAAGATTAAGAGCTATCTCTTTTGACTCCATATTTCATTCTGCATTAGCAAACACATGTAACAAACTCAACTCAGCTCATTGCCATTAAGTCGGATCCGACTCATAGCGACCCCTCTTTGGGTTTCCAAGGTGGTATCACTCCGGAAATAGATTACCCAATCTTCTTTCTGAGGAATGGCTGGTGGGTTTGAATGACCAGCCTTCTGGTTAGCAGTCAAATGGCTTAGGCACTACGCCACATGTAACAGAAAATAAATTGAGTCTGAGAAGTCAGAGAAGAAAGGCCAAACTTGAACTGGCTCCCCCTCCACTCTGAACACTGCGGAAGAGAGTGGCTCTACTTCCCTGCCCAGGCAGGTCTGGGTGGGGAAGGAAGTTCTTGGCTCAGTGATCTTAAGCAAGGGAGAAAAGGAATATCTCATCATCCACTTCCTATCAGGAAGCAAACTGAGTCAGTCCTGATAGGCACATTATGAAAGAGCTTCTTGATTTCTACAGAAATACCACTTAGATGTTGAATGAGAGGAAGGCTGGCCAGTCTATTCCTCTCCCACCCCTATGACTGTCCTTGGCAGAATTTCTCCCTCCTCCTCCCAACTCCATCATCTCTACTCATCCCTTCACAGCCCTCCAAAATGCTGCCAACAGCAACAAGCTCACAATTAGATAATCACCACTGACTAATCTGCCGAGGTCCTTTTTTCTGACTTTACACTCTTCACATGTATGACGCAGACTGTTACAGATTGAACTGTGTCCCCAAAAATTACATGTTGTAAACCGTAACCTCCATAAAAAACAAAAAATACCAAACTCACTGCTGTCTAGTCAATTCGACTCATAGTGCCTGCTCCCTCCCCGCCTTAGCTTTCTGAGGCAGCGTCACTATAGAAGTAGATTGTCACTACGGCAGTGGATTGCCCAAACTTCCTTCCAATGAATTGCTGGTGGGTTAGAACCAGCAGCCTTCTGATTAGCAGTCAAATGCCTTAGGCACTAGACCACCAGAGCACCTCTATACATGTGGTAATAATCCCATTTGAGAATGTATTGTCTTTATTATGTTAATAAGACAGAGTTACTGTAGGGTATTCTGGTTTTTTTGCTTGTTTGTTCATTTGTTTGTTTCTTTGTTTTTTTTTTTTTAATTCTTAGTGTGATTTGGGTGAAAGCTTACAGAGCAAATTCACTTTCCATACAGTAGCTCACATACACTGTCTCGTGACATTGACTGCAATTTCCCACAATGCAATAGCTGTCTTCCCACTTCCTCCCCATAATTACTTCTTCCCAGTGTCTTTCCCTCCATGCACTCTGCCCTGCCCGCCCCCAGCTGTCTCCCTGTGCATACACAGTCCTTCTGTTCTCCCATGATTGATCTCTCCAAGGAGTGTATCCACCTAATGTAAATGTTCAGCTCATATGCATGTCTTTTGTTTGGCTGGAAGCCACAGGAGTGGATTCAATTCCAGACCTGAAGGGCAGCTAGGGGCCATAGTCTCAGTGGCTCCATCAGGCTCTATCAGACCAGCAAATCTGGTCCTTTTTTTTTTCTTTTAAATGATTTTGAGTTTTGCTCCACATTGTTCTCCCACTCTATCTAGGATCTACTGTAGGGTATTCCTGAGTCAATCTCTTTTGAGACAAAAGAGATTTTTAGAGATGGGGGAAGAGAGATGCCAAGTCGCATGATGATTGCCCAAGAGCAGAACCTTGAAGAGTCAAGGCTCTGCCTTCAGAGCCAGCCAAAAGAGAAAGCCTTCTCCTAAAGCCAACACTCTATGGTGCACTGCCTAAGGCATTTTACTGCTAACCAGAAGGTTGGCAGTTCAAAACCACCAACTGCTCCACAGAAGGAAGATGGGCAATCTACTTCTGTAGAGATTTACTGCCTTGGAAACCCAATAGGGGTCACTATGAGTTGGAATCAACTCCCTGGCAGTGGGTTTGCTTTTCTGGGTTTGGAACCTCCTAAACTGTGAAAAAAAAAAATTGATTTTGGTTTCTTAAAGCCACCCATTAGGAGCTCTGGTAGCATAGTGGCTAAGACACTTGCCTGCTAACCAGACGGCTGGCGGTTCAAACCCACCAGCCACTCCTCGGAAGGAAGGTTGGGCAATCCTACTTCCGTAGTGATACTGCCTCGGAAACCCAAGGAGGGGTCACTATGAGTCGGGGCCGACTTGACTCGACGGCACATAACAACAACAACAACAAAGCCACCCATTATGGTATTTCTATTGTAGTTGCATTAGATAACTAAGACACGCCCATCATTATCATCTCTCACTTGTCAATTATCAACCATGGGGTGGTGATGAAAAAGACCCACCAAACCCACTGCCATTGAGTTGAATTCCAACTCATAGTGACCCTTTTTAGGGTAGAGAAGAACTGCTGCATAGAGTTTCCAAGCCTGTAAATCTTTACAGAAGCAGACTGCCTCATCTTTCTCCTGTAGAGTGGCTTGTGTATATGAACCATCAATCTTTTTGTTTAGCAGCCCAATGCTTTAACTACTACAATACCAGAGCTCCTAGGAGAAAGACAAGAACCAAAATTTCCAGGGATGACTCTGTAGTTTTTGAATATAAACAGTCTGATAGTTATTTCAGGACAGGGTTTTATTCAACCCTGATTGCACATTAGCATCATCTGGGGAACTCTGAAAAATAATGTAATATATGTATTGTTACAAGCACATACTTACAAAATTAATTATATATTGATATTTATATAAATGCTAAGCTCTACCCCAGGCCAATTAAATTAGAATCTTTAGTGATGGTGTCCAGGCACTGTTTTTTTTAAAATAAAACTGTCCAGAGGATTGTAGCGAATCTTCTGGTCCTAGCCTCGCGTAGCCAGGACTGAGGACCTTGCCCTAGGATACCTTCTGGTCTCTCGTTCCTGGGGCAGAATCACTGCTGCAGCTAATGGCTCCATTCCGACAACTGGTGGCCACTCTGCTTTCTCTCTATTAAGCATCCATAGAATGCAGAGAAGATGCTGAAGGAAACTGTTTACATCGGCCTTTTATATGAATGCAAAACGTTCTTGTTCAAGGATGGTGGCAGTTACTCCCTCACTGAAAGGTGAACTGATGGAATAGTAACAAATGACAGAACCAGAGCAGATTCAGCACACCAGATGTCCAAGTTCCAATTTGAAATGCCACCTTCAGGCCTATTAGGGTTCTGCCAGGAAGAGACTATCTTGTAGCAGTTTGAGTATGATACCCAAAATGAAGCCATCATTCCAAATGGGTTCTGGCTAGGACAAAGCCCATTGAGATGAGGGCTTTTGTTCTAATTATCAAATCACATCATATATGAATGGAAAAAAAAAATTGAAGTTGTCAAGGATTTCATTTTACTTCGATCCACAATCAATGCCCAGGGAAGCAACAGTCAAGAGATCAAATGACATATTGCATTGGGCACACCTGCTGCAAAAGACCTCTTGAAAGTGTTAAAGAGCAAAGATGTCACTTTGAAGATTAAGGTGTGCCTGACTCAAGCCATTGTCTTTTCAATAGCCTCACATGCTAGACAATGAATAAGGAAAACCAAAGAAGAATTGATGCATTTAAGTTGTAGTGTTGGTGAAGAATATTGAATATACCATGAACTGCCAGAACAAACAAATATGTCTTGGAAGAAGTACAGCTGGAATGCTCCTTAGAAGAGAGAATGGCTAGACATCATCTCTCATACTTTGGTCATGTTGTCAGAAGGGAGCAGACCCTGGAGAAGAATATCATGTTTGGTAAAGTAGAAAGTCACTATAAAAGGGGAAGACCCTCAAAGAGATAGAGTGACATTGTGGCTGCAATGATGGGCTCAAGTACAGCAACGGTTGTGAGGACAGTTCAGGACCAGGCAGTGTTTTGTTTTGTTCTACATGGGATTGCTATGAGTCATAACCAACTTGATGGCACCTAGCAACAACAACATCAAATCTCACATTACATCATATGAGATTTTCACAACCACATCACACTGTTTGACCCTTACTGGACTTATGACCATGATCAAATTTGTTTTCCACATGTGGGTAAACAATGGTTCTCTCAGCCTG
This sequence comes from Orycteropus afer afer, assembly GCF_000298275.1. NCBI lineage: Eukaryota > Metazoa > Chordata > Mammalia > Tubulidentata > Orycteropodidae > Orycteropus > Orycteropus afer. The sequence continues at coordinate 30,689,059 of NW_006921588.1, forward strand.
TACAGTTCACCAGGGTTTCTGAGCCTATTTGCTTATTTTTATTGTTGGTAAAAAATTCCAAAACCAAACCCACTCCCATCAAGTTGATTCTGACTCAGTGACATTACAGGACAGAGTAGAACTGTCCCATGGGGTTTCCAAGGCTGTGAATCATTACAGAAGCAGACGCCTTCATCTTTCTGCTGTGGAGCAGCTGGTGAGTTCAATCCACCGACCTTTTGACAGCCAAATGCTTTAACCCCTGCACCACCAGAGCTCCTTACAGTAAGCCTATAGGACAGAATAAAACTGCCTTGTAGGGTTTCCAAGGCTATAATTTTTATGGAAGTAGATTGCCACTTCTTTCTCCTGCAGAGTTGCTGGTGGGTTTGAACCACTGACCTTTCGGTTAGCAGCTGAGCATTTAACCACTGCATCAACAGGGCTCCTTATTTGCTTGTGAGAGGTCCCCATTGTTCCTGATGACTAAGGTATTTTGGGATTCCAAGTCTGTCATCCAGCACTTCAGACGCCCGCTCTATGAATGTAAATGACAGGCTACCGATGTCCTTCAATTCATTAAGCATTCTAAGACACTTAGCGTACAGGACAACCAGTGAAGCTCTGCCCAAGGCCTCCAGGACTTTCCCCACTATGGTGACACTGACTCAAGCTCTCCTCAAAACAATCCTTTTCTGGGTTAAATCCATCACTATCACCATTATCCAGCCATCTTGACCGCAAAGATATCACAACAAATTTTACCTTAAGCTGAAAATCTGAATACATTATGTCTAAAACAATTCCCATTCTTACCAATTTTGCAATGATACCAAATAAGGAATTTGTTCTGGCATGGCTTGTTTTTTATAAACCTTTGCTAATTCCTAGTGATAACAGCCTTCTCTGCTAAGAATTCACAGGCTATAAGAGAGGGATAAAAAGGAATCTTAGCAATTAGCCTGAGATGAAAGTCAAGCTCACCAGGTGGGAGTTTCAAAATCTGCCTTCTTCCCCTTTGTGGAGAATTGAGGTCCACTCACTTTTCCACTCTGACACCGTTCTTGTTCTCCAGGATCCTTTCACAATCATTGACAGTGGATCAGCAATCTCATACATTCTCTCAGTACCCAGGTATCATCCCTCCCAGTCAAGAAACTTGAACTTATGCAGAACTAGGTGCTCTCCTTACAGTGTTCTTGTCTGGCTTGGGTTTCTGTCTCCCTTTGCCAATGTCTTAAGCCATTCCAGGCTGGAGAAAGAAAAAAAATAAAGCATTCTCTTTGCTGGAGAAAAAGTGACTCAGTCTTGAATCAATGACCCTGTATCTAGTTTTCCTACTGTTGTATCTAGTTTTCCTGCTAGAACCAAGGGAGGGTTGAACCTTCCAATGGGGTTGAATGGGACACAGCCAACCCCTATCACATGACTCATCAATCGAGCACAAAACCACCACAGAAGGTGGAATTAACCAGAAAAGAAAAGTACCACAGCCTCTGTTCTCTTCAGAAGATGACGGCATCACCACTTACAGTAGATGTATGGAAGTGGGACCTAATGCCAGCCCTGCTTCCTGAGGGTTGATTCATGGGGTAGGGAAGGCTGCACATCTCCTAGGAGTGTGTCTATTAACAAAGGAGATGTGACAAATGATATTAATGGCAGAGACCATCAGACAGGTACAGTGAGGATTAATTGAGAAATCAACCGTATTCTATCTCAATTCCCCATATGATCACCAATTAGTCATTTAGCTGAACTTTCAAATGCTTGATCTCATGGGTGACTCTTTTCAATGGAAGGCTTCAATCTTTGAGCTACAAGGGAAAGCAGATTCCTTACAGTATAAATGTACCCTTGGGATTTTTTCTTTGGCAGTATCCAGCATAAATTGAGTGCTATTCTAAGCATTTTACATTCATAAACTCCTCACAACCACTCTATGAGACTGATACTGTTCACATCCATATTTTATAGGGGACGAAACTGAGACACAGAAACATTAAGCATCTTGGTCAGGGTCACACAGCTAGAAGGTGGTAGATCTAGTATTTCCACCAATGTGGACTGACTATAGAACACTGATAAATTGATTGCAAAAACAGCTCAATTTTCTACTCCTTCCTTTATCTATGTTTGGAACCCTGTTACCATTGTGAGAACATGTCCCAGCTAGCCTGCTGGAGGATGAGAAATCATGTGGAGCACAATAATATCATGCTAGCCAAGGCCATGATAGACCAATGACCAATATATATGAGCAAACACAGTCAAGATCAGCAGAACCCAGAGATGACAGATTTACAAGGAATAATAAATAATCATTGTCTTAAGCTCCTACATTTGAGGGTGGTTTGTTACTTATCAGTAAACTGATACCAGCACCCATACTTGACTACCACACTATATTCTCTTTCTGATGACAATAGTTTCACCTGACTCTAGGATTCTCCAGGAATAGATAGCTCCAACTGTAAAGAGTCTTCCTTTATAAAACAGTTACCATGAACTGGACTTCAACTCGTAGTGACCCCATCTATGTGTGTCAGACTTGAACTGTGCTTCACAGGATTTTCAATGGCTGATCTTTTGCAAATAGAACACCAGGGCTTTCTCCTCAGGCACCTCTGGGTAGACTCAAACTTCCAACCTCACAGTTGGCAGCCTAGTGTGTTAACTCTTTGCACCATCCAGGGACTCCCCTTTCTCCATATTACCACTTTCTCTCTCTTCATGCCAATCTACCTGCCCTGTCACTATGACAACCCAAGAAGGCAGTTATTCATCTATTATTTTATTATATAAATTTTATTATATATAGTTATATATATATATTTTATTATATATAGTTATTCATCTATTCATCAGCTTTATTCTTTAGTATTTCCCTTTTTTCCTGTGGTAAAGAGGAAACTAGGGTGGCTCAACCCTTTACTACAATTTTGAGCTGTTTCCTTGCCTACCCTCTTTGTTCATCTCTCTGTCTTTCAAGAGGTAAATTGGAATTAGCCAACGTGAGTGGTCCAAAATGATGAAATCAGGCTAATGAGGGAGAAAGCATGGATAGTGTTGTATGTCATCACCTCACATTCCCTGGCCTTGCCATTCTCTCAGGGTGGGCTTCTTGTCAACACAGAGGAATGGCGGTCCCTGAAAGTGCACTCCTAATTTGTCACCTGATCCCCAAATGCAAACTTGCAAAGTTGAACTCTCACTGCCTGCCAGGATTCAGGGGGGCAGCAAGCTGTACCTCCCCAAGAACTAGCAGCCTCAGCTGCTCAACTCAAATTAAAAAAGAATTTGGAAACATGTTCCACAAAATGGGAGCCTTGTGGGGCTTTCTGTCAGCTGCTTCCAGCTACTGAGTTCCCAAGGAAATAGAGTGGCAAACCCTAGACCCAGAGGATATCCTTGGGAGGGTATGAGGGGCGCCACACTCAAGGTACCCCGAAGGATGGGGACCATAATCAATTAAAAATGGGATTGGAAACCTCTCCAAGAAAGACTGATAAAAAACAATTTGTGTTTTCATTAGAGTATTTCAAAACTTTTTTGCTATTAGGCATTCAATAAATGCTAAATGATGTTAATTCTTTTAGTGCTTCTTGCTTTTCTTGCTAAAAGGCCAATAGCTAAGTGACGTGGGTCGGTGAAGAGAAACCAAAAATCCCTGGGGCAAATCCAGTCTCACTGTGCCATTAAACACCCTCCCACCCTCATTATACTTGAACAACAATAGTTTAGTTTTAATTTCTTTTCCTTACATTTCTCAGCCTTAAGGGAAAATGTCCTGTGACAATTCTGTAATAGTAAGACAATTAGTGGTGACTCAGGCCCCCTGCTGCCTCTGCAGTCTCTTGAAGCTGAGGAGCAGGCAAAGACTTGCTTCCCATGTAGGGATGATGGGGTCTTGAATTAGGAAAGTCAGAATCAAAAGGAATGTTTGCCTTTAAAGAAACACTAAACTGGATGACAATTCAGCCCAAGGATTCTCTGCTTCAGGACAAGAGCCCACTGTAGGCATTGAGTCCCTAAGCAGATCTTTCATATAGATTCCCAAATGTTTCAAGTGGTGGCTTACCCTTTCTGAGCTCCAACATCCACACCATCCAGGCAGCCCAAGAATATCCGTCCAGGTACTAGATCCCCTAAGTCTGGTTTCTCCTCCTTTTTGCTGTTCCACTTCTGTGCATTTCACTTTTACCAATGAATGGGGAACAACCAGTAAAACTATGTTCTGTTTCAGAGAGAAAGCTTGTCTGCTTCGTATACTTGAAGCTCAAGCACTCAATCCAAAACCTGAATAAAGTAAAATGTGTCCTAGGATAGAGGGTGTGAGCATTCCCAAATTCCCAGTGGAGTGTGTTCCCAAGGAAATCATAATTTAAAAGTTTAGAAATCGGAAAGCATTTTTTTCCATAAACATAAAACTCTAGAGAAAGGGTAACTAAGTCCTCAAACTAGACAATGAAACTCTATGTAGCTATAGAAGTCTAATAATGGTGTTAAAGTGGAAAAATCCAGGTGTTACATTAAAAACCAAAAAAAAACGAAAACAAAAACTCACTGCCATTGACTTGATTCAGACTCATAGTGACCCCCATTGGGTTCCCAAGGCTGTAAATCTTTATGGAAGCAGACCATCTCACTTTTCTTCATTGGAGCGGTTGGCAGGTTCAAACCACTGACTTTTTGGTTAGCAGCCAAATGCCTTAACCACTACACCACTAGAGCTGCTTAGGTGTTAAAATACCAATTCCTAAATAACCATTTGGGAGCTCTGGTAGCATAGTGGCTAAGGCACTTGACTGCTAACCAGAAGGCTGGCGGTTCAAACCC
>NW_006921588.1:30694321-30711660 GCF_000298275.1 Orycteropus afer afer
TATATATATATAAAGAACTATATTTTATATAATTCTTTAGTTCAACCATGTATTGTAGATGTTCTAAGTTAGGAAGGAAAAGCTCATTGCTTGTGGGGAGTTTGGATAAGGGAGGGATTTCTGCCTCTTGGGCTGTAAATCAATGAGTCAAGGTTTGCCTGCTTTCAATATGACAACACTCTTAATTTCTGTTCTTCAGTTTCCTAACTGACACAGGTGATGCTAACAAAAGTCTAACTTTCAGGTTTACAATGTCATTTTAAAATTGAGAGTCAGAGGAAGGATGCTGGATTATAAGCTTCTTAAAAGCTAGGACCATGTCCTATTCACTTCTATATACCCTAGTTCCTTGCAAAATACATAAACCATCAATAATAAAATTAAAGTAGAGTTTTGACTTTCTAATATAATAGCAACAAACTATGGGCTCTGGAGTCAAACATTTCAGGTTCAAATCATGGTTCCCCCATGACTGGGTGAGCAAGGACAAGCTGGTTGCTATAAGGTTAAATGTATTTATAGTTGTAAGAGGCCCTGATGGCACAGGACCTAAGCACTCAGCTGCTAATCAAAAGGTTGGTGATTTGAACCCCCAGATGCTCTGAAGGAGAAAGATGTGAGATCTATTTCCATAAGGAATATACCCTTGGGAACCCTATGGGGGAGTTCTACTCTGTCCTGTAGGGTCACTATGAGGCTTCCATGTAGTTAGGATTCAATAGGTTTCAGCTACTATTATTTTCTTCATCATCATTTAGCTTGTTGTCTTCTGTTTGGTACCCAAATTAGTTCCTCAAGGATTCTGGTAAAAATGTAAGTTGGCTGGACATATATAACTTTGGAACAACCTAGATTTGGTGAGGGAAACAAGCAAGTGACCAAAATGTGAATTGGTCACTTGCTCCAAACTATCATGGCTTCTCCTTTTTTCAACTTGTGCACCAAACCAAAAACCAAACCCACTGCCATTGAGTCAATTCTGACTTATAGTCACCCCAGTTGGGTTTTCAAGGTGGTAAATCTTTACAAAAGTAGATTGCCCCACCTTCCTTCAGTGGAGTGGCTGGTGGGTTTCAACCACCAACTTTCTGATTAATAGTCAAATGCCTTAGGCACCATGCCACCAGAGCTCAGAAAAATTCTCTTCAGGAAAGAGTGATCACTGGCTTTGGGGACTGGAATATTCAGCCCATTCTGTCCCATCTACTCCCAGCAAAGGGCATTTCTGCTAGAATCCTGAAACATTCTGCATATCTCCACAGGAACAATGTGGAAGTACTCGATCTGCAGATGTACACTGGACAGAGTGGGTGTTACCTGACCTCAAATAAATGTGTAGGTGCCATAGCCCTCCATGCTTGTCCAATAAACACACCCACACTCATCACTACTGGCTTCCTGATTTCACTTTTTGGAGACTGAAGGGGTCACTGGCCAAAGACCCTAAGCTAAGGAAACACATCTTGCCTAGAGACCAAAATAATTGTGTATTTCTTCCAATTCCATTGGTTCTCACAATTACATCTCCAAAGCAGATCTCCTTTTAAGTGGAAGGTATGTACAGGTCCATAGGTCATTGGCAAGTTCCCTCTAAAGCCCGTCACTTTTCTATTTTAAAGAAATTCTCAGGAGAGAATCCTGAGTGAAATGTTATCGAATTCACTGATGCCCAGAGAAATGATTGCTGTCTTTTTTTCCTCTCTTCTAACTCCTGGGGAAAAAAAAAAAAAAAGCAGCAGACAGAGCAGCGACCATGAGATGGAGGTGGCTTTTCTGGAGCAAAGGCGTTTGACAAAATGACACATGCTGACAGGTTCCGTAAATAGTGGACGTTCTGCCAAGATGATTTTGGTGTGAGTCACAGCATTTCAAAGACAGGTCATGATTACTGTGTGTGTCATCTTCTAATGTGAAGGTCAAGAAAGGAGAGGGTGGGGGGAGGCAGAGAGGGAACGAACAAGGAGACTAGGGTGCAGGCAAATCAACCACTTGCAGGCAGGTGGAGTTTCATAGTTTCTGACAGCGCCCAGGGAACCCTGTATAATTACTTGCTTTGTTGACGTCTGAGGCTCTCACCACGCGTGTAGCCAGCACTTCATTAATTCTTAAATCCCTGATAACTCATGAAAGTCACCTCTTCCCTGCCTCACTAAAGTTTTCTTTTCTTCTCTTACTTGGCAATTTCCCCATTTATTTATTTTCAGTCAGGAAGGGGCTGCAGGGAAGAGCCCAGCAAGGAAGTCCAGATGGGGAGCCACACACAGTATTCTGGCTCCCAAGCCCTCCGAAATCTACTTCATTGTTTGATTGAACAGAGTTCCAGAACATCAAAAACACTCATATTCACACAGGGAAAACAATCTGAAGCCAAATTCAAAGGAATTTTTGCATTATTTTCATCATTTGCTTTTCTCCATTAGAACAGAAAATGTGGGAGAAGGGAAAGGAGAGAACAAGATAGATAAAGACGGAGACAGAGACTGACTCCATGAAACACGAAGGTAAATAACTTGAGGGCCCCTTTAAAATATGTAAATAAGTACCTAATTACTCTCCATCAAAGAGCTTTCCTGAGGAAAGGATACATTTTTAGCACTGAAAAATAAGATGGTAAACATACTCAGAAATCCACATATGTTCTCTCTCTCTCTCACACACACACACACACAATTTCCCTTGATCAATCTACAACCCTTCTTGAGAGAGCTGTCCTGTTCTAACTGACAGTGTAATTTTTAAGTAAATTACTTGCTAAGAGCAAACCCAACATATTTTCCCTGGTTTCAGGAAGGAAAAAGGCTGTGTAGTGCAGGCATTCCCCAGATTACAAACATCCAGTTTAGGTACAATCCATAGTCATGAACCCCATAAAGCCTATCTTCTTAAAAATTCAAGGTACGTACAATGGTTCATAGGAGCTCTGGTAGCATAGTGCCTAAGCCACTTGACTGCTAACCAGAAGGCTGGCGGTTCAAACCCACCAGCCACTCCTGGGAAGGAAGATGGGGCAATTTACTTCCATAGTGATACTGCCTCAGAAACCCAAAGAGGGGTCGCTATGAGTCGGGTCCAACTCGATGGCAAACAACAACACAATGGTTCATAACAACAAACGGGCACTACTTTGTGATGTGCATCAAGATGTTATTATTACTGTATTATTACGTTAAAGATGTTTGAGAGTCTCTGGAAGTGTTTCTTTAATGTTTTTTATGCATAGAAAGGTGCACTATATACTCTATACTAAGACAAACAATTTGACTAACCTTAGATAAGAACCATACCTAACTGCTGATTTACATAAATATTTAATTTAAAGACAGATTTAGGAATAGAACACTCTTGTATTACGGGGACTGCCTTTATATGCAAATACAGTACATATTTTTTTAGCTACCATCCTCAGGTCAGCTTGTTAAGGTTGTAACAATGGCAAGTGCTGATCACCTAATCACACTGAGAATCTGCTGACCAATTATTGTTGACATTCCCCAGTTTGACTGATTTATTCAGGAGCCAAAAGACAGTAAAAGGGCAAAAGGTTACACAAGGAGAAGAGAAATAAACCTAGAGTTGGCATCAGGATCCTTGTCACTCCTAAGATCCTTGCCTAGCATTTGCCAATGTTCCTGGGATTCACCCTTCCCCTCTCTGAATGTGCTCAGGCAGGCTGTTGAAGGGACTGGTTTCTAGATCTGAAGGCTTCTCCCAAGATGGAAGAAGTGAGGAAATGAATGTATAGAGATTATTAGAGGTCAAAGACTTGATTGTGCACAAAAACAAGCTAAGTGGAGTCATTGGAAACGAAGAGCCTATATAAACACACACACATCCCTTCTTACCAAAAATCCAAACTCTGTTGCTATCCAGTCACCCTATGGGACATACCTTCTTAGCTGACTCACATTTATCACCTTAGGAAATTTTTTAATAGTTGGTCTGTACACAAATGCATATTAATAAAAAGAAAAAAAGATAAAAAACCTAAGTAGACTACAGTTTATGAAAGCACATATATTTTGCTAATCAGAAGTCACACCTTAATTCTGATATTTAGGAAATTATGTTGTCACAGTAAATAAATGATGAAGAAATCATTTGTAAAAAAAAAAAAAAAATCCAAGCACCCACACAAATCATTTCTTGTTTTCTGACAGATTACTGTACACAATGCTGCTTTGGGCGCTTGCATTCTTAAAGCATTTGAATACTCATCAGACTATTAATTTAAAAACCCAGGAGCATCATCTGTTCCTCTAATCACCATGACCTGTTTTGTTCTTTGGAAAGGCAAAAAGAGGAACTGTGGCTTGGGTGGGAATAATTTTGGGGATAGTGGTTAGTGGTTGTTCACATCTGGATTAGGTATAAAACGATAACATTATGATGATGAACGCCAGAGAGCCTCATCTGCATATAAATAGACCTAATCAGAAATGCAAATTGCAATCAGGAGAAAATTTTAATGGCTGTGAGAGCTGTGTGATTGTGCAGATAAGGAAAGGTCAACACTTGTATTGTTAAAGTGGTTAAACTATTCCCAGCCAGCCCGGAGCCTTCCTTTGAAAGAGAAATGTGGACGGTACAAATTATCTATCAATCGGCAATGAGCCTGGGCCCCCTGATAGCTTTGTTTTCTGTAACTAGAGCCTCGAGCTGGCCAAATACCAGCCCAATTCCCATGAAAGATAAACACCTACAGTAAAATAAATATTCAATCTACTCTATAATCGAACCTCTTGTACAACAAACTCCTAATAAATACATACGATAGAAAATATATTTGCATTTAAATACCTGCCAAATAGACTTCTTTTAGCACAATTTCCCCTTGAGACGTAAATTAAGGGGTTGAGAGTAAGACATGTGTCTGATGTAACATTTTTCTGAGTGGGTCTGAATGGATACACCAATACGATACACATTTTTTTAACCCCAAAATTTTCCTGAATACTCAAGAAGATTCAAACTGGAAAAAAAAAAAAAAAATGACCCATGTGATCATGTAGTTAAAAAAGAAACAGCAATACTTAATCCAAAATTGAATGTGTAGTTAGGAACATTCTCCTGCCTGTATTTTTGTTTTTGTCCCCCCAAAGAAATTAATTTTACAATCAGGCTTTCACAGGTTTGGAAAGAAATTGTTCACCAACTATTTATTATCCCTCTAACTAGGCGCTGGTCACAATCAAAGAACTAATGAGTCAAGAGCACCATCTAGTGTCCTACCTTGGAATCTTAAAGAGCGTTTTCACAGGATGCATGTCAAAGAGGGGAGGGTCTCCATCCCCCAGTTCAATAGCTGTGATCCCCAAGGACCACACGTCACAGCGAGCGTCATAGGAAGAGTCATACTGCTGTTCACAAGCAATGACCTATCAGACAAAAGCAGGACATGATACATCAATCCCATTGCCACCTCAGATGTCCTAAAAAGTCCTTGGTTGATTTTAGCCCCTTCTTTTTGTTCCCTTGGCTACTCCACTCAAATAATGAATTTGAGTAATAATAAGATACATGTTTTCTAGATCTTATTTGTGTGACTGATTGGTCATCTGACATGTTCATTGTCTTTAAAAAATGTGAAGGTTCAGTTCAACAAACATGCATTGAATCTTCTACATACCAAAAACCGTGCAAGGGGAAGTACAAGGTTAATAACACTGTCCCTGCCCTTCTCTCCTTTAAGAAAAGTCTTTGTCTGCTTCTTGCACCTCATTATCACTGAATAAAAAAGAAAGGAACAAAGTTATTCTCAAAGATTCTTGACTTCTGAACAAAATCCCCAGGACTGTTGCCAAGTGAACAGAAAGATATTGGAAAAGTGATATGGTTAACATAAAGCAAGGGCCCCTTCCCCATTCCCTCTCTCCAGGAATATCTTTCCCCTTTTCAAACTCCAACTTTCCTGCCACTTCAGCTTTCTCTGTGGTTATTGGCCTGACTTGAGACAAGAACAGCAGGACCAGAAAATGTCCCTGGGCAGGTCATTCATTTGGGGAGCATGGAAGCTTTTAGGGAAATCGCTTATCAATTTTTTTAGTCAGGCAGGAAATTCAGCCTCTGATGACTATCACAATGGGGTTGGGAGAAGGCAGAGTGAGGCTAGGGGTTATGGAAGGGCCGTTGTTAATTGAGCCAGCTCTGACTCATAGCAACCTTATGTGTAACAGAGTGAAATGTTGCCCAGTCCTGTACCATCTCCATATATTTGATAGTTTGAGCCCACTGTTGACGCTGTTGTATCAATCCATCTCATTGAAGTTTCTCTCATTTTCCCTGACTTTACCAAACGTGATGTCCTTTCCTAGAAGTTGGTCTTTCCTGATGATATGTCCAAAGTGAGCAGGACGAAGTCTTACCATCTTTGCTTCTAGGACATTCCACTTGTATTTCTTCCAAGACTTATTTGTTCATTCTTCTGGAAGACCATGTTGTTGTTGTTGTTATGTGCCGTCGAGTCGGCCCCGACTCATAGCGACCCCTCCTTGGGTTTCCGAGGCAGTATCACTACGGAAGTAGGATTGCCCAACCTTCCTTCTGAGGAGTGGTTGGTGGGTTTGAACCACCAGCCTTCTGGTTAGCAGTCAAGTGCTTTAGCCACTATGGAAGACCATAGTATATTCAATATTCTTCTCCAACACCACAATTCAAATCCATCAATTCTGCCTTCTTTCTTTCATTGTCCAGTTTTCCTAAGTACATGAAGCAACTGAAAAGACCATGGAGGGGTTGTTGTTGTTGTTGTTGTTATGTGCCATTGAGTCGGACCCAACTCATAGCGACCCCTCCTTGGGTTTCCAAGGCAGTATCACTACAGAAGTAGATTGCCTCATCTTCCTTCCAAGGAGGGAGCTCTAGTAGCATAGTGCCTAAGGCACTTGACTGCTAACCAGAAGACTGGCAGTTCCAACCCACCAGCCACTCCTCAGAAGGAAGATGGAGGGGTTAGATGCCCCTATTTGACCTGAAATCTGTCTCCTTGACCAAGGATGATGTGTGAGTGTAGGTGGGTGGGAAACTTTGAGGGTCTGGTGATGCATCTATGAGATAGACAAGCAGCATTGCTGAGAAGTATAGGGAACTCAGAGTGAGTAATAAGGCCTGCCTCTTAGGCTTTCCTCTGAGTGAGATGGGACAATGGGTTATGTTGAGGAGAGGAGTGATGTAATCTAATTTATATTTAACATGATCACTTCAGCTCCTGAGTTGAGAATAGACTGAAGTGGAATATAGTGGAAGGAGCAAAACCAGACAAGAGGTGGTGAGTAGTAACATGGAAGTAGTGAGAAAGAATCAGCTTCTGAATATAATTTTGAAAGTACTCAAGTCACTGCCACAGAGTCGGTCCCGACTCATCACAAACCCTCCTTGTGTTTCTAAGGCAGTATCTCTATGCAAGTAGATTGCCCAGTCTTCCTTCTAAGGAGTGGCTAGTGGGTTTGAACCAACAGCCTTCTGGTTAGCAGTCAAATGCCTTAGGCACTATGCTACCAGAGTACAGCCAACTGGATTTGTTGATGGAAGGTATATGAGAAAGAGGAGTTGAGGATGACTCCTAAGTTTTCATCTGAGTAGAAGAACAGAATTGCTATTTACTGGAATAGGAAAGATGGGAGAAACAGGTCTGGAGGTGAAAAGCAGGAGCTCAATTTGGAAGATATATTAAGTCTGAGTTGCCTATGAGACTTTGAAATGGAGAAGTTGGTTGCAGCCTATTGAGACCTGTGCTATACTTCTGACCTACAGAACTGTAAAATAACAGATGTGTATTGTTTTAAGCCATTTGGCTTGTGGTAATTTGTTATGGCAGTGATAGAAAACAAACATACCTGCTGTCTTCCAGACTCATTTAATTGTTCTTGCAAGGCCTGGCACAACATGCCACCATCTTGCCCTCAACCCCATGCTCTTAGTCCCATAATTACCTTCTACCTTCTCTTCTTGTTTCTGAACTGGAGAATTTTTTTCCACATACACATATCCTCTGCCTGGTTCCAGTCTCATCCTGTGACTAGAATATTCTATCATACTTTGAACACATTATTTTCAAACGTGCCTTCAGACTGAAGTCCAAATAATTCCAATTTCAGAAGCAGAAATCATTTCACTGCCAGCAAAGACCTAATTTCATCATCTCAGTCTGGTGAGAACTATACTATTTTTAAAGATCTCCAGGGAAGGCTATTTAGCATGTCCCTTTCAGAACTGACATTTTCAAATGTGTGGGACAAACAGCTTTAGACCATCAATCAGCAAAGGTTTATCATTCTTATACACAACACTGGGATGGGCCCTTTGATAGAAAGAGAATAAAACTTCATCCTACCCCAACAGGAGCCAATAGCCAGTTGAAATATAAAGTGGTTTCATTATAATAATTAAATGACAAACCATTACAACTGTAATGTTCTAAGATGATGTGTACTGAAGTGTCCAATAAAGGATATGGACTCCAAATGCTTAGGAATTCAGAGGAAGATCATTTCTGGCTAAGCCAGTGAGTGTAAAGTGTCTAGTGACCAGAATCTACAACTTCCTGAAAGAAATTCTAATCAACTTCTAGCCATCTTGAATGGGACACAGACAGCAATTCCAAGAACATATCCAAATGTTGGAATGGTGATATCCTAACATTTCTTAGGTGTTGTCATAAAATATTCAAAGCACTTATTTGGTTTCAACTTCTCTTTATACACAGACACTATCTTTGGCTAAGCGTGATTAGTAGCAAAGTATCACTTGGCCAAACTATTCTCTTCCCCAAACTGAGCTTTTAATGTAACAAAGAAATTCCCTAAGCTCAGGCTTCCTAGGAAATCATGCAAATAAAATAATTCACAAGCAATTATTGAGTACCTATGAGCCAGGCATGGCATTAGGCCCTGCAGAGAAAAAAAACTTAATTTAGTCATTATACTAATTCTATGAAGTAGGCACTATTATCATCTTTTATAGAAAATGAGGCATGGAAAGGTTAACTATCCTACTCAGGATCACATACTCAGTATTTCTCAGGACCAGAATTTGAACCTATGTGGAAGAGATGGACAGGTAAACAAACCATTGCAATGTAATGTGATGAAGGCTATAATAAAGGTCATGTTAAGAAACAGTTCAATGTATCAGCTTCTGCTTTCATGTTTTGACTAAACTACCCAGGTCCTTGGAGCTCTAGTGGTGTAGAGTGCCTAAGGCATTTGACTGCTAACCAGAAGGCTGGCGGTTCAAACCTACCAGCCACTCCTCGGAAAGAAGGTTGGGTAATCTATTTTCCGTAGTGATACTGCCTCGGAAACCCAAGAGGGGTCACTATGAGTCAGATTCGACTCGACAGCAGTGCGTTAAAGTGGTTGGCTGTAATCTTAAGGGAATTTTACTGCCAATATTTTGTACGTCTTAAGGTCTATGAAAAGATGCTGGTTATGTGATAATACCTCCTTTAAGGAAGATGAGCTTCAGCGGCAGAGCAATTGTTTGAATTCTGGTTAATGGAGCATGTCCAGGTTCCTACCTTGAAATGTGAACTTAGGGCTTTTCTGGTACACTTATACTATACTGCTGCTTATTTTAGGAGGAGGAAAAACACTAATGCTGGCATTACTAGCAATATCTATGCACTAACAGCCTTGGTGCCCAATGTCAACAGCTATTTCACCCAGACGTGGGCTTGAACCTCCCAAATGTCAGTTGTTACCACTTTGGTTGACAAAAACTCTTCTTCTTGGAGGAGATTGACGATAAGAAATAAGTTTTCATTAACGGTTTGATTCAATTGGTCTTTGGAGCAAAGATTGGCAGTCGCTTGCCTTGATTGCTAGGGCAGTTTTCTTGACCATTCTTTGGTTCCAAAGTCCCAGGCTCCCTAAATCTGTCCCAGTCACTCTCTTCTCTCCAACAGAGTAGCGTCTCCTCCCTTCTACTGAAGAAGTTTATGGGACAAAACTGCACCACAACTTGATAGTATAACTGCTTTGACATATATCATCTCCTCATCTGTCCTTTGGCATGGTCTGCAGAGTTCTGTTGGAGATAGGTGACCTTTTCTTCAGCTACCAGCTGGAGAATGGCAGAGAAAAAAAAAACAATTGTCGGCAGCTCTAGGGTTTAGAGGGAATTGTGCCTCTGGCTGGTACAAATAAATTCCAGAGCTGGGCATCTTCGTTTTGGATCTACCACACCCTCACTGGGCACTTCAGCAGAGTATTTACTCTCCCCTGTACCTCTTCTTCCCATACAAACTGAGCGATCCTTTTCTCACGGGCCTCATCTGAAACACTATTTATGAAAATGCTGGTTATTCAGCTTTATCAATGGCACAAAATATTAATAGTAGATATCATTGAGTCAGTGAAGTGTAGGTGCTATTTATTTTATTTATTTCCTTCTTTAAGCCTTTCTGCATTACTCAAATATCTACAGGGAGCATGAATTAGTTCTATGACATAAAAAAAGGGCAGATTTTGCTTGCTTTTTGTTTGAAAATACAAAAATAATGAATATTTGCCTTTGCTTTCTTTTTGTTATTGTTGTTTTGTTTTTAAATAATATTTTAACATGTTTTCAGTGAAAGTTTATGCAACAAACTAGATTCCTATCTGACAATTTCTATACATGTTGTTCCGTGACGTTAGTTCCATTTTTTATGTGTCAAAATTCTCAATAATTGCATTCTGGTTGTTCTGTTTCCAGTAGTCTAGTTTCCCCCTGCTCCCTTTCTCTTCTTATCTTTGTGTTAGAGTAATTGTTGACCTTTTGGTCTTAGATAGAAGGTGTTTAATGGAGCCCCAGACTCATGGGTAATATCCTTTATATTATTTGTCATCTATTATTTCACTAAACGGTGACCTCAGGAGATCTTTTCGGTTCAAGATTTAAAGAGGATCTCAGGGTTATAGCTTCAGGGGGTCCTCCAGTCTCAACTGGTACAATAAGTCTGAACTTTTTAAGAATTTGAGTTCTTTTCCGCACTTTTCTCTCACTCTGCCTGGGTCCATCTCTTGTGGCCCTGATCAAAGTGATTGGTAGCAGTCACCATCAAGTTCTTCTGGTCTCAGCCACAAGGCTGTGGCTTGTGTTGGTTATTAGACCTGTGGACTAGTTTCTTCTGTAAGACTTTGGTTTCCTTCTTTCCCTTTTGCTCCTAATGGGTAGAAACCAATAGCTGTATCTTAGATAGCTGCTTTAAAACTTTTAAAACCCCATATGCTACTCACCATAGTAGGATGCAGAACGTGAACTTGGTAGGGCAACTGACTTGTTCATGAGACTAAGACCTCAGCCTTCAAACCTGGAAAACCATTCTCACAAGGTATTTGGTTATATCTGAGAAGTATCTGTAACTGTGTCTTCTGTGATTATCTATGTGTTTACACACATATCTATACATATATTTACATACAGCTACTTCTATATGTGTATAGATATGTACTCAACTGTACTTTTCCATACACTTACATGCCTATTCACCCACATATGTGACCCTACACTCATTATTTGGTTATTGTTTGTATCGTTGCCAAATTATGTTTGTCATATTCCTTAGCACAGACAGCACAGACATCCTTTTCTCTCGTGTCCATCTTAGTATTCTTGATTACTTTGGCTAAGCTGTGCTTATTACACTACCTTCACTTTCATGGACATGTTTCCTTCTCCCAGGGATGTTTGCTGACTTTTGGGATTCTTTATCAACCACTTGACAGCTTAAAGGTAGTGTCTTGGTTTAAAAATTTGGTTCCCATGAGGTTAATGCAAAAAGGACTGAAGAAATGTCCTTCCCAACTGTATCCCTTCCTATTGGCTTAGGAAGGACTTTAACTTTCCCAGGACACAATGATTCCATGAAAGGTCCCAAGATTATAGCTTCATTTCAGTCTGGACGAAAATAAAGCTACCAAGAGAGTGGTGAGCTGCACCCTCTGACTCTTGGCAGGGAGACCTGGGCTTTATGAGCATGAGAGAACAGTCTCTCCTCATCTCAAGGTCTTCATTAGCTAGAGAGAACATCTGCATTAGACTGGATGTAAAGGGGATAAAAACAGTCACCACAGAAGCTCCTGGATTCAGATCACCAAGATTTCTCCAACAAGATATCTAACTTAAGCCACTTATCAGAACATACATCAAAGTGCTGCTAGCTTGGAACCTCTTTTAATAATACGATTTCAACCAATGCTATCAAAGCAAATAATATTAAAGCAGCACCATTTACCATAAGAAAAAATTTATTATTTTGCTCTGTAAAAAATAATTTCATAAACTTAAACAAGAAATTTTGTTTCCTATTTTCTTTTCTAATTTTTAAAAATATCATTAAATTGTATATATGTTGGCCTTACACATTCTGATTTCCCATCTTACTAAAATTGCTCGTGTAAGCCAAAAGTCAAGACTAAAAATTCACTCAAGTACACAGGCAAAATGCTGTCATCTCAAGAGTTAAAATCAGCTAAGTAAGAGGCAAGGCAAATAGAGCTAAAGCTATTAATCCTTGGCTGACCTTGAGTCCAAAAGTGCAGGCAATAGACTGGCAAATAAGATGGGCTGAGAGGTAGGAAGGCAAATAAGATTCTTAATTTTGCTTATACAATTCATGCGGCATAATTGATAAATGTTATTGATCACAAAGATTTCTAAAATAGAGTTTCTTCTCTGGAGTCAGAGATTGCAGTTATAAACATTCCAGTAGCACATATTTTCATTCAGTTTTATAGACAAACATCTTAAAGTTGTACAAGCTGAGATACCGAATAAACAAGTGAACTCTTCCCTAGTATGAAATAGGACTTTAGGAAAGGATATATTTGAGATTTGTTTGCACAAAAGGGAGGTAGAAAAGAGGAATTACAACAGATATATTATTTTTTAGTTCTTTTATAAAACTCAAACAGGGCTAGGACTAGATCTATATTTTGTACACTGAAAAATTGCCAGAAATAATTTAAATTATATTGTTTTTATGAAATCTAAAAAGGTCTCTAATTAAAATGTGATGTTCTATAAGTTTTTTCCCAGGAGCTCTGGTAGCATAGTGCCTAAGGCATTTGACTGCTAACCAGAAGGCTGGTGGTTCATACCCACTAGCCACTCCTCAGAAGGAAGGTTGGGCAATCTACTTCCGTAGCGATACTGCCTCGGAAACCCAAGGAGGGGTCGCTATGAGTTGGGTCCGACTTGATGGCACATACCAACAACAACAACAACATAAGCCTTTTCCCAGGATTGGAATATTCAGCTTAAACTTTTCAAGCAATAAAACAAGGTTCAGATTAAAAACACACAGAACACTCTTGTATGCAACATCCACTCCCTGCAGGCAGGACTCACCATGGCTAGTGGAGGGCAGAGGGGACCTGGTGCCGGGTCCAAGATCAGCACACAGAACTCATTTTGTACCCTAAATTTCCTGAAGACTTGAGAACAAACCACTTATTCTTATTTATGTGGTAAACCCCATTCTCAGACTTAGGACCAATACCCATATAACTCACCTATAAAAGGTGAATCATCATGAGCAAACTTTTATGTTTGCCCTTACCAGTCACAAAGGTTCCTCACTCACTGCCATCGAGTCAGGTCCGACTCATAGAAACCCCTCCTTGGGTTTCCAAGGCGGTATCACTACAAAAGTAGATTGCCCAACCTTCCTTCCAAGGAATGGCTGGTGGGTTTGAACTGCCAGCCTTCTGGTTAGCAGTCAAGTGCCTTAGGCACTATGCCACCAGAGCTCCGAGCAAAGGCTCCTAGAATGGAGCATATTTGCTTAGAGTCCCAGTACAATCCCAGCTGCCCTTCCCTGTTCTGGCAATTTCCCCACACCAGAGACAGATGCTGGACAGGACCTTGTTGTCGCTGTTAGCTGCCATCAAGTTGGCTACAACTCATGGTGATGTTATGTACAACAGACCTTAGGATTCAATAATTCAACTCCCTTATGTCGCAGAAAAGGAGGGTTGGTGGCATAGTAGTTAAGTGCTCAGCTGCTACTCAAAGGTCAGTGGTTTGAACCCCCCAGTCAATCCACAGGGGGAGGGTGTAGTAGTCCGCTTTGTAAAGATTATAGCCTTGGAAACCTGATGAGCCAGTTATTCTCTGACCTATAGGGTCATTACATCAGAATGTCACAGAAGAGGAAACTGAGGTCCTGAGAAGGGAGTTAACTTGTCCAAACTCTCACAGCTAGGTCACACAGCTGGTCCATGGCCAATCCAGAAGCAAAATCAGTAGTTCTCCACTCCGCTCCTATGTGAGGCATCCTCTGGGCACTCTTATAAAACAGAGAATGCTGGGACGTCGCCAATGAATTCTGCGTAAGCTGTAGCCACAGTCACTTCCGTGTGCTTAACTTTCATTTAAGCAGGTAGATTTCTGTTCCCTCTCGTTTCCTGCAGTCCTCCTTCTCCCTTCCTTGCTGCTCCTTTCTTTTGCCAGTTAGTGCTCGGCTTTTACCAAGCCAGTCAGGGGATGAACAAGCAGGAGCTCTACCATTAGTCCATTTTACAGCTTTGTAAGTCAGGTGTTATTACTCAGGTGAAGAAACATTCAGAAAGGTTAAGAAACGTGCCCAAGGTCCCACATCTAGGAGGCAATAGAACTGAATTAGGAGTCCACAACAAAAAACTCTGAGAAGAAAAAAAGTTTTTCCTTCTCTACGATGCATCTGAAAAGTAGGAAGGGAAGCAAATCAAAGAATAACTGAATCTTCCAGTTTAGCCTTTCCCTTCATCTGCAAGTAACTTCTGCCCTCTCCCAG
Organism: Orycteropus afer afer; assembly: GCF_000298275.1. Classification (NCBI taxonomy): domain Eukaryota; kingdom Metazoa; phylum Chordata; class Mammalia; order Tubulidentata; family Orycteropodidae; genus Orycteropus; species Orycteropus afer. Next base: position 30,709,077 of record NW_006921588.1, read on the forward strand.
GCTGATATCACCATGCACACCAGGATGCCCTGGGGAATGTCACATGTTCCCAAATCAGAGAGTGATTTCACTGAACTTTCTAAACCTAAAGAAGGTACGTAAAATCCCCAGAACATTACATAGCACAATTAATGCCAATTCCCCCTCCACCCAACCTGTTCCTACTTCCTCCTCACCCAGGCTCCTCTGGGTCCCATTCTTAAGGTCACTTGCCTGCCTCCTTCTCCTTTCCTCTGTGATAGCTCAGTGACCATCAGGCAAAGGCACAAATGCAGGGTTTGGCCTGAACGTGAGTTCCCTTTCATGGGGCTGAGCCACTGTGTCCGAACAGGGCATCAAAGGCCTTCATGGGAGGGTTGCCATTGAGTCAGCTCATGGTGGCCCCAAACCCACCAAAAGGAAGTGCTGCATGGTCCTGCACCATCTGCACGATCACTGGTAAGTTTGATGCATTGTAGCTTCTGTGCAGCGCCTTCCGACCCAGGGGGCTCACCCTCCAGCTCTACACTAAACCATATTCTGCGGTGGGCCACAAGGAGCTCCCTGGCTAGCTTTCAGAAGTAGACTGTCAGGTCTTTCTTGTTAATCTGTCTTAGTCTGGAAGTTCCACTGAAAGTGGTCCACCACGTGTGTATTTGATATACTAGTGGCATTGCTTCCAGCATCATAGCAACACACAAGTCATCATAGTACAAGGTGACAGATTGGTGATAGTGATGGTAGGTAGCCACTGGGTAATTTGGAGCTCTAGGCTCAGGAATAGCCAGAGTTTGACTTTAATAACACTTTGGCAAATGCTTTGCTTCTGTAGTAACAGCATCAGTTCTTCCTCTCTGGTGGACAAAGCAGCAGGAAAGAGCAGGTGCCTTGGCCCTTCTCACCTTGGTGCCTTGGCCCTTCTCACCTCCCCAGAGATTAAGCATCAGTCAACTCTTGCTTCTCTGAGCTTGGAGCTGAGATGTATGGGGCAGGGGCAATGCAATGGAGGTCAGTGGGAGGACAGCCTGGAAAGTTCCAAATGCTCACTGAGGCTGTTGTCTGACACTTCTTACTTAGCATTGTTCAGAGGGAAGATGAAGCCCTTGCCACTGGCCTCACTTGTTTCTGCACATCTGGGACCTGGCCTCTTCAGATGGGGTCCTATACTTACACCCACCAGGAAAGGGGTAATGAAATGTCACTTCTGCCTCCAGGGCCGGCCCCCCACCTCCACAATGACGTATGACTCAGCTTCTCCACAGAGCTCTAACAGAGAGGGGAGCTACCCCTGGAGCTGAGGGTAGAAGCTGTAGCTGCACCCAGTCATTCCACACTTGCCCTGTGTCTTCATCCACAGCAGCCTGAGCCCCATGTTGTACCTCACAGTCCATGAACTTAAGTCGGTCAGCCCCAGAACCAGAAGGAGGAAATCTCTGTTTCTCAGAGGCTGACACAAAGAGCCAAGGAAGAGCAAATGGCTATACAACTCAGAGCTGGATGTCTCTGGGAAAGACACACAGTCTGTCAGCCAATGATCTAAAGTTGTAAACCTCTAGCTTGAACCTCCTGAGCTCCCCACACCTGCATTCCTCACTGCAATACGACTGGCAGATGGGGTCTTAGGAATCACCAGCCTTTAAAAAGTGGACCCTAGAGGTTGTGCCATCACATCCATTCACCCTCACTGAGAAACTTGGGGTGATCTCACCCTCATAATTCACAGAACACCACAGCCACAGAATGTGGGAGCCAGAAGAGGCTTTTCCCTCTAAAAACTGCTACTCTATAAAATAGAAGAAAACTCAGAGGCAGTAGCTACCTTCACCAATCTCTTTGTTTTACAGAAGAAAACAACTTAGGCATAAGTGATTAAATGCTTGACTACTAACCGAAAGGTCAGTGGTTTAAACCCACCTAGAGGCATCTCAGAAGAAAGGCCTGGCAATCTGCTTCCGAAAAATCAGCCACTGGAAACCCTGTGGAGCACAGTTCTACTCTGCAACGCATGTGCTCACCACGAGTCAGAATTGACTCTATGGCAATTAGTTTGGCTTTTTTTTTTTTTTTTAATGGATTAAGACAATATATGCTACCATTTTTTAAAGCACTTTCTATACTAAGCACTGGGCAAAGCACAAAGCACTTTTGGTATATTATTTCACTTTTTCCTTTGAGGAAGTTTTTTCTCCTCATTTTATTAATCAGAGATACTCAATAACTTGCCTGAGGTCACTGGTGTGTGGGTAAGCACTCTCTGGTAGTTAAGGTTGTGTGTCAACTTGGCTGGGCCTGGTTGAGTGGCTGGGAAGCTGGAGGTCGTTATTCCCCATGATGAGACTGGCAATCAACTCCACGGTGGAATCTGCCATGAGCAGCTGAGTAGCTGCCTTAGGGATGTGGTCTGCTTCCAGTATATAAGGAGAAGCCTTGGTAATAGTCTCTAGCTTGAACCCTCCATGTAGCCAAGTCTTAGTTCAGAAGCCTGCCATGCTCTACAGATCTTGGGACTTTTGTTGTTGTTGTTGTTGTTGTTGTCATGTGCTGTCAAGTCGGACCCGACTCATAGCGACCCCTCCTTGGGTTTCCGAGGTGGTGTCACTACGGA
>NW_006921588.1:30711760-30724221 GCF_000298275.1 Orycteropus afer afer
CCTTCTGAGGAGTGGCTGGTGGGTTTGAACCACCAGCCTTCTGGTTAGCAGTCAAGTGCCTTAGGCACTACACTACCAGAGCTCCTTTGGGATTTTTAATGGACTTGAATTCATGGCCTGCCACATGGTTTGGTAATATCGGGACTGTGCCTTTTCACTTGTCGACCCTGGGTTTGTCAGCCTCAGCAGCCAGAAACTGCCTGAGTGAAGAGGCACCTCTAGCTTCAGTGAGCCAGGAGCAAGAGGCAGAGCTGAAGCCCAAGGTTGAGGGGCTTTCACCCAGCCCCTAGAGCCCAGCACTTTGAACTCAGACTTCTAGCCTCCAAACTGTAAGATAATAAATTCCTGTTTTTTCAAGCCATCCCATTTGTGGTATATTCCTGTCAGAGCAGCATAGGTAACCAAAAAATGCTCCCAGATTGATTCCAAAATGTACACTCTTAACTCTAAATGAACATAACCCACCCAAAAACTCCTTGCTGTCAAGTCAATTTCAACTCAAAGTGACCCTATAGAACAGAGTAGAATTGCCCCATAGGGTTTCCAAGGCTGTACATATTTATAAAAGAAGACTGTCTCATCTTTCTTCCGTGGAGAGGCTGATAAGTTTGAACCATTGAACTTTTGGTTAGCAGCCAAATGCTTTGACCACTGTACCACCTAGAGCCAGATTAAACTACCTAGACCATGACCACTTTTTTAAAAATAATTAGTGGGAAGACTAAGATTTGAAGCTCCTAAATTCTGTTTTGAAGAACTTTGTTATTTTATCTTTCCAGATCCTTTCCTTAGGCATTAATTGCATTGGCTTCTAGTGCCAGGTTAAAATATTACATTGCCCTCAATACATTAGGAAGGATAGCCCTGACCTAAAATAATTTTTAAATTAAAAAAAAAAAAGACATTTTAACTGGCACATTGGTGGTCACAGTTAAACAATTTGCTGTAATACAGGGGTTAAGAGTGAGGATTTTAGAATCAAATACCTGGGTCCCAATTTTGGTGGGAACGACCTAAGAGCTTGCCCAAGGCCAAGAAGAGTTTCTTAAGCTTTCTATGACTTAATTCCTTTTTTAAAAATGACAAAACACTGGACCAGTATTAGCACTGACTTTATGGAGATCATAAATGAGTTACTTGTATAAATAAAGCACTTAGATAGTACCTGGCTCTTAGTAAATACTCAATAAATGCTGTTATTTGGGAACCAAACCCATTAGCTAGGGCTTAAAAAGCAAAACAATAGTGACAATAATAGTAATTCAGCCCTGTAGTGTCTTAGGGCTTTCTCAGCCCTTAGACATAAAATATCTCATTGTCATCTCTAGTTGTGGCAGTGCCAAAGGAGATAGCATTATCATATCATTTAGCTAGGAATGGCATAGTTAATGAAGGCAATAGTGGTTGTAAAAACCCTGCAATATTTCTGCATTGGTGTAAGCTGGTTGTTATGGCAACTGTCCCTTGTAAAAGGCCCTTTGCCAGGCAGAGAGAGACCCGTTTTTGGAACCATCACAGCACATCTGTTTCTCCACTCAGCTGATTAGCTCTTGTTTGCAACAACGAGCAGATGGAAGTAAAAAGGGAAAAAGTAATTCTAAAAAGGAGCAAATGTTTATTTTAGCCACAAGTCTATCTTCCAATATAAAAAGAGACCTTTGGCCATTTCAGGAAGATGTCAAATAAACTGGATCCTTGATACAGGGGCTGCTTTTTGCATTGGTATGATTGTAGTCGACCTATAAATTATAGATGAGGTTCCTTCATGTGCATCTTCTACAATGATGAATTTCCCACTCCAATTTCAGAATATCCTTCCACCATATTTTCACATGTCTGTTGCTGGGGCTGTCTCTGCTAGTTTGTATACCACATTTTCACTATGTGTTCACCACATAGTGAACACCCCTTGTGAGTGCAGTGTAAAGTGAAAAAACACAAGACTAGTGGGATAGGAGACCCAAATTCAGGGGCCATTCTACTCTGAACTAGCTCAGAGACCATCCCATCACTGCTTTAGTTTCTTCATCTGGGTGTGTACCCCCATGCTCTCCTATACCTCTTTAAGTGGTAAAACAGACATAATTTCTACTATAGAGAGTTGTTGCAGGAATAAAAAATTTTAAAACATTAAAAAAAAAAAAATAGCTATTACAATCCCAGGTACATTGGTAGGTCTTTGGTAACTGTCAGTTTCCTTCCCACTATACACTTACCCTGTTTAGTCCCTGAACACATAGCCATGCAGCTTGCATAGTCACAGTCTAGTAATTTAAGAATCTGGGGTTTTTTATAACTTCACTGAACTGAGGAATCCACAAACTCTGCAAATACCTACCTCTGTACTTATACAAGAAACTTTCCTACTGTTCAAGCCATTTTGCACAGGGTGATCTTTTAAATGGAATCCTTGAGTAGTGCAAATAGTTCACAGGCTGGGCTGCTAACCTAAAGGCTGGAGGTTTGAGTCCAACCAGAGGCACCAGGAAAAGAAAGACTTTGGTTGTCCAAAACCCCATGGAGCCCAGCTGTAGTCTGACATATACAGGGTCTCCATGAGTCAGAGTTGACTGGAGGATAACAGATTTTTTAACCTGTTAAATATATAATTTCTATGTTGAACTTCACAGTTGTTTCTTTCCACTTAAAATTATATTCCCTGGAGTATAGTATGCTAGTAGCATAGTTAGCTTGTTTAAAAAAAAAAAAATTGTACTGTTCTTGATTTTCAGTTTAACTCCTTTACTTTGCCAGACAATATTTCCTCAGTAATATTGTCTCAATTATTCTTTCCCCATTTTTAATTTGCAGTTTGATTTCACAAGCTTGAGTAACTACACTATTTAATTCAAATAGGCTCTACTACAAACAGGTAGCTACTGGAATGTGACCATACTACAATAAAATGTTGACAAGCAGTCAAGACACACAGTTCACCAGGGCAGCTCAGGGCTGCAGCAAGAATTGATTATCACAGTGTCAACACTCTCCACTGCCTTGTTATTGTTAGGCATCATTGCATCGACTCCGACTCATAGCCACCTTGTGTACAACAGAAGGAAACACCGCCTGGTCCTGCCCCACCCTCACAATCCTTGCTATACCTGAGCTCATTGTTGCAGCCACTGTGTCAATCCATCTCGTTGAGGGTCTTCCCCTTTTTCGCTGACCCTCTACTTTACCAAGCATGATATCCTTCTCCAGGGACTGGTCCCTTCTGACAACATGACCAAAGTATGCGCTTGAAAAATACTGATAAAAGCAGTATCAACTCAACAGTGCAAGAGGAGAAAATGCCATGGGCTGCCCTTAGTGTGATGGTAACTTGAAACAATAAACCCATTGCTATTGAGTTATCTCATAGCAATTCATAGTGGAATCAATTCAATGGCAACAGGTTTATTGTTTCAAATTACCATCACACTAAGGGTAGCCCATGGAATTTTTCGTCTTTTATACGCTGAGTTGATAGTGTTTCAATCAGTATTTTTCAACTTTAGTAATGTTCAAGTGAGGCAGCGGAGAGAGTGTTGACAGTATGATAGTCAATTCCTGCTGCAGCCTTGAGCTGCCCTGGTGAACTGGGCGTCTTGACCGCTCACCAACATTTGATTGTGGTATGGTCATGTTCCACCAGCTACCTGGTTATACTCACTGTCATCGACTTGATTCGACTCATAGTGACCCCTCCTTGGGTTTCTGAGGAGCTATCTCAACATGGAAGTTGATTGCCCAATCTTCCTTCCGAGGAGTGGCTGGTGGGTTTGAACCACCAGCCTTCTGGTAAGCAGTCAAATGCCTCAGGCATTGTGCCATCTTGAATTAAATATTGCAATTACCCAAGCTTGTGAAATAAAAATGGGGAAGAGTAATTTTGTCCAATTTGCAAATATAAAATAGGATCAAGGTTATTTCAGCTTCAGTTACAAAATAAAAGCAAAAGTTTTCTGCAATGGTGTTATTTCACTGAAGTTGGTATTATATGCATGTCATATTTAATCTAAATATAAATTAGTTCACATAAATGGAAGCAAAGCAAATTAAGATTAATATACCATGCAGGCCATCATCTGAAGACTATGTTAATTTGAACCAGTACTGATAATAATTTCAAAGACTGCTCTTGACCTAAAGCACAGCTCACAGTGGGTATTTATTGACGTGAACTGACAAACAGCTAAGAAACTGAAAGTTGTTCCTGTGGACTGCCCCCTACAGAAGACTGTGGAGTGAAAAGACCTTTTGTTGGAAAAATTAACTTTCCATTTGCAAAATGGAGCCTGGGAGGCTTCCAGAGCATATTGGGCAGAAGGACGCATTCTGAGCAAATCTTTGAGGTCACACCAGGAGCAGGCGGCCCAGGCTCCTGCAAGGCACACCTGAGGTCTCCAAGCTGCAAACTGCCTGCTTCTCAATTTACTCACTGCAGCAGGCAGGATGCAGCTCTGGGTTTTCCCTGCTGAGAAGGGAACCAGTTTCAGGTAATCTGGGCTGTAGACTACTAAAATGCACCTGATAGAAACACTCTACTAATGTTATTCAGGAGCTCTGGTAGCATAGTGCCTAAGGCACTTGACTGCTAACCAGAAGGCTGGCGATTCAAACCCACCAGCACTCCTTGGAAGGAAGGTTGGGCAATCTACTTCCGTAGAGATACCGCCTCAGAAACCCAAAGTGGGGTCACTAAGAGAGTTGGGTCCAACTCGACAGCACAAAACAACAACAACAATTTTATTCAACTAAGCTGAAAGTTGGGAAGATAAAAAAAGTATGCACTCATCAAAACTCCTCATGAGAAATGTACAAAACCAAGGACAAGCTTCTCTTAATTACACTTGGTGATTCTGAGAAGACCAGCTTGTCCCATGTTATGCCACCCAAATATGAGTTCAGTGACCACAATTAGACTTTCCTTTGAGAACAGAACAATCAAACCTACAGAGGAATTTGTTGATTTGTTGTAACAACCCTCCTCAAGTTGCCATCTAAATTTATCTTATCCCTTTGACTTTTTTACCAACATGTTCATTCATCCCACAGATGCTTTTTCAGCACTAACTCTGAGATACACACTATACTGAGAGCTGAGTTTTCCAACTCCCTGACAGAGCTTAGAGTCTACATTTAAGACTTGTCTGGCAACAATTACAAAGTCACAATGATGGTGTGCTAACAGAGGGTGGAAAAGCTACTGCAAAAGCTTAGGGGAAGGAGCCTCAAAGTCTGCCAGGGATTAGGCAGGTTTCCTAGAGAAGGTCTTAACTGAGACTTGAAGATTAACGAGAAATTTTCCAGAGCCCAGAGGGCCATCTAGACAATTTAACAGTACATAAAAGGTTTAAAGGATGGATTGGGAGAACTACATGTTATTCACTACTGTTGGAGCATTAAGAACAAGTAAGTGAGAGAAAAGTAACCAGAGCTGAAGCTGGACAGGCAGATTAAAAGAAGTTGCTTTTAAATCTGTCTCATGCTCAGCCCGCATGTTGCAGAGTGGAACTGCACTCCATAGGGTTTTTAAGGTTGTGACCTTTGGAACCTAATCACCAGAGCTTTCTTTCGAAGCACCTCTGGGTGAGCTCAGACCACCGACTTTTTGCTTCATAGTCAAGTGCTTGACTGCACTCCAGAGACAGGTAGATAGGGGCTGGAATATGAAGAGCTTTGTTCACCAATCAGAATCTTGACTTTGTCATAAAGTGTTTCTCAAAGTGGGGCTTGAAATGTCTCAAGAACCTTGAAGTTCTCAAGGTTCCCTATGAATATTTTTTTATGTGTGTGTTCCAATGATAATTGTATTAATAATAACAATAGGAATAGGAGTAAAGACATATTCCAGACCATCCTGATGATCATTTGGCACACAATTTCAGCCCTTGTATTTATTGTTACTCTTAAGTCGGTACTCAGCAGTTGTCCCAGACAAGGCTGTGACAGAGATATACCAATTAAAGGCTAAAGGAGATGTTATTTGTCTTTGCTGAAATAGGGAAAAGTAATGGGAAAGTTAAGTCACTCTGGAGCACAGTGGTAGTAGGTATTCTAGACTCCAAATAATCCATGTGGCAGTTATTCCCATTGCAAAAGACAACTGAGTTTCAAAAGCCAATTTTATCTCATTAAATTAAGGCTGCTTATCTGACTGCTGCTTTGTAGTTTTTCATAATGTATTTTTTATATTTACTTTCATGTTTGTTTAAACATACTTAAACATTTAAGATTTAAGTTAACATTGGAATTTGTAGGAATTTCCTTTTCCCTTAAAATGGGTCTGCCCATCACCCAAATATGTGAAAGACAGTCAAAGACAATGGGAAGTTATTGAAGAAATGTGAACAGAGACTAGTGGTAACCGATTAATATGTTAGGGGACAACCTTGGCAGCCACAGAGAGGAAAACTGCCATGGGGACAGACTGGATGGAAAAACCTCTAAGGAGGCAAGTGCATGACTCTTCTTATTAAAAGAATCCATTTGCTTAATCCCAGAGAGCTGCTCTCAGGCAAAAGCGAGGATATTATGGAATTAAATACTTAACTGACAAACGAAGTTGTACTGGTGTTTCACAGCATGCTTTATCTAGCTGGAAGACTCTCCAAACTTCTACATGCATCATTTCACAGAGGATTCTGTGATGATGACAGAACCAAATTAAGACCAAATCCCTTGCTTTACTACCAAGAGCCAATAATGTACACAAGAGAAGTTGCTATGTACCTGGTAACAAAACAATAGCTAGGGCCATTGCATATGGTTCTGCAAGGCAGTTGGAACTGATAAATGGCTCTTTACCAAGCCATGTGTCCCTGGTGCTGCATCTGCTCAGGGGAGGTGACTTTCTAATTTACACAAAAGCTATACAAACTAGCCAAGCCATGACTCTTGGGGAAGGCTGCATCTTCTGGAAAGAGAAACTTTTTCCAGTTGCTTGAAGGCACCCTGTGAACGAGCTGTGATTTAATCCTGCTTTTCTGTTGTTAGATCTCAGCAATGTCACTCACTGAGCTAAAACTACTATAATTCAGTCAGAATAAAGTTTTTTTTTTTACTGTAAGTTTTGTGTGTAAAGCATATGCTGTCGCTGCTGTTGTTAGGTGTTATCGAGTCGGCTCCACATCACAGTGACCCTGTAGGTAAACAGAACGAAACACTGCCTGGCCCTGCGCTATCCTAGGAATCCCTGCTATGCCTGTCCCATCATTGCAGGCACTGTGTCAATTCATCTCACTGAGGTGCTTCCCCTTTTCCACTGACCCTCCACTTTAGCAAGCAAGATATCCTTCTCCAGGGACTGGTTCCTTCTGGTAACATGCCCAAAGCAGGTGAGACAAAGTCTGGCCATCCTCGCTTCTAAGGAACATTCTGGCTGTCCTTCTTCCAAGACAGATCTGTTCATACTTCTAATAGTCTGCGGTATATTTAATATTCATTGCCACAATTCTTCTTCGTCTCTCCTTATGAATGGTCCAGCTTTCACATGCATATGAGGCAATTGAAAATACCAGAAGCATTTTAATCCTCAAAGTGACATCTTTGCTTCTGAACACTTTAAAGAGGTCTTTTGCAGATTTGCCCAATGCAGTAGGTCAATGGATTTCTTGACCACTGCTTCCAAGGGTGTTGACTGTGGATGCAAGTAAAATGAAATCCTTGACAACTTCAATATTTTCTCCATTTATCATGATATTGTTGATTGGACCAGTTGTGAGGATTTTGTTTTTCTTTGTATTGTACTGAAGGCTTTTTTTCTTGCTGAAAGTGAAGAAGACTTGCAGCACACAAACATATGACTTACCCATAAAAAGCATAGTAGCAAGGCACGCAACAAACACAAATAAATAGATGGCCCTGCTTACCTCGGGGGCCATCCAGAATGGGGTTCCAACTGATGTGTTTCTCCATAGGCGTGTACTGGTGAGTTGGGCTGAGACACCTACAAGGAAAGAATGTTGGGATTCAGTAATGAGCAGGATTCAGTAATGCTAGGCCAACTTTTTCCATAAAGGGAAAGATAAATATTTTAAGCTTTGTGGCCATATGGTCTCTGTCATAACTACTCAACTCTGCCATCATACAATTTTATTGATGGATGCTCAAAGCTGAGTTTTATACAATTTTCACATGTCATAAAATATTTTTCTTCTTTTGATGTTTACTCCCAACTATTCAAAAGTGTAAAAAACTATTCTTTGTTTATGGGTCACACAAAAACAGGAGGCAGGTCTAATTTGGCCTACTCCTGTGTTACAGTAATTTCATTCTATCTAAATTACCATTTTTTTCCCTAATGAACATTACCATCCATATCACTGAAAATAGGGAATCAAAAGACAAACATCAATTACTAAGATCAACACAAAATATCTTCCTATTATATTTCTAAAATATTTCAGGTGATTTCTTTCTTAATAAGGTGCTTCATTTTATGGAGGAAGAAGATTGGCATAAATTATCTATACTAAGGTATCAGTGTAGAAAAAATTTTCAGTGTCTTATCGTACCTAGAAGCCTGGAAACCTGGCAAGAAAGAAATATTTGGTCAAATGGAAAAAGAAATTGACTAATAAAATCATTATCTAGGGTTTGATGCAGAGGAACTGAAATTTAAAATGCTTCCAATGCACTGGATCTGTCTTTGTCCTCAGCTGGCTCTCTTCTTTATACCGCAAGGTAAGGAAGTGAAAGAAAAGGTACACTGGATTAGCAGTCAGAAGAACTATTTTTCATCTCAATTATAATACCACTTACTAATTGTAAGCAGATCACCTCATCTTTGGTCCTTAGTTTTCTCATCTTCAAATTGGGAGTAATGATAGCTGCTACACCCCACATAAAGGGCCACTTACAACCAAGTGAGAGAACAAATGTGAAAATGGGTTATAAATTATAAAGCAATTTACAAATGAAAAGTCTTCTATTTATTTTAAGTAGAAATCTAATGCAGCCCTTAAGAGAATGGCAAAGGCCACTAAGGTTATTGATGACAGGAACTTAGACACTTGGATGCATGTGTTCATTAGTGAAGGACATACCTCTGAAAACATCAGGTGTAGATTGTTTGTTGTTACCCACAGGTTTTTTGTTGTTACTATTGTTTGGTGTGTGTGTATCAGGGGTTGTGTTAGTCACTCAAAAACCTTAACAATGACAACAACAACAACAACAACAACAAAAACATTTCTGTCAAGTTAATTCCAACTCATAGGACAGAGTAGAACTGCCCCATAGAGTTTCCAAGGCTATAATATTTTTCTCCCCTGGTGGTTTCAAACCATTGACCTTTCAGTTAGCAGCTGAGCATTTAAATACTGCATAACCATGGATCCTTGTTGGGCTCTTAGATTCTCTCTATTAGAAGGCCAAAGATGATGATATTATATATATAATTTTATAATAACAATTTTATTCATATAATAATTTATATGAATTATATATTTCTCTTCTTAATTTCCAGAAATTTCTTTTGCAGCAACTAGACGTTCCAGAACCTTCTACTGGAAAGATTAGGGGATTTTACACTGTGGCCAAATTGTAAAGGTGATGAGGAGTAAATCAGCATTAATCCTTATTTTCATCTTTCTAGACTCTTTCCCTTTATGACATATTCAAGGCCTCTAGTATCATGCAGGGAGCTCTGGTGGCTTAGTGCCTAAGGGATTTGACTGTAGAAGGCTGGCCGTTCAAAGCCACCAGCCACTCCTCGGAAGGAAGGTTAGGCAATCAATCTACTTCCGTAGTGACACTGCCTCGGAAACCCAAGGAGGGGTTGCTATGAGTCGGATCCGACTCCACGGGAGTGAGTTTGGTTCTTTGATTTTAGTATCATGCGGAAAACACATCTCTGATGGTACAAACTCAACATATTATTGGAGTTATAACCATTCCTCATTTAAAAAAAAAAAAAAAGCATAAAGCATGAACAAATTGCCCCTTCTGCTATTTTTCCTTTATTGCTCTTTAGTAAATAGATCAATCCATGTAAAGCAACTTCATGTATTTTTAAGTAATTTCTTCTCAGCAAATGATTCACTGATATTTTATCACATTGTTTCTTATCAATAAAACAACAAACATTCAAAATCCATTAATCTTTTTCCCCCATTATGTTGACATTGGTAAAGAACATTTTTAAAAGTGCTTCAATAAATGTTTACTCATTTTTTGTAACAATAATCTTGAAGCACTAACTATTGTTGACCTCATTTAGAAGATAAACCATTCAATAAACCTAAAAAGGAAGGCAAATGGCTTGTTTGTGAATATCAATATGAGTGTTGTGCAGAGAAAGTCAATAGTTTTCTGGCCTTAGGTGACATTGCTCTGCATTTCTTCTCACACTTCCATTTCCTGTTAATGTTTCCAGTTCAACCAGCCTCACAAGTCACAACAATAATCACAATTTAAAGGGATGTTCGCTCTCAGGCCCAAAGGACCATTTTACCTTTGGCTCACTGGGAATAAGTGTGCCTAAGGCTAGTGAAAGTCATTTGAAAGACCAAACTGCTTTTTCTTTTCATATGCAAAACAAGAAATTAAAAAAAAGTAAATTACAGACAATTGCCCTAAAACATGAAACTCCTACCAGAAAACTAAAAAGTTTCTCCATCAAATTCTTCTCTGTAAACACTTTCATGTTTTCATCTTTAATAAAATTGCTTCTAAAGCTGAAAATAGATTGACAAACAGCATCTCCTAGGGTGATCCATCTGGTAAAACCCCCACTCTCCAGTCTGCGTTTAACTGGAAAAATCCCCCAGCCTATGGCATAGCAGAGAGGCCCAGTCTTCTGAGATTGCAATAAATTGTCGCCTTTGGCTAAACTGCACACATCAAGAAAACAAACGACGAGCAGTCATTACCAAAGTCAACGAGCTTAACTCCTCCTTCTGTTGTCAGAAGAATGTTATTCCCCTTGACATCGCGGTGGATGATTCGGTTGTTGTGCAAATGCTGAAGGCCCTGTATGGAGTCCCACCACCACCAAAAAACCGGAAAAATAAAGGGGGAAAATTACATGCTTATTCAAAACCAATTACCCTACTATTTAAAAAGTCTAACCAAAGTCGGCATTGGCTCACCTCCCTGCTGTTATAAGCCTTGCATATTAAAGGGGATTTTCCCCATTGTTAAGTGGAGAACCAAGCAAAGGACAAAACGCTCCCTCTGCCGTCTTCACCAGCTGCATGGGCTTTCTTACCATGAGGGCTCCGTACAAGATGTATGCAATCATTGCTTCATCCAATCGCTGGCCGCACCTCAGTAGACTTTTGACAAGCTCAGTAACTGAGCCCCCGTTACACAGCTGCAAGAAGAGGTGTCAAAGAGAGTAAAAAGCAGGAAAAACATACAAAAAGAAAAGAAAAATAAATTACGAAGAAAAGCCCAGTGATTACTGACCAGATGCATTAAAGTAAATTCGCAGTTCATAAAATTCCAGCTCAGAACAACTAGACTTCAAATTTCCATTATAGTCTAGTTCACTGTGTGTGTGTGCATGTGCGTGTGCACATGTACATGTGTGTGTGTGTTCTTTATTCAAGGTGATAATTTATGAGTAAAAGTATATGTCCAAAAAAGTCAGTTTTTAAAATGTCAGGTGAAATATAAAGGCATAAGACATTATTTAGAAGTTTCAAAGAAAAAGCATATAAGGAATCATGGTGAGTTATTGGAATTTTTTTTACTGTATATGAATATTGTCTTTCTTAATGTACATTTTAAGGCTAAGAAAGGATGGAGAATAAAGAGAAATGAAATTCTGATACAGGCTACAATATGTATGAAGTTTGAAAACATGCTGAGTGAAATAAGTCAGTCATAAATATTGAACAAATATTGAACAAATGATCACACTTACATAAAGTATCTAGAATAAGCAAGTGTATAAAGACCAACGTTTACTAGTAATCACCAGGGGCAGGTGGAAGGGAGGGAAAAGTGGCACTCATTGCCTAGGGAACACCCAGCTTCTGTTAAGAGTGATGGAAACATTTGGAAACAGATAAGGATTATGGTTTAACAACATGATGAATGAATGCAATTAATGTCACTGAATCACACGTGCAAAATATGTTGCAATGCCAACTGTTCTGTTACATATGTTATTTACTCCAACTTTTTAAAAATCTTAAAAAGAGAGGACAGGAAGAAGCAAGTTAGATGATGTCTTTGATCCCTGGGAAGGAAAACATTTCTGTCATTTCAAATCATTCTGCCACCTGTGCTGGCACTGCCGGCATTAGAAGCGATCTAGAAAACCCCTGCGTGTCGACTTTATAGAATGGAGTTGCATCATATGTGCAGTTAACCTTCTTATATTCAACTCTAGGCCTTCAGCTACTTTGTGCTCTTCTTTTTCTGTGATTAAAAATAGTATAGGATTATATCCTGCATTGTTGTTGTTGTTAAGTGCCGTCGAGTCGTTTCCGACTCATAGCGACCCCATGCACAGCAGAACAAAA
>NW_006921588.1:30727801-30772811 GCF_000298275.1 Orycteropus afer afer
TGCCTACCTTGCTCCCGGAGACCCGGTCCCTCTCGGGAGGGTAACGAGGGAAAGTGTTCAGTGCAGATCAGTGAGTAAGCACAAGCCCACCCATGCTTACCTTGCTCCCGGAGACCCAGTCCCTCTCGGAGGGTAACAAGGGAAAGTGTTCAGTGCAGATCAGTGAATAAGCTGCATATTTGATCTTTATTATATACTGTGTATTACTGGAATTTGAGCATATAACCAGGTGTCTATGCTTTCTTGGCAATTTAAGGGGGATCAGGATAATTTTTACTATACATGAATTTTTGATAATACAGTAACTTTAAAAACTAACCCTGGAAGCTAATTTACAGGTTCAGGTCTGCTACTTGCCATCTAAAAATCAAAAGTTCTTAACTGCAGCATGTTGACTATGCATCTTGCATTTTTTTCTGGAGAGAAATTTCAGAGTTTTCACCATATTCTCCCGACCTTAAAAAGGTAAAGACCCTGCTTTAGAGACTGAGGTCTCCATCCACCTGGCACTTTGTTTGCAATTTGGGAGTTAACCGGTGAACCGTGGGCAGATCCCTGAGTTGTGGCTGCTTGAGTCAACTGGCTTTTCTTAAGCAAGGAAAATCGAGGGGGCACAGATTAGCACCTTTTCTAAAAGAAGGCAACTCTTTATCAAGATAATAATACACTGGATGTATTCAACTCTAATTATGAACATCTCACAGAGAGAGAGAGCTTTACAATAGGAGGGAGTGTCGAGGACTAGGGACATTGGTGGTACTAAAGGCAGACAGCACAGTTTTATCATGACAAGAACTTGGTGGTTACCACAGGGTTCAGAAGTCTATGCCTTCACTGCCATGGCTTTAAATATGCATTTACTTGTTCCCAGATCCAGATGTCTCCCAGAGAGAAGAGAAGGGGAAGAGTGAGAGGAGAGGCCCTAAAAAACTGAGTTGTCGTTAGTTGCCATCAAGTTGGCTCCGACTCATGGTGGCCCCATAACAACAGAACAAGACATTGCCCAGTCCTGCGCCATCTTTACAACCATCGAGCTGCATTAGTCCATTCTTGCAGCCACCGTGCATTGAGTGCCTGCCAACATAGAGGCTCATCTACTAGCACTATATCAAACCATATTCTGTTGTGATCCATAGGGTTTTCATTGGCAGATTTTCAGAAAGAAGTTGCCAGACCTTTCTTCTTTGTCTGTCTTATTCTAGAAGCTGCACTGAAACCTACC
This sequence comes from Orycteropus afer afer, assembly GCF_000298275.1. Lineage (NCBI taxonomy): Eukaryota > Metazoa > Chordata > Mammalia > Tubulidentata > Orycteropodidae > Orycteropus > Orycteropus afer. The sequence goes on from NW_006921588.1 coordinate 30,729,024, forward strand.
CACCATGGGTGACCTTGCTGATATTTGAAATACTAGTGGCAGAATTCCTGTCATCAAAGCAAGACACAAGGCACCGTAGTGCCACAAAGTGACAGGTGGTGAAAAAACTGAATATTTACCTCAAATAACAGCTTTCAATTGGATTGTGAAAGTAAGAGTATAAACACTGGAATTTGCCCCTTCCCAAAGAAGTAATTGAATTGGACTAAGTTCAGAATAGGTCAAAATCAACTGTCTCCTATAGGCAGACCAAGGAATCAAGAACTAAGTTGTTATTAAAAAGAAAGTTACCTCTTTGGTCTCCATAGTTTGCGATTGTCTAGTTTATGACCCATCACTCAGTCATAAATATGACACAGTCTCTGCTCTCCAGTAGTTCACAGCCCAGTGCGGGAAGACAGACACATAAATAAACAACAGTATATGATATGGAAGTAAGGCTGTGCCTATGGTAGCGTGGTGGCCCAGAAGAAGGAATGATGAACTCTGCTGGAGGTAGAGAGAAGAGGGGCCCACCTGGGAAATCTTCCCAGAGGACATAACATTTACAATAAGTGTGAAGGACTAATGGGTTTTCAGCAGAAGAGGAAGGTTGTCCTGGAAAAAGGAACATCTTGTGGAAAGGAAGGGAGCATGAAAAAGTGAGTGTGTGTGTGTGTACTAAATACCCTGCTACTGTTCCGACAAAGCGCTCCAGGAACCCAGGGCAGGGACATGGGAAAGGAAGGTGGGGCATGAGGAATGACAGGTATTCCCAGCAAAGGAGTTTGGGCTTTATTAATATAAACATGACACGTGTCATGATACCATTATGTATCACTAGAGAGAGAACAGTAAGCCATTGAGAAGTTTTAGGCAGGAGGTTACCATGTTCAGATCCGCATTCTAGAAAGATGACTTGGGCAGCAAACTGGAGGATGGACAGCAGAGGAAGATGCCAGGAGCTGGGGCACCCGTCAGGAGACTGTTGGAGCAATTCAGGGAAGTAGGGTCAGTCAAGAGTCATGGGAATGGGTATGAGGAGGACAGACTTGGGAGGCTCTTAGGAGACAGGATCAACAGGAGGTTTCGACTAACAGGATATGGAAGGTGAGGAAGAGACACAGTCTAGGGAGATTGTGAAAAGAAGGAAAACAGCAGTAAAGTTCTTTGATCCTCTAACACAAAAGCAGTGATGGGAATGCAAGACAATGTAGACAATGTAGCAACTTCATCACAACCACTCCTAGGCCTGTCTCCCATAGCAGGAGACAAGTACTACATTGAATTGCAAGTGTGCTACTAAAATTCTACTGAGAGAAAATTTAAATTAAATACTAGGTGATGATCCAACATAATTCATCCCTGGAACTTTCCCTGAAAGTTCATTTTAGTCTCTCCTGTCTGCCTTTAAGTGTGGCCATTTTTGCAACAGGGGTATATTCAGCAACTCTTTATATGTTGTTGTTTGTTGTTATGTGCTGTCGAGTCGGCCCTGACTCATAGCATAGCGACCCCTCCTTGGGTTTCCAAGTCAGTATCACTATGGAAGTAGATAGATAGCCCAACGGTCCTTCTAAGGAGTGGCTGGTGGGTTTGAACCGCTAGCCTTCTCGTTAGCAGTCAAGTGTCTTAGGCACTACGCCACCAGAGCTCCTAACTCTTTACATAGGAAGCCAATTTATAAATTTTCTTCTAGAACACGTAAAGGGACTAAGAGCAGCCATTTTGTCAGTAGGATCAAAACTCAGCTGTGGATTTTAAAACAACAAAGGGATCTTACTCAGCTGGTGCTTTTTGTTCACTAAATGTCAGAGTTTAAAAGCTGTCTGACTTCCCATGGTTCATGGAAACATACGATTAATTAAACTGCTCAGGGCACCTTTAGAGGAAGCTATCCTGTGAAGCTGGGAAGTCCACCAGCAAGGTTTTAAAGAGCAGCCCGTGAGTTATAGAGAAAGGACTTCTGGTGCTTGAATATAAAAAAAGAAAGTACCCACTAATAATTGTCTAACCAGAGGAAATGTTCAGTGAAATGGGCTGAACATTGTAAACGCACGACAAGGAATTATACTTATGTGCATCAAACAAAATAATCCCTTTAGTATTATAAAAAGGCAACTAAGCCTCCTGCCCCACCCCTGTGGGTTGGCATACGCAGCCCTTCATTCCGCCCCCTCTGCCAGCCGTCAGCTTCAAATACAGAGGTGTGTCTCCATTCCTGCAGTTCCTCCCTACGCCCTCAGCATTCAGGAAATGTGGCAGCTGCATGCATCTAGAATTTAGTGAGCATTTTGATCCAAACCAAGAAAAATAGAAAAATCATTTATGTTCCACATCTATTTTTCAAAACATCATTAAATATTGATTCAATCACAATCTGTGCATTTGCTAAGGCAGTCATAATTTCAAGCAATAACATGTTCTGTGCTCAATAAGCCATCAACTTTCCTCCACGTTATTTCAGAATGGCCAATGCAACCCAACCACCAGACCTTTATTCTAGCCAAGCTCCAACTGTGAAGAATATTCTGCTCCAACCTATTGATTTGACTTAGACTGAAGAATTTAAAGGAATTTCTTTCCCAGTGTCTCTTTATTTCCTGGGCTTTATCTTTCAAGGGTGTGAGTCCTACAGAGAATATAAAGCAAAAATCAAGAATAATCAAAATTACTCTAGAACAGTCCTTAGGAAACATGGTGTTGGCCACTGTCCACCCCTCAGTAAGTACAGAATAGCATATTTTCCCCCCCGTGTTGGGCAGATCATGTTTATTTTATTGAATACTAGGGAAAGTCACCAGTTGCCATTGAGTTGACTTTGACTCTTGCCAACCCCACATATGTCAGAGTAGAACTATGCTCCATGGGGTTTTCAATGACTCATTTTTCAAAAGTAGATAACCAGACCTTTCTTCCAAGGCACCTCCGGATGAACTCACATCAAGTCCCTGGGTGGTGAAAATGGTCATAATGCGCTCAACTGTTAAAGAAAAGGTTGGTGGTTTTAAAACCCTATGGAGCACAATTTTACTTTATCACACATGGGGCCACCATGACTTGGAGCTGACTTAACACAAACTGGTTTTAGGCAAAGTCACTGACTTGTATCTAGAAGAGTGGAAAGCATGTCACTTGAAACCTTAGAGTTACAGTCAGAATGGTGAGGTGAGAATGAGAGAGGCAAGTGGACACCAACTCTTACCCCTCATCTCACTCTCTCTCTAGGGTACATGCTTATTGAATAGAACAGCAGGCACAATCTGTTCCACTATTCAGCTTCTCAATTCTCTCTTTTGCTGAGCAAATATAGCACAAGTAATGTTATTTGACTGCTCACCAGAAGGCTGGTGGTTCAAACCCACCAGCCGCTCCTCGGAAGAAAGGTTGGGCAATCTACTTCTGTGGTGATCCCACCTTGGAAACACAAGGAGGGGTTGCTCTGAGTTGAATCAGGAGGGCAGTGAGTTTGGTTTGGTTTTGGTATGTAAGATGCAAGTCTGTTGTATTTTAAAGTTCTTTCCTCCACTCCCAAGCATTCTGTGCCTTCATCCCAACCCCCAGCACTGCGCTGACTCTCATTTTAGAAACTCAAAGCCCCTGCTTCTGAGCCAGTGCTCCATGCTCCAGTGTTTTCTAACCCATGTCTGGTCAATCAAAACTTACCAGTCCTATGTTCCAGTCCATCAGAGTCCTGCTAAAACACTCATCTGTTAATTTGACAAATTTAATTCATACCAAAATATAATTGGTGAAATTAGCTTAATGTATAATACTTTGAATGAGACTTGAGCCTAAACTGAACTTTCTAGAACCGTACATAAAAAGAAAAACTGGACAGAGGTATCTTTCTTTGCTCTGGTTCTAGGTATTAGATACTCAGCTTCGATCTCTGGGGGAAAAATATATTTTAAAGAGCTAATTCTGGTTTTAAATTTTAAGTCTTTTTGGTTTTGACCTTACAACTTCATTTGCTACTATCTTAGACCATTTCTTTTAAGTTGAACACTTGATTCATGCTGAAATTAATAGTTTCTACCTGCCAAAGGTCTGACACTGAAAACGTAGCTAATGCCTTAACACATACTAGGATTTTTTTTCTTAGATATTTATTTTACAGGTCAATTTCTTATGATATTTCATTTAGGCAAGAGGTAATAGGACTTATAGATTCTTTTAAAAATTTAATACTCATTTAGAATAAAACTTAACCAAAAATTTTCCAACACATTACATTGTATGAATGTTTTCTTTCCTATCTCTCTAATATAGTAGCTGTCTATCATGAAAGAGAGCTTTTGTGTACCTTCTGCTAACAATTAGTAATGAATTTCAAAAATGACATTTTTATTTGCTTTTCTTTTCAGAGTTGTGGTGATTTAATGAGGTCATTAATAATATTTTCCTGTCCTCTAGAATTGCTCCGTGGAATGACCTCTCACTGGGCCTTTCATAACATTCAGCATGGAAAGAGCAAAGGCAACATAAATTTCATCTCAATATACTAGATGAGGAGAACAATATTAAACAGATCATAATTTTATTGGGTGCATCTCCTACTACACTCCTAAAACAGCTGCAGAGGGAGCAAAACAGTCAGACTGCTATTGTCATGAAGCTCCGTGTGTGTGTGCGCGCACACACACACACACAATCAGTTACTGCTGTTCTCACAGCTACAGACCCCACATCTGTGTTCCAGTGATGGAACAGATAACATTACAAACAGCAGCACGTGCCGCTAGAAAATTCCTGAAGCATGGTTTCACCTCTCATCCTCCCAGATAACTGGCTATGTGACCACAGACATGCTTCTTCCCCTCTCTGGGCCTCTGTTCTTCACATGTACAATAAAGGGATGAAGTGAACAAATGCTGGGGTTCCTTCCAGCTCTGAGTCTAGGAAGCCCTGTGTTTCTCCAAGAGGTAAGAGCTAGTAAATGATTGCTCACACCCTGTCCATGCAGAAACCTGCTCAGACTGTCCCTTCTGAGAAAGAAGAATGAAGAGCTCTGGCTCCCCATACCACTAACTTTGGCATGAACCAACAACATGCAAAAGTCATAAATGTTAGCATTTTATGTTGGTACAGTATGAATAATTCACTGTCTCAGGGAAGCCTCATTACTCACCCATGGTCATCCTGAAAAGGCCAGAGACAGCTGGCAGGAGAGCATTTACACAGGGCCCTGTTCATAGTTCGTTTCTATCTCATTTTTCAAGGCTGTGTGTGGCCCTTCCTGGCCGCCATGACCTTGCCTGAGGGGTTGATATCCAGTCACTGCTCATCAGGAAGAACATTCACCAGATGGTTGCAGGTACCTGTCTGCCCACCTGTCTGCCTTGTGGTACCAGAAGAAAGTGTCCCTGTTAGATCCTGGAAAATTCCTAGAAGAACCAATTCTCTGTGTCTGAATGTAGAGCATTTTTTGAACCTGGGTGGTGGTGGGGGGTGAGCAGGGATGAGGAGAAATTAAGATTTCTTGATCACAGTACTTTCATTAAAGGAGATCTGGTGGTACAGTGGTTCAGGCATTCAGCCTGCTAACCAAAAGGTCAGCAGTTTGAAGCCACCAGCCACTCAATGGGAGAAAATGTGCAGTCTGATTCCATACAGATATATAGCCTTGGAAATCCTATGGGGCAGTTCTACTCTGTCCTATAGGATTACCAGGGGTCAGAATCAACTCAATGGCAGTGGGTTTGGTTTTGTTTTGGGTTTTGGTCCTGCCATTATTAAATTACAGCAAGGTTTAAAACATGGAGATCTTAGAGAGCTGAAAAAGAATATAACTAGACACTCCAGAAACAATACCTTGTAAATCCCAAATAAAGTGGGATTTTAAAATAAATATTCTAGAGCTTCTTTTGCAAGATAAAATCCGTAATTTTCCTGGGGGGAGGGGAAAATAAAACCAAAAGATGATAACATGACATTATGTTATGTGACTTGACCAGTTAACTAAATGCACAAAGATGATTACCACTAAAACTCCTTATGTCTTTACATTCTGAGAAAGATAACTGATATGAAAAAAAATGTTCAAACCAATTTCCCTGCACATTATCCCCTTTACATTTCATTAACAAATGAAATCCCTATGCACGGTCACCATGGCAGCCAGTCTATATTCTCCCATGCGCAGGCCTCTTAGAGCTGGTGACAGATTTGGATAAGAGGTGCCACACAGGAAGTATGGGCTGCCCTCTCCTGGTGGCACTTCTCCCTTAAAGCTTGCAAGTATGTCTTTGTCTCCGAGATCATATATGTGGCCTCAGGCATGGAGGCATGTGCTGGTTCAGAGGGACAGAGTCCACAGTAGTCAGGGTGGGCCTAATGTGAACGAGGCAATAGACCTATCCTAATAAACTAATTTTATATATTCTCATTATTGTGTCTCTGCCATTTTAGTCCCATGGAAAGTTGTGTTTGTGGAGAATGTGTAGAATGCATACATTCATACCCATCTAATAAAATGCAGGGAGAAAAATGCAGGGCTCTGGTGGATACAATGGGACTCCCTTCAGATTCCCTTTTTAGAAAAGTGCTGCTGGAAATACTGACTGTCCCCTACTCCCAGCTCTGCTCTCACTAGCAGTTGCCCTCAGCTAAGGGAACTGCCTCACCTAAGTCATTGTGCCCTCCCACATGTGGCACCCAGCCAATTTCTGGTTGGTGAAGAGATCAATTCAGGACAACTCTCCAATTCAGCTTCCCAACTCTTCTTCATTTAGACCTTGGCTGAGGCCTCTGTTGCAACCACGTTCAGTGTCCCCCTTGCCCAGTCCTGCCTTCCTCACTTCCAGGTCTTATCTCTTCAGAGAACTCTCCAATAATTCTTTCACATGCAACTCTCAGAGTCTGTCCTCAGGGAACCCAGTCTAAGATGAGGATTAATGGACATGAATGGGCTAATAAAAGTTCAGCAAGCCAAGTAAACTTCAGGTTAACAATTTTTGATGATGGTGATATGTTTTCTATGAAATGTTCCCAGTACAGAGAAGAAAGGTACCATTTCCAATTACATTCCTGTATTCATTCTATATTAGAAGAAAAGATTATTAAACTTTTAAAACTGAGAAATATGTACATTTTCAGCACAAGGTCTACTCATAAGAACTACAGAGAAGGATAACATTTGGTAAAGTACCTGTGACCCACAGGAGGAACCAACTCCTCAAAGGTAAATGTTAAAACACTGTCCTGGCAACAAAGTATCTGCTTGTCCCTGGCCCTCTGTTTAAATCGATAATTAGTGGACAGGTGCCTCTTACCTCCAGGACTAGCCACAACTGTCCTCCCACATACTGATCCGCTTTGTAAAACATCCCATAAAACTTTACAACATTGGGATGATTAGGAAGAAATTGCAAAATGTTGTATTCTGCCTCAATTTCTTCATCCATATCCTAAACAGGATGAAAAAATACATGCTGGATTAAGTGTAATTAGTATGTACTACAGATATGACTCATGGTTAAGTATTCACTTATTAAAACAGATTCATTCTGTATTTTTAATTTTAATATCTTAGAAATATCTAACAATGGATATTCAAATACCAATTAAAACCTTCTAATTATTGTATCAATAAAATGTCTCTATTATATTATTTTTATCTTTAACAATACCATTCTAAATGTCTTTATTTTCAAATGTCTGCATTTTCAAAGCAATTAAGGAGACTCTAACTCAACACAGGCCAGGCACCAATAATCTCATTATGCAAAACAGGGTATAGCATTATAACCTCTGTGTTCAGTGCTCTGAAAGAAGCTATCAGTCTAAGATGAGATATCACAAATCTGGGTCATTTTGTAATTTATGAGACACCAGGCCCTCTATAAGCTCATGTGAGTTTAATGCATCACTCTTCCCAAGGGGATAACTTTTGAAAAGCCCAGTGGTCAAAAAAAAAAAAAAAAAACAGTAAAATGGACAAGAAATAAAAAGTGAAAGGAAAATTTTAACTCCAAGTAAAGTCCCTTCTATTCATTTGAGCTGATTAATCATGACCCATTTTGAGATTTCATGAAAATGATCTCTAGAACCAGGAAAACAAGGTGAGAGTTTAGTGCAGGTTGTGGTTATAATTTGCCATGGTTACTTACACTGATAGGATCCAGAATTTTGACTGCAGCCAGACTCCCATCTCTCTTATTCGTCACTTTGTAGACCTTACCATAGGTGCCTTTGCCAATGGTCTCTATAATTTCCCAGGTATCGGTGGGATCAGGAAGTGATTCAAGACCAAGCATCATGGGATTGTAGTGAAATAGTCCATACAGATGTTTCCTGTTGGGGAGAAAAGTTTGTTATGTGCAACAGACTCTAGGATTGGGGGCAGTGGGCTTTCAAAGCAAGAATAGTTTTATTTCTCAACCAGTAACTTCATAGTACATTTTAGTTTTCCTCTATATTTTAGGTAGATGAAAAAAGATTTTGAAATCTCCTTAAGGAAATCAGAGTAGAAGGTAGAGTGGAGGAGTAACATGACTCTGAAACATGCTGGAAAACAAGTTTCTAAAAGTAGAGATCATATACACACTGCAGGATGAGTAAAAGGGCAAAGAGCAAGCTCTGGCTGTGACCACACAGTCGGCATTCGTGATGCTGCTGCCAGGGAGAGGGGGTGTCATTGAAAGCCATAAGTCTAAGATCTTTGCTCCCAAGATATTGTGCCTATGACCGCGGGATCCCTAATGTCATTGGAAACCAGTCCCCAAACTCTATGTGCAAAGTATGGGTTTCTAGGGTGCAGCACCCACCTATGACCATGTCTAGGGCCCATAAAAATTAGCCAAATGCAGGCCATGTCCGTACAGCAATAGCCTAGTGTGGGCTTCCCACTGTGAAGTTAACCAGAATCTGCAAACTCACATTGACTCAGCAATATTTAATAAGGATGCAACCCTGTCGAGTTTCTGTACCAGCAGCAAGTTTGGCAGGCAAGCAAAGTCACCAAAGATAGATCCCATGAAAAGGCCTCTGCAGGTTCTGCTGCTTGCTAGGCTGGATGGAAGGTTCCAAGCCCAGTCTGCTTCTAAGCCAAAAGGAAGGGTCACCAGGTTCCAACAGAAAGAGCCACAGTGGTGTTCAATCCCTACGCCATAGCTTAGTGTCCACTCAAGGTGAGCACTTACACCTTCCATGGGCATTTCACTGTGTACTTCTAATTCTTTTTCTAGATGGCCTTTTCCTAATATACAGCCTTTTGACCTGGCACACAGGGACCCATTTTTTATGCTTATCCTTTCTAACAGGAGCATTTCAAAACTACTGAAAACCAGTTGTTGTTGTTGTTGCTATGTGCCCTCAAATCAGACCCTACTCATAGCAACCCCTCCTTAGGTTTCTGAGGTTGTATCACTAAGAAAGTAGATTGCCTAACCTTCCTTCTGAGGAGTGGCTGGTGGGCACTAGCCTTCTGGTTAGCAGACAAACCTCAATATCTGGTACTGGAAGGTGTCTTGTCTATCCAGAGTACAGCTGGCAGGCACACACACTCCAAAAGTGCCTACATCTAGTGCCCAAGAGCCCGGGCCAGACCCACCCTGGGCTGAGGCACTGACTCCCAGAAAGATTTCCTTGTTAAGCAACTCCTGCCTATCATTTGCTTGTTTCAGGATTCTCCTTAGAAGCTAGAACGGCTAGACAGCATCTCTAGCACTTTGGTTATGTTGTCAGAAGAGACCAATCCCTGGAGAAGGACATCATGCTTGGTAAAGTAGAGAATCAGCAAAAACAGGGGAAGACCCTCAATGAGATGGATTGACACAGTGTGACTGCAAAGATGGATTCAAGCATAGCACAAAAGTAAGTATGTCAGAAACAACAGATTATTATTATGCAAGCCCAATGAGATACTGTTGCCCAGAAGGCTCCAGGCTGCTCTCTTTCTTAAAAAGAAAGATCATCAAGGGATGCAGAGGAAGTAAAGACTAGCACGAATGGTTTCCATGATACAGACCTGAAAGAGAACTGAAGCAGGACGTGAGGGAGAACACACAAGGGATTAGCCTTCTCACTATGTGACTTGGTGTTCTTTATTGTCAGAACCCCAAAACTACTGGCATCTTGAAGTACTCTAGACCTTGCTTCTACACTAGCAAAAAGTAGGACTAATTTGGGGTGCTGATCAGGCCAGATAGGTTGGGGAGGCTGCTGACGATCAGACTGGATGTAGTTATTTACATCTGCCAGTGCAGTCCCTATTTCCCCATCAGCTGTTATACTCAAGTGTGGGCTCACACAGGGGCACTCAAGTTAAACTGCCTGCATAATTATGGCTCTGCCCTTACCAGCGGGACACTTGGGCTAGTTACTCCCTATGGCAGTTATGCTTGTGCGTCAACTTGGCTGGGCCTGGTTGAGTGGCTGGGCAGCTGGTGGTACTTATTCCCCATGATGAGCCTGGCAATCAGCTCCATGGTGGGATCTACCACAAACAGCTGAGCAGCTGCCTTTGGGAATGCGGTCTGCTTCCTGTATTTAAGGAGACACCTTGGGAATGGTCCCTAGCCTATGGCACACTTGGACCCTGCGTGTAGCTATGTCGTTGCTCAGCAGCCTGCCATGCTCTGCCAACCTTGAGACTTACAATGGACTTAAAAGTTAATGGCCTGCCGTGTGGTTTGTGCCTCTTTACTTGTCAACCTTGGGGCTTCTCAGCCTCAGCAGCCAGCAGCTGTCTGAGTGAAGAAATGCCTCCAGCTCCAGTGGGCTGGGAGCAGGAGGCAGAGCTAGACCCCAAGGTTGAGGGGCTTTCACCCAGCCCCTAGAGCCTGGCACTTTGAACTTGGACTTAAAGCCTCCAAATTGTAAGAATAAACTCCTGTTTGTTAAGACCATCCCATTTGTGGTATATTTCTTATCAGAGTGGCACTAGGGAACCAGAACACTCCCTCTTTGCCTTAGTTTCTTCATCTGTTTTATGATGTCTACTTTACAGAGTTGCTATGAGGATCACAAGATGATGGTAAAATACAATGAGCATAGTGAGTGTCATCTGTTATCACAAAGATACCACCCCCAGAGCTGCTTCGGAACAGACAAGGCTTTAACAAATCAAATGTACTGTTTTGTTTTATTTCACTTTTAAGCACTAAATGAGAACTAAGTTAGTTTTACTCCTGTGAATTATAAGTTTAAGACAAACGGCTGACATTTCATGTGTGTAAATGAAATAAAACCATAGAATATGACAGCAGGATCTTGGCAGTCATCGAATCAAATGGTTTTCTAATGACTTTTGGCCACAAAACCTTTACATAGGATGACAGTGTATAAGCTGAGAGAAATAGTGCAGCTCTGGCTGAGGCAGGTGGACAGCCAAGCATCCAGTCTGTGTCCTGTAGGAGCCTGATAGGGTGACCAGCCAACCTAGTGTTCCCAGGACTTCCTCAATTTTAGCACTGAAAGAACCGCACTCTGGCAAGCCCCTCAGTCCTGGGCCAAACAGGAGAGTTTTTACCTCACTGCTAGGGCCTTCCAAGGATGGTGGGCCTCCCGAGAACATTATAAGAAAAAACTACTGATAAAGCTGGGGATAGTGGTGGTAGAATTCAGTGGTAGAATTCAGGAGACATGCATTTGATTCCCAGCCAATGCACCTCATGCACAGCCATCAACCGCCTGTCAGTGGAGGTTTGAGGATTTCTACGATGCTGAATAGAGTTCAGCAGAGCTTCCAGACTAAGATGGACTAGGAAAAAAGGCCTGGTGATCTACTTCCAAATGTTGGCCAGACTAATGGGACTACACTCACGAATATATATAGATTTGACAGAGGATATTTTTACATATGTATTTACATGTGCAGGAGCTCTGGTGGTGTAGTGCCTAAGACATTTGACTGCTAACCAGAAGGTTGGTGGTTCAAACCCACCAGCCACTCCTCAGAAGGAAGATTGGTCAATCTACTTCTGTAGTGATACCGCTTCAGAAACCCAAGGAGGGGTCACTATGAGTTGAATCGACTCAATGGCAGTGAGTTTGGTTTGGTTTTTGGATTTAAATGTGCTATAACTCTATCCATGAATATAGTAAAGCATACAGGGGAAACATTATGAAATGTTCTTAGCTATAACCAAATACCTTGAGAGAATGAGTCACTGGACCTGGGGGCTCAGCACCATAGTCTCAGGGGACACTCAGGTCAACTGGCATAACATAGTTCACAAAGACAATGTTCTACATCCTACTATGGTGAGTAGTGACTGGAGTCTTAAAAGCTTGTGAGTGGCTATCTAAGCAAAGTGCAACGATTGGTCTCTTCCTGTCTGGGGCAAAGAAGAGTGAAGAAAATCAAAGGCAAAAGGAATCAATTAGTCCAAAGGACTAATGCACCACATGAACCCCAGCCTCCATGAGAACAAAATAACTAGATGGTGCACAACTACCACTGCTGACTGCTCTGAAAGGGATCACAATAGAAGGTCCTGGAAAGAGTGAGAGAAAAACGTGGAACAAAACTCAAAGTCACAAAAAAAAGAGACCAGGTTTACTGTTTGATAGAGACTGGTGCAATCCCTGAGACTATGACCCTTAGATATCCTTCACACCTGGAACTGAACTCACCCCTGTGGCTCAACTTTCAGGTAAATGATAGGGCTATAAGGTGAACAGTAACGCCAAGGAGGTACATCAGAACAATCAACCATAAGAGATCAAAAGGGCAGCATTTGCCCAGGGATAAAGCTCAGAAGGCAGGAAGGGATAGGAAAGAAGGATGAAGGGAAATGGCAAAAATGGAGGAAGTGGGAAGAGTGCTATTACACTGTGGGGATTGCAGTCAATGTCACAAAACAAAATGTGTATGGACTGTTGAATGGAAAAGCAATTTGTTCTGTAAACTTTTACCCAAATCACAATTAAAAACAAACAAATCAGCCAAAACCCTGTGGATCATCACTGTCCAATCCCCACCCAATCATGAAGATGGCACAGGATTGGGCAACATTTTCTTCCACTGTGAATGGGGCTGCCATGACTCAGGACCAACTAGACAGCAGCTAACAGCGCTGCTAAAGACATCCACCACCACCTCCTTGCTCCCCATGACACAGATAAAGAAACTAATGCTCAGATTGGGTGGCACAACTGTTTAGGGGCATTGCAGAAACAGGAATTCAGGACTTCGTAGCCCCAATTCCATGACCTTTGATCACAAAACAGAATGAAGAGGGTCAGCTTGTTAATATTGGGTTCTCTCAAGTATCTCCACTAAATATTGAAAAGTTCTGTGGGGAAAATACTCCAAATCATGTGGAGGCTAAGTGCTCCACTTAAAACATTCACCTTCCAAGCTTGTAAGCTGCTATCTAAGATGCAACAATTAGTCTCTCCTTGTCTGGAGCAAGGAAGAATGAAGAAAACCAAAGATGTATGGGAATAGTCTAAGGAACTAGTGGACCATGAGAACCTGAACCTACATGACCCCGAGACCAGAACCAGATAGTACCTTGCTACCACTGTCAAACGCTTAGAAAGGGATCAATATAGGAGATCCTGGGTAGAGTGGGAGAGAAATGTAGAACAAAACTCAAAATCATAAAAAAGACCAGACTTAGAATTGAACTCATTTCCATGGCTTCCAGACAAACAAAAGACAGGTGTATAGGGTGAACATTTACAACACGTAGGTACACTCCTTAGAGCAATCAACCACTGGAAATCAGAAGGGCAGTATTTGCACTGGGAGATAACTCAGTGGGCAAGAATGCATGGGAGAGAAAGACACAGGAAAAAGGTAGCCATAGGGAAGAAGTGGGAAGAGGGCTGTTACATTGTGGCTATTGCAATCAATGTTATGAAACAAAATGTGTATGAACTGTTGTATGGAAAATGAATTTGCTCTGTAAACATTCACCCAAATCTCAGTTACAATTTAAAAAAAAGGAACTGTAAACAAGCTGCCATTCATTAAAATAAATCAGTATATGCAGCACATTAGAAAAGAAAACAAAACAAAATGCTCAACTCACAGCATCACTCCTCCTCCTAAAACAAGAGCCACTTACTCAGAAGACTGTACCTACAATCAGCACCAATGAAAACGGAGTAGAAGGCAGCTGGCATATCTATTATGTACTCCCTGGGCATCCACACCAAAACAAACCAAACCCACCGCTATTGAGTAGATTCTGACTCATAGTGACCCTTTAAGACAGAGTAAAACTGTACCATAAGGTTTCCCCGGCTATAAATCTTTATGGAAGTAGTCTGCCTCATTTTTCTCCCACAGAGTGGCTGGTGGGTTTGAACCACTGACCTTTTGGTTAGCAACTGTGTACTTTGACCTCTAGGCCATCAGAGCTCCTTTAGGCAACCACGGAACAGTTTAAATGTGTAATGGAATGGGAGTGCTGTTACCAAGTTTGTCTGTCCTTTCTCTTTAAAATCAATACCTGACTCTATAAACTCTCTGATGACTGATTAAACAGTCAGCCCAAACAGTGGCTGCTTATACAGCTCTATAAAAGTGGTGACACTTTGGTCTAGGGAGATAGCAAGAGCAGACCTCCTTACAGCTGAGAAGCTACTCTTGGCCGGAATGCTCACCTTGAGGGCAGTACCAGGGAAGGGCCAAGAATAGTTTGAACTGAGAGGGATGACACCTGGGATTTGTCCTAGAATCCTCAGAAGTGTCAAGGGTATCACCTGGACTTCCTGCAGTCCCTGAAATAAGGGTTTGATATACATTAAATTATCTCCCCCAAAATATGTGTTTGAATCTTAACCCCATACCTGTGGATGTAATCCTATTTAGAAATGGGGATTTCTTTACGTTAATTAGATATATCCTAGTGCCTAAGGCATTTGACTAAAAATCAAAAGGCTGGTGGTTCAAACCTGCCAGCCACGCCTTGGAAGGAAGATTGGGCAATCTAATTCCATAGAGATACCACCTCAGAAACCCAAAGAGGGATCACTATGAGTCAGAAATGACTACATGGCAGTGAGTTTGGTTTTTTTTAAGTGGAAAACCCACTGCCATTGAATTGAATCCAACTCATGATGATCTTATAGTATATAGTAAAACTGGCCTCACGGGGTTTCCAAAGCTATAAATCTCTATAGAAGCAGACTGCCTCCGTTTTCTCCCACTGAGTGGCTGGTGGGTTTGAATCACTGACCTTTTGGTTTGCAGCCAAATTCTTTAACCACAGTGCTACCAGAGCTAGTAGGGTAGATTCTAAATCCAATAACTTCTGAGTTATAAAAAGAGCAGATTAGATACAGAGCTATACACACAGAGAAGAAGACATGTGCAGAACACCAAGGAACAAGAAATGCCTGGGCTAACCAAGGAAGGAAGGAATCAATTCAGCTGAGACCCCGATTTGGACTTATTGCCTCCAAAACTGGGGGAAAATAAAGGTCTGTTCTTTAAAGCCACTCACTTGTGGTGTTCGTGTTGCTGTAGCACCAGGAAATTAAGACAGGAAGCCACGTCATTATTTGGATATGAAATGAAAGGGTGACCTCAGGAGCCTAGAAAACTCAGGTTGCACAGGTTATACACACTGAATGATGAATAGAAGCACTCGGTCTTGTCTAGGCAGATGTGGAAACGGTAGGTGTCAGTGTAAGGGAGGCTACACAAAATTTGCAAACCCATCAGAAGTCCTATCTGCCTGAATGTATCTGCTTCAGAAGCTGTTCTGAAGTGAAGACCTGGCGAACACGCTTCATTTTTGTATGGCGCAGTGTTATGTAAATTGATGCTACAAATGGATTTCTCATCAAAGTCACTACTTGCTCAGAGCAAGATTCCATTGTCCTACATATTACTGAGGTATCCGAGCCCTTCCACTACCAGGAGCAGCCAAGTTATTAGCAAACCAAAGAGGACATTGTCTAGAAAAGATATTCCTGTTTAGTAAATAAGGATAATATAGTCATTAAAGAAATATTTTTCTATCTTTGCACACACACCAGTATCAAGCCAAATATCTAGAAAATACCCAAACTTCTCCTTACTCAAGCCACAGTCTAGATAGATAGATGGATAGATAGATAGTCAGTAAAACTAACCATTGTGATGACATAGTCTCTTGGAAGTACAGACAATAGTTTTTTTTCTCGCTTTTGTTTTGTTTTTTCTTTTTAGAAGGCAAATTGAGAATGGTGGAGACCATGTCTCTTTAATGGGGGTTAAGAAAGTTGGCCTTAATAATATTCTTTCTGCTGGTCACTGAACACGACTTCTGTTTGCTACTTACAGCAAAGAGAAGGACTTTTATCACTTGGAGCTTAGCACCAGATCCCTGTTATCACAAAAGAGGCATAACTTGGACATCAAATACCACACTGAAGTGAGGAGCAGTTTCACATGTGGCTGTAAACTGAGAGCACAGACACTCTCTATCTGGTCAGGATTGGATGTCTAAGGACTTCCGCTGGAGTTTTGGTTTCAATCATCACAGAGAACATAGTTTTAAACAAATAAGACATGAAATACTCCACAAGTAGATTTCTGTAACATAGAGGTTTAAATTCTGCAGATTTCTAACATCACAAAAAGAGAGAAAGTCAGACATTATGCTTCCCGGAGATCCCATTACCAATTTATAGGAATATCATGGGAAGAGCAAGATGTTAAACAACACCATGGGGATGCAATAAGCAAAACCCAGAAGACTGTAAGGAGCTCTCTTAGTCAATGACCCAGTGTCCGCAGGAAATAGATTGCAAATAAAGAAAAATAAACGAATAAAAAGGAGTAATTTCAGGATTAATCGAATCTTAAAATACATGCCAGATGTGAAATAAGATATAGGTTTACACAAATAAGCTGAAAAAAATTATAACATTTCTGAGATAACTAGAACACTGATTGGACACTTAACGACACAAAACAAGTATTGTTAATTAAGGTACCTAGGTGGCACTTGATTACTAACTGAAGGTTGGCAGTTCAAACCCACCCAAAAAGTCCTGGCAATTTGCTTCTGTAAAGATCCCAACCAAGAAAATGCTATGAGCAGCTCTGCTCTGTAACACATGAAGTCACCATGAGGAGGAATCAACTCAACAGCAGTGGGTTTGGTTTCCTGGTTTATTGTTAATTATCTTCTACTTCTGATCATTGTATTTGTAGTTGTGCTCTATAAGTATTTTAGGATTACTCATTGAAATATTTATGGTGAAATAATCAGATGTCTGGAATAATATGAAACGATAAAGTGAGAAAGGCATAAATGAAACAAGATTGGCTATGCAGGGATAATTATTGGAGCAATATACATAAGGTTTCATTATTATAGTCTGTTTACTTTTATAGGCTTTTAAGTTTGTTTCCATAATAAAGGAATTTTTTTTAAAAAAGGTATATTTAATGTATGCCAGTGTAAACTCTGATGTTTATATGCATGGTGAATCCCACCTCCCTGAAGGCTTACTCACCATCACCCCGGGGATAATATTTTTTAAAGTCTCAAAGACTCTTGTGAGCTTGCACTCTATCATGTAGAAAACAGTAAAATACTAAAAAGAGACCCACAAATGCCTGGCTTTCTGTTTTACCCTTCTTCTGTGTTAGAATATTTAAGCAAAAAGGAGGAATTTAAAAGCACTCACACTTATAATCTCAGAAAGTTGTCTCCCCAGTTTACCACAGCCTATTGAGGCACCGTCAGTCCTCCACTGTGGCTGATGTCCCAAACCAAAGTGCTGCTAAACACAGAACTGTAGTCGGGAGAAACTAATGAACTGCTGAATGGCACAAGGAAAATCAATAGTCAGAAGGAAGGCAAATGACCTTCTTCTGCCCACCCAACTCCTGTTCTTTCTTCCTGAAGGAAGAAAAGAGAAAGAACATCAATATTTAGAAACCAAAATGAGCACCAAGACTCATCACCATCAAGCTCTGTAATCTTGTCACTGAAAGGAAATTGCCCCCTGCTATGAAGCTGATTCTACCCATGGCCAAACACAGTGTCACACAGAAGAACAGAGACATACACATTTACTAGCCAAGGGTCTGGCCATGAAAGGAGCTACACAAGCAGCCAGTGAAAGGCCTAGAAGGAAAATGAAGATTAGTCCAAGGTGAGTTGTGACTTTAACAGTAAAAGGATCCAAGAAGCAAATTTTACATGGTACCCTTAAAACTGACGTGGTTAGTGAAGAATGAAAAAATAAAAGGGGGAAAAAATCTAATCCAAAGGAGAAAAGTGCTCCTCCAAATTCCCTGCTTCTTCACCTGTGTCTTTTTAGGGACCCTAGGAACTGAAATGCTACATTGGGTCACTTCCAGGAGTGAAGTGAGCACTAACCATACTCATTCTGACATGAGATCATTTCTTCAAGGTCATACACATTGCTTAGCCCACCATCTCTTCTGATTAATCAACAACTACACCTGTTCCCTCGGTCATGCTGTCAGAAAGGATCAATCTTAGGAGGACATGATGCTTAGTAAAGTAGAGGCTCAGAGAATAAAGAAAAAATCCTTAATGATATGGACTGACACAATGGCTTCAATGACGGGCTCGAACAGAGCAAAGATTGTAAGGATGTCGCAGGACTGGGCACTGTTTTGTTCTGTTGTACCCAAGGTCGCTATGTGTCGAAGACAACTCGACAGCACCTAGCAACAACATGCCTGCTCTACGGTGATTGTACCCTATATCCCTTTCTTTCAATAATAGGTCATAAATTAGACAGAACTTCCATAAACATTTCTAATTTATCCATTCAGTAAGTAGTTATTAAATGCCAATTGTATGCATAGCCCTGGACCAGATTCTAAAGGAAATATATGGAGGATATTTCACACAGGAAGGAAGAAGAAACTGAGCTTTGCTCTTGAGGTTCTAAGCTTTTAAAAATAACTATGTAGTAGAGAATTTGCCCTTGCCCAAAGAGGTTCTGGACTTTGACCTCAATTTCTGGGAGGTAATCTCTGGGACCTCAGAATGTTATGCCTTTGTTTAGCTGGGAGCCTTGGGTCTTCCAGATAGTCCAACAATATGACGATTCAGGGTGGGTAATGGCTACATCCATATAGTCTTAGGGTGGAAGCTGGCAATGCCATAAAGGCCATCTATATGATTTAGGGTGGAGGCCTGGGTCATTCCTGGAGGGGCCAGGGACTGGAGTCTGATCAGGCACATGGGCAATGAGTCATGCCTATGTAAATGAAGAAAACTCTGAGCTCCAATGCTCAGGTGAGCTTCTCTGGTTGGCAATACTCCATGCATATTATCATAAATTGTTGCAGCAAGAGAGATGACTCCATAGGGAGAAAAAAAACAACAATTCCATGTTTGGAACTCTCTTGGACTTTGCCCTGTGCACTTCTTCTCTGGCCGAATATAATCTGTATCCTTTCTCTATAATAAATTGTAACCACAAGTATGATAGCTTCTCAGAGTTCTATGAATCCTTCTAGCAAAACTTGAGAGTGGTTTTGGGAAGCCCCTGAACTTGCAGTTGGTGTCAGAATTGAGGGTGGTCCTGTGGAGGACTATGTTCCCACTAACTTCAAACTCTTGCAACCTATATAATTTCTGGGCCAAGATGACTGAGTTAAGTCAGGTATATGTTGTTGTTGTTGTTGTTATTTGCCGTCGAGTTGGCCCTGACTCATAGCGACCCCTCCTTGGGTTTCCGAGGCAGTATCACTACGGAAGTAGGATTGCCCAACCTTCCTTCCGAGGAGTGGCTGGTGTGTTTGAACCGCCAGCCTTCCGGTTAGCAGTCAAATGCCTTAGGCACTATGCTACCAGAGCTCCCAGTCAGGTATATAGTCTCCCAAAAACCAAAGGAATGAACAATGTCAACAACAAAAACTGAGATTCAGCAAAGAAAACAAAAAGACATTAGCAGTAATCAAATGAAAGAAGGGACACCACTTCATGCCATAATCTTTTAAAAGGAGCATTCAGGGAAGCGAGAGATGGACAATCCCAGGAATCACTGTCATTCTCAATCCAGTTCTTTGTCTTCTCCCAGAAAAAGCATAGTAGGTTTTGGGAAATGATGAATGGACAAAATTCTGAACAATCTCAGCAATACTCCCTATTCAGAGGGAAGTGGATAGAAAGGGTGAATTAGCAGCAGGGAATGGGGTTTCAGCCTTATTCATTTATATCTTCAGTAAGAATTTATGAAGAACCTTTTGCACAATTCCTCAACACTAGGTTGGTGGGTAATTAAAAAGAAGGATGAGAAATTATCAGGCTCTGTTTTAAAAAGAGGAACATTTCCAAAGCCATTCTGCAGGATATGCCCCCTAGCAGGTGGAATGATCCTAACACAGCACTCTAAACAACCTTTCAGAAGCAAGAGTAAAGTAGAGATCTATCAACTGTGACAGTCCATAATATCCATAAAACACATCTCAGAACGACAGCTATTTCCTGGTAAAATAACTGAACCTTAAGGAAAAGAGAGAATTTTTAGGGTATGTAAGATGCACGCATGCACAGAGACACATCAAAATCAAATAAAAAACAAAGCAAAAGCTCAGGTTTCTCTCCATAGCAATGTTCAATATCAGAAAATGTGTCAGCATTGTATGCAAGGTGTGGAAAAATATTTTTATATTCAACCAAATTGCAACAAGGCTAGAATGTCTGTTCTCCTCATTTCCCTTCAACATTGCGGTAGCATTCTAGCTGGTGCAATGAAGTCAGTACAAAAAGAAATTTTAAACATTCAGATTGGAAAGGAAGAAGGAAAATGGATTTAATTTGCAAGGACATGATCATCTACATTAAAAAAATTGATGGAATTTGCAAAACAGATTGCTAAAACCAATAAAAGATTATACGATACAAAGTCAACATTTTAGCGAAAATAAAGAAGACTCTGAAGGAGATGGATTGATGCAGTGGCTATAAGAAGGGGCTCAAATGATTGCGAAGATGGCTCAGGACTACCAAACGTAGTGTTTCGCTCTGTCGCACACAGGGTCAATATGAGTCAGAGCCGCCTTGAAGACACCTAACAACAACATACACTAGAAAGGAAAGTTTTCAACAATAATAATAAAAGAAAGAATCTCTAATCTTATGTCACACCACATACAAAAATTAACCTGAAATCGAGTATAGAACAAATGTAAGAACCAAAACTATTAAACTTCTATAGATGTACAAGGATGTTCATTGCAGCAGTGTGCTTAATAGAAAAACAGATACAATCTAATGGTCCACCTTTATAGAGATATCATCCAACAAGTCATACTAATTATATAAAATGAAATATCATTCAGCCACATGTAACCACTAAAAAGAAAAGAGGTAAATTTGGTATCAGCTATTGTAGAAAGAATGACAATATATAAAATTATAGTTTTTATAAAGTATTGAGTAGCAATTAAAGATGATAACCTATGTAAATAAAAAGAATATTTACATTATCACCATTTTATGTGTATGCATCTATATATAATGCATGTATCTTTATATATAATATTTTCCCAAAAGGCTACATAAGAAACTCTTAAACTTTTGGAAGAGATATCAGGAGTCAGAAAGGTTGTCAGGGAGCTAGTCAGATTTTTGCACCAGTACAGACATTATCTGAAAAGAAAAAAATATATATTTTTTTAAGAAAACAAACAAGAATTCTCTGTAGAGGAGAATATTCTGGTCCAGATGTTTGTTGAAGTCATGGGATAGCATGGAAACCCATCATGGGAACAAGAGGAGAACAGAGAAAGAAGAAATTGAAAGGGCCATGCTATGCTTGAGAGTAGAGAGGATTTGTGTGTGAGTTCACCATGGATTCTATATCCAGACCTGGCTAAGTGGGGCCTGCTAGTGGGCTTGCTAAGTTTTGCTGTTGGCCCTTTGAGATCCATGCAATTTCCTGCCGCATTCTTTGAAGAATCCCCACTTTTCACAAGCTAATTTGCACAGGTTTTAGCTCCTATTAACTCTAAATGAGCCTGAGCTGAATCCTTACTGAATACCCTGCATCATTCTCATGGAAGAAGTGCCCAGTGAACTCCTGTAGTTAATCAAGCCTATCAATTATGATTTAAATAGAACTTGTCCAACAACATTTTATAGTCACAAGAAAAGTTCATGATGAAGACTTCTGAATATGCTACTCAGAATATTTTTAAGTGTTCTAGTACATTATATGTGAATCATGTATCATAGAAGAGTTCTTCAAACCTAGAGTATAGGTCTTAAAAAGTCAGAAAAGTAAAGAGTAAAACTTGTATAAAATATTAAATATAATAAAGACACATTGACTGACTTCCATCAAGTCAATTCTGACTCACAGTGACCCTTTTTGGACAGAATAGAACTGCCCCCATAGGATTTCCAAGGTTGGAAATCTTTTTGGAAGCAGACTGCACTTTTCTCCCACAGAACAGCTAGTGGGTTTGAACCACTGACCTTTTGGTTAGCAGCTGAATGTTTTGTGCTACCAGAATTCCTAATAAACACACACCAAACAAAAAACCAAATCCATGGCCATTAAGTTGATTCCAACTCATAGCAACCCTATAGGACAGAGTAGAACTGCCCCACAGAGTTTTCAAGGCTGTACCTCTTTACAGAAGCAGACTGCCTCATCTTTCTCCTATGGAGGCTCTGGTGGGTTTGAACCACTGACCTTTTGTTAGCAGTGTGTTTCTTTAAGCACAGCACCACCAGAGCTCCTGGATACACACACACAGACCCACAAAATTAGAGAATGCTTATAAGCATGAACAAATTAAAATGATTCCAAACGAACATATAAGGAAGTGCACAATATGATGGTAGTAAAGGCTGATAAGGATTAGGGCCTGTTTGCGGAAACTGGCTTTTCACAAACAAAGCCTATCCACATACTTCTAGATAGGATCTTCTTAGTATAGTGTGAATGTCCGCTCCTAAAGGAGACCTTTCTTATTTTCCCACTGCAGGTGACCATTCCTTGCATCATAGTCTCATTGCGTCATGTGCTCTGCTCTAGATGATACCATGTTTTCTGGCATTTATTTGTTCATACATTGGTTTTCTCTATCAGTGAGTTCCTTGAGAATAGAAGTCATGCCTTATTTTTCTGCTACAAAGGCAAATACCAAATACAAAATAAGCACTCAATAAATATTAATTTAACAAAGGAATGAAACCAGAACTTTAAAAGCCTATGACCTTTTTAATTTAAAAAAGTTGTGGTTTCATAAAACATTTAGAAAATGAAAAGAAATAAAAGAAGAAGAACACTCATAAAATCCCTCCACCCAGATGTAAGTAACCACTCTTAACTGTTAGCATCATTATACACACACATACTCTTGTACACACCAAAAAGATGTATAGCTTTGTTTGTTTCACAAGACAGAAGATCTGGTTTCTAACCTAATCACTCAACTGAATTGCTATTTAAAAGTTTCTATCAGTCTCTTTCAGTTCTATAAAATTAAATACACTTACTCAATATTTGTTCTCAACCTCTACAGCATTAGCCATTACTCACTGCCTTCAACTTTATGAAACACCCTCTTCCCATTGGTTCCTTGATCTCTTACTTTCCTGGTTCCTAGCCTACCTCTCCACTTTTTGTGCCACCTTCCATTCTCCCTGTTAGTGTGGTATTCAAACCAAAGTCCTGATTTAGTCTTCCACTTGCCTTCCAAATTTCTCATCTACACTCAAGGCATTAACCATCATGTCCTGGCAGATAGTTCCTTCTCTCTAGCCGAGGCTTACTAACTGCTTGTCACATGTATCCACTTATATGCCCTCTCTCACCTTCAGAAATAACGTGTACAGAACCAAACCAACCATCTTCAACTCTTCAAAGCTCAACTCCCTAAGGAGATCTTCTGATAACTCAGACCTAAACCTTCTCCCATTGCCTCATCCCTCACGTTAGTCCCTTACATCAGTCAATCACTGAGTGTGACCATCCTTTGTTCCCTTCTACCCTTCCCTTTTCACCCCCACTGCAGCTACCCCTATTCACCTCACCACAAATGGTATGCAAAAGTCTTCTAACTAGTCTCTCTTCCACTTATCCACTAGTCTCCTTTCCTTAACAATTCCTCATGGACCCTGCAACTGGATACAAAATCTAAAACCATGCCTCCACCTTGC
Source organism: Orycteropus afer afer (assembly GCF_000298275.1). Taxonomy (NCBI): domain Eukaryota; kingdom Metazoa; phylum Chordata; class Mammalia; order Tubulidentata; family Orycteropodidae; genus Orycteropus; species Orycteropus afer. The sequence goes on from NW_006921588.1 coordinate 30,753,059, forward strand.
TTGAGTAACTAACACATGAAAGCTTCCCATCACTAAATTAAAAAACGACCTTATGGTAACTTAACTAAATATACTTGCAAAGACCCTATTTCCAAATAAGGTCACAGTCATGGGGATGGAAGGCGTGTTGGACTTCAACATATCTTTTTTGGGGAATGTAATTCAACACAGGTGAACTGAAGTTTTAAATAGAATGATTACAGAAGACCTCATTGAACAGGATACATCTAAGAAATGAGGTAAAGAAGATGAGAGAGCTATGGTTGGGAAAAACTGTTGTAGATAGAGGGAAGAGATAATGCAAAGGCCCTGAGGCAGGAGCTTGCCTGACATATTCAGAGAACATCAAGAAGCTAGTTTCAAGAAAACAAGAAGTAGCAGCAGCTAGTGTGGCTGTTGTGGAAAGAGAAAGAGAGAGGAGAAGTTGGAGGTGGGATCAGATCCATATGGAGAGGGCAGAAAGGTCAGCTCATGTAGATTCTTATCATCCCTTATAAGATAAGGACTTACCTTTTACTTACTTAGAGTGAGAGAGGAAACTATTAGTGGGATTTGAGAGACATGATCTGGTTTGTGTTTTAACAGAATCACTCTGGTGATTGCATGGAGAGTAGACTGAAGGGGATGGCCCTCTGAGGTCCCTCAAGAAGAACTATCACAGTTGGGTTTAGTGTGCCAATGACCAGACAATGGCAGATGATGTTTCTACAAGCATATTTGTATGTGCTGTAAGAATGTGTAGGTATTTAGTAGAGCTAAAAAGGGACAAGGTTGTGGTGACTTCTTGGCCATAGCCAGCTGCCCTGAGGGAGCGAGTAGTTGCACCTGTAGGCTTGAGGCCATGGTTGCAGGGGACATCAAGCTCAATTGGCATAACATACTACACAAAAACATTGTTCTACATTCTATTTTGGTGAATAGTGACTGGGATCTTAAAAGCTTGTAAGTGACCATCTAGATGCAACAACAGATCTCTCCTCATCCAGAGCAAAGAAGAATGAAGAAAACCAAAGATGCATGGAAACAAGTAGTCCAAAGGACTGGTAGACCATGCAATCTTCAGTCTATATGACCATGAGACCAGAAGAACTATATGGTGCCCGACTACCACTGTCAACCACTCAGAGGGGGATCAGTGTAGGATATCCTGGATAGAGCAGGAAAACAATGTGGAACAAAACTCAACATCACACACACACACACACACACACAAAAAGACCAGGTTTGCTGGTCTGGAAGAGCCTGGTGAGACCCCCGAGACTATGGCCCCTAGCTGCCCTTCAGGTCTGGAATTGAACTCACTCCTGTGGCTTCCAGCCAAATAACAGACAGGCATATAGGCTGAACATTTACATCAGGTAGATACACTACTTGGAGCAATCAATCATGGGAGAACGAAGGGTAGTGTATGCACAGGGAGACAGCTCAGGGAGTGGGAATGCATGGGAGGGAAGGACACAGGGAAGAGGTAACTGTGGGGAGGAAGTGGGAAGAGAGCTGTTACATTGTGGGGAATTGCAGTCAATGTCATGAGACAAGATGTGTATGAACTGCTGTATGGAAAATGAATTTGCTCTGTAAACTTTCACCCAAATCACAACAAAAATCTAAAAAAAAAAAAAAGAACAATCATTAGTTTACAAGAAAAAAAGAAACTACACACCTTCCTCAGTTCTAGCATGTGTGATCATAATGCATTATTTTTGTCCTATTCAGAGAAAAGTGCTTGGGAAGCCCCTTTCTGGTTTATTCTATGATGTCTTACTGAATACCTCAGTCACAGGAAGCCTCATCTGATTGCAATGTAACTGGGACTCTGTGTAAAACAGCCTTTCAGGTCGCCTCCAGCAGCAACTGGCTGGAAGAAGCTGCATTCTCACTCACCACTTCTAGTGGAATCACTTTCATTTCTGGAAGTGAAGCTGAGTGCAGAACTGGTTGTCTCCATCTTAGCACAAGCGAGGCGTGCTATGGTTGGGACATTTTGAATACATTCAAATGGTGGAAACTGCATGGAGTCCAAAGACTTAAGATGTCAAAGCTTAAGCCCAGATAGACATTCCACAAATGCATATTGAACGTCTCTTGGAAGCGAGTCATAGAAAGGCCATAAAATGAATCAGACTTAGCCTTGACCTAAGTGGCATACAGCTCAGTACATTACAGATATGGCTCAAAAGCACATAACTATACATAAATAGTGATAAATGTCTCATATGAAGGGACAGGAGACAGTCTTAAGGAAGAGGAATCAGGGGTGGCATTTGACTTAGGTCCTAATGAGGAAGTTGAAGGTAGACAGATAGCGATGGACAGAGGCTTACCAGGCAGAGGAACAGGTGGGGAGACAGGAAAATGGAGGACTCAAGATAGGAATCGTGATGGGTGAGTCTAGGGAGACTCAATAATTCATAAAAATACCCCAGAAGCAATTGTTTTCCATTCCCTCATACTTTGGGGAACACTGAGAGAGACGAGTTTAAATCACCCTCTGTAAAGTAGCTTCTTATGTTATTCTCTCTTATATGAAATTATTTCCTCTACTGCACTAACAGCAATCTGTATTTATTTATGTATCTCTTTGTCTATTTATTTGTTTCACTCCATAGAGTATAAACTTCATGACAGCAGGGATGTACTGGAAATGTTCAATAAATATTTCCTGAATGTTGAAAGACTTGTACTGAATCTCAGAGGCCTTCAATATCTTGCTAAGGGTTTGAATCTTATTCTGTAGGCAATTCATTTAACTTCTCTGAGCCTCATTTTCTATGCCTGTAAAATAAGGATAATAATATCGTTCTCATGGAATTGTTCTAATTAACTGAGATTTATTCTTAGATTTATTCTTATTTCATAGCAAGCATTCAATCATTTATTCCTATTGGCCAGTAAGAAGCTATGGATGTTTCTCACAGAATAGTGACCTGATGGGGTGGCTTCAGGAAGATTAACCTGGTAGGAACATATGAAAATGAACTGAAAAGAGGTGACATTCATTAGGAAGATGAGTCAGGAGGCTATTGTGGATTTTGGTTAGAGTTATGAGGCCTTGAACTAAAGCAAAAGTCTCAAGAAAAGAGACGGGTATCTGGGAGAGACTTTATTGTAGATATTTTGAGTAAAACAGGATATAGAAAGCAAAAGCAGAATCTAAAATGACGCTAAAATTTTGAACCTGGATGACTAGGAAACCGTCAACAGAAAGAAGGAAGCCTGGAGGAGATAAGACACTAAGTTCAGTTTGGAACCTGCCAAGTTGCAGGATCCAGCAGGAAATGGAGGAGATGCCTAGCAAGCAATAAGAAAAAAAAGAACTGGAACTCAGGAGAAAGGTTGTATTGGGAGAGCTCATTGAGAGACCACAGAGAGGGCACATCTATCCATGGCCCAGATGGAGTTTGCAAGGGAGAAGTGAAGGGAGAAAGTGAAAGAATAGAATCTCACACAATCTTTACATTTAGTAGGGTAGGATTGGTGAGAGGAACAAGAGAAGGGGCTCTCAGAGAGGTAGAGAACACAGAGGGCAGAATGCAGAGGAGTTTCCAGAAGGGTGTAACACCAATCCAAAAAACCAACTCACTGCCATCCTAGTGACCCTCATAGGGTTTCCAAGGCTGTAAATCTTTATGGAAGCAGACTGCTTCATCTTTCTTCTAACTACCTTAATTTTGGTTAGCAGCCAAATGCCACTGCACCACCAGAGCTCCTTCCTAATACCAGTAAACAAACAAACAAACAAACAAACAAATAAATAAATAAAAGCTCACTGCCGTCTCCTCAATTCAACTCACAGCAACCCCTCCTTGGGTTTCCAAGGTGGTATCTCTGTGGAAGAAGATTGCCCAATCTTCCTTCTGCCTAATACCAATACCTGGGGTAAATTCTCTTGAGCAGGTAAGGAGAAAGAGAACTAGGAAAGGTCTCACACTTCATCTTCAGAAGAGGTGGGGTGAGGAGGAAAATAAGATCTGGAAAATCGCGGGGTGAGGGTGTGTGAGTATGGTCAGCATTTGAACTGTGCTGCCTTGGAGCTAGAAGTAAGGGTTCCTGAGTAGCTCCAGTGAATACACTGTCTGCTCTGTCAGAAACCACACAGCACCAGAAAGCCGGAACTCACCAACAAGGCGCACTCAGCTTGGAGAACTGCTCTGAGCTACCGGCTCCTGTGCTAACAGAGCTGCAGGGAAGGGGCCGCGGATTTGGAGGGAAGTAAATAAATAAATAAGACCCCTAGAAATATCACACAAAAGTAATATTTTCCATGGATTAGTGATAAAGCTATTTGTCATTTTGGCCTCTAACTTTGCAAAATAGCCTCTGTAGATGAAAAAGTCTCATTTAACTAGCCAATGATATATTTCATTTGCAAAAGTGGCCAAACTGGACAGAAAACATGAATGACTGAAAAGCGTTAATAAATAGAACACATTCAGTAAAATCCTTGCTTTCACTTAGAGAAACAATCCTATTCTTCCTAGATAAAATCTTATGTCTCAGGGTGAAGAGTCACCAAGCTATATCATAGATCAAAATAGAAAACAATACTTTGTGATTTGAAAGATTTGACAATTGAAGACTATATGTAGATGGGAAGGAAATATTTCAGACATATAAGATTTTCTGAATTCTAACAAGTTCCAAGTTACTTCACATGTATTTAATTAATTCCCTAAAATCCTTGTGGAACATCAATACATCCTGTCAACTCCACTTCAAAAATACATTCCTGTGTCCAAATGCTTGATACCACCACTACTACCCAGGGCCACCACAAGGCCACAGGAAACTATTGGGTAAGTCAGAAAAAGGCACCCCTTACTGCAGAGTGTGTAGCTTCAAGCGAGATGCACAGCTTGACAAGCAGAGCGCAGGCTGGACTTCAGGGCCACTTACCACTTTAGCTAGGCATCTCTATCAGGACACTTCCTACAGCAACATACATGGCAGCCCCACATCTCCCTCACCTGGGCCAAGCCACTGCGTCTCCTACCTGGACCACAGACAGGACCTCACTTCTTGCCTCCAGCTTCTTGCCTCCTGCCTCAAAGGTCTATTCTACACACAGCTACAAGAGGCATCTTTTTAAAACTTATATAAAACGTCATTGCATTTAGAATAAAATCCAATCTTCCCCCACCATGGCCCACAAGGTCCTTTAAGGCCTGGATTCGCCTTCCTCTCTGCCCTCGTCTTTTTGTTCTGTCTCCTTCTTTCACGCTACTTCTCTTGCCAGGCCATCTTGCTGTCCCTACAGCACACCTAGCTGGCCATTCTCCCATTGCATTCCTGCCACAGCTTTGTGGCTCCCTTCTCCTCAATATTCAAGTCTCTCTCATGCATCACATCACATCCTCAGAGAAACCCCTGGGACCCTCCTATTTATTGTGGATATCACAGTGTAAGAATAAGTGTGCAGGATGTGGGCAGGGTCTGTTGATTCACCATTAGAATGACAAGGGAAGGGGTTAAAATAGGTGTAAGGAGAAAGACTGCTGATGAGAATGGAGATCACGCTTTGTGATGGACCTAGAGCAGAGTGGTGGGACTTCCTGTAGAGTCAAGAGCAGCAGAGAGGAAATCAAGCAATTGGTTTCTTGTTAGCTTTTTAACAATTGGATTTGACTTTAGTCCTCTGGGTGGTCAGAAGATTACTCTGTTGGGATGAGTGAACAGAGAGTGCCACTGCCAGATTCCTGCTGACAACAGGACAATGAAGCATGGAGAGGCCACACTCATAACATCAAGGTCTCCCTCTTCCCAGGCAATTGCCCATAACGGGAATGAGTTACTGTTGCTGCTGAAGGGTCTGATAGCTACATAGCACCAGCCTATTTCCAGAGCAGGAGAAACAAGGAATTTCTTCTCTGGAGTGGTGAAAAATGTACTGAGCTGGAAGCCAGAAGACTTGGTCTTGAGCATTTCTGTGATCCTTCGAGTCTCTAAACAGAGATGGTTGAAAACTGTTTCTCATTTTGTTCCAGAAACTGCTCACAGTACCAGAGCCACTGAAACTGAATCTCCAGGTGAGAAGAGGAAAAAAAAAAAAAAAAAAACAGTTACCATCAAGTCAATTCCAACTCATGGCCACCCCCATGTACTGCAAAGTAGAAGTGCATTCCATAATGTTTCAAGGCTATGACCTTTCAGAAGCTGATTGCCAGTCCTTTCTTCCAAGGAGCCTCTGGATGGGTTCAAACTGTTAAGCTTTTAGTTTGCAGTCAAGCGCTGAACACTTTGTGCCACCCAGGGACTCCTCTCCAGGCGAGAGATCCTAGGAATTGGCTTAAAAAAAATTACGCGATGAACTATTTTAAAACACTGCCATTTTAACCATTTTTAAATGTGCAATTCATTGACATTGATTACATTCACAGTGTTGTGCAATCATGATGCCTATCCATTCCCAAAACATTTTCATCACCTCAAATGGAAACTCAGTCCCCCTTAGGCAAGAACTCCTCATTTCCCCCTCTCCCTAGACCCTGGTAACCACTAATCTACTTTTGTCTCTAAGCATTTGACTATTGTAGATGTTTCATATAAGTAGGATCGTACATTTGTCCTTCTGTATCTGGCTTTTTTCACTTGGCATAATGTTTTCAAGGTTCATCCATGTTATAATATGTATCAGAACTTTGTTTCTCTTTATAGCTGAATAATATCCCATGGTCTGTATGTGCAACATTTTATCTGTTCATCTGTTGATGGACACTTGGGTTGTTTCTACCTTGTGGGCATTGTGACTAATGCTACAATGAACATTGGTGTGCACGTGTCTAAGCCTTTTGAATATATACATAGGATTGGAACTGCTGGATCCAGGAATTGGCTTTTAACAGAGCTCCCTGAGTGATTCCAAAGATCTCTACATTGATCTCTAAAGCTTAAACTTACACAGACATAGAAAATAAGGATCACAGTATAACTGAATTTATCTAATATCATTCAAATTGTCATGTAACCAAAATCACAAATCAGTTATGATCACTGTAGTCAGTAAGGAACAATACATGCCCACAGCTGTGCCAAATAATTAACTAAATAATCAGATTTTCACATTGTCACCAAAGCACTGGGAAATTTATCTTAGTGTTAGCTGCCTTAAAACCTCTCTGAGTGAAATACATTAAAACAAACTGCAAATTACTGATGACTAATGCCCTTCAATTTGGCCTCAAGCTGAGAAATTCTGTGCAGAAATAAAGTGGTTTATAATCCCACAGGTCCGTTCTATTATAAACTGCAGGTGGCAAAACAAGTGCCTATAAACTATGCTCTCTGTGTGTGTATGTGTGTGTGTGTGTGTGTGTGTGTGAAAAAATCAATACTCAAGGAGGCTATTTCTGTAGCTCCTTTAAAATGCCAGTCATAAAGACACAAGAATCTGAGTGGTGCCTGACAGGGGCCCTGGGCCAGGGTGGCTATCACCCCCCTTGACTGCCCACCAGCCAGGGCAGATGTGACTGCCCTTTGCAGAAAAGCAATCTAACGCAAGCACAGAAGAAAGCTGGAAGGAAAATAACTGCAACTCCCCCCAGTGACCTATTTTCTGAATCCAGCTTATCTGAGATTGGATTTTCACTTCTCCAAAAACTGCCAGCACACTTCAAGCCTAGAAAATGATGTCTTTGAGTAGTGCATGGGTCAGAATACATGACACATTGTCACTGAAGGACTTTCTTCAGTCTAGTTCCAGGTGGTGTTAGCCTCAGACAGCTGTTGGAAAGGGACTGCCAAATCCACCAAAGCCTTGGTGCCTTTGCTTCACTATTCACCAAGTGATGCTAATTGGTGGTAAAAGGAGCCTTAGTGGTGCAGTGGTTAAGCACTTGGCTGCTAACCAAAAAGTCAGCAGTTCAAACCCACCAGCACGGCAGTCTGTTTCTGTGAAGATTTACAGTCTTGGAAACCCTATATGGCAGTTCTACCCTATAGGGTTGCTTTGAGTCCAACTTGACAGCAATGGGTTTGGTTTTGATTTAATTGGTAGTGAATCTGATCTATTTATTGTCTCTTACCAGTACAAGCTTGGGAGCTCTGGTAGCATAGTGCCTAAGGCACTTGACTGCTAACCAGAAGGCTGGAGGTTCAAACCCACCAGCCACTCCTCAGAAGGAAGATGGGGCAATCTACTTCCGTAATGATACTGCCTCGGAAACCCAAGGAGGGGTTGCTATGAGTTGGAGCCGATCCATGGCACATAACAACAACAACAACAACAACACCAGTACAAGCAGCAGAATCAAAACCGTTCTCCCAGGCCCTGTGTGTATGGCACTTAACATTTCTGATTTTATCCTTGCAAGTCAGAACCACCTAACAACACCCAGCAACAATGACAATTTAGGTCTCAAGGCCCTTTCATTCCAGACACTCACGGCACAATCAAAACTTAACATCTTTTTCTGAGCCAAGAGTTCAGTCAAGGCCTGCAGATAGGTTTGCTTTCCTGAGCTGCAGATGCACTGGGAAAAGCACATGAAGTTCTGATCTGAATTCCTGAGCAAAGAAGTGGCAGCCCTGGGGCTGTGTGCAGAGCATGGTGCTGATAGGAAAGAAGGGGGCAAGCAACGAAGGCAGGACCTGCCTACCCACAAGGAGCTTCTCTTCTGACCAGCCAAGGTGACACAGCAGGTCCTATAGTTGAAAAAACTCTGCAAATCAACAGGCAGCAAAGGCCAAGCAATCTCCAATAAGCTGGGTCCATAAATGCTGAGGAAGAGTAGATCCAATCCAGGTCTGAGAGCAGGAGTGCTTCCTACAGCAGGTAAAGTTAGGTACGGTTTTAATGGAAGACATGAAAAACTTAATGTAGACAAGGCAGGCAGGAAATACAGAGCCAAGAAACATGCAGAGATTGCAAAGGTAAGATCGGGCTTTAGAGAATGAAGATCTTACCACTGCTGGTCAATACAGCCTATTCTATTTCTGTTTACTGTCATAAGAATTTTAAGAGTAGGGATTATATGCTCTGAGTTCCTGTATCCCCCACAGTGTTTGCATATAAGAAATGCTCAAAATACAGCTCACATAATCATAAGCTATTATAGCCAGACTGACTCCAATAGGAGGATCATGGCTTTAGAAGTGATCAAGAAAGGAAGTTGAATTGGTATGTAGGAGTCAGCTGATGGCAGAGTTTTCAGGCAGCTTAAGGAGTTAAAATTTGATCTCAGAGGGAATAGAGAGCCATATCAAATTCCCAGGCAGTGGAGCGACATTTGAAATTGTCTTTGAGAAAGAGTGCCTTGGCAGTGTTCTGCAGGAGAAAGCAGAATTGGAAGGCTAGTGGGACACCACAAACAACAAAGAGTTTAAGGCTATATAGTCTTGAGAGTCACTGACAGCCCACTCAGGGGCAAGGGGAAAATATCAGACCTCCAGCAAAGAAGGGCTGAAAAAAGTCTTTACCAGGGATTGATCCTGGAGTCTCTCCCACATAATTGTTGTTGTTGTTGTTAAGTGCCGTCAAATCGGCCCCGACTCATAGCGACCCCTCCTTGGGTTTCCGAGGCAGTATCACTACGGAAGAAGGAATGCCCAACCTTCCTTCCGAGGAGCGGCTGGTGGGTTTGAACTGCCAGCCATCTGGTTAGCAGGCAAGTGTCTTAGCCACTATGCTACCAGAGCTCCCTCCCACATAATAGGGCCCCAGTAATTAATCCTGCTATTCTTCCCATCCCCCTACTCCCAATTCAGCAACACAAGGACAGGAACCGTGCCTATCAGCCCTGACAGCATTTAATAGCCCCGAATGGACTATCCAAAGGAAGAGACATGCTTCTGCAAATGGCTGACCCTGATAATGCTCCAGAGAAAGCATTTCCATCTAAGAAACGAATTATAATGTATTCCCTGTGTGAGTGCTGTAGCAACAGCATGACAGCCATTTGCATAAATTCTCTTCTGTAACAGACTTTAAAAATGACAATAGGCAAACTAGATAGAATCTATTAATTTTAAATTTGCTTGAGCTGCTATCTTCAATGAAGTACGTAAGCACCCTAAAGATTTTAAACCCACGAATTATGTGGTGTATCATTTGTTCTCTCCAATGAGACCTTTGGAGGAATGGACATTTAATTTGTATTATTGCAGAATGATCAACTTGTTTTGGGATGTCCACTTGGAAATGTACTGATAAAGTTGGAAGCTAGCTTGTTTAGAAACTTCTTCTAAGAGTAGCACAAAAGAGAATGGTAATTGGCATCAAGAGTAAATAAGACAGTGCTTGCTTTGGCAGCACATGTACTAAAATTGGAACGATACAGACAAGATTAGCATGGCCCCTGAACAAGGACAACACACAAATTCGTGAAGCATTCCATATTTTTGTGAGCTGCTGTATGGAAAGTGAATTTGCTCTGTAAACTTTCACCCAAATCACAATTAAAAAAAAAAAAAAAAAGAGTAAATAAGACAGACGTATATAACACACACACACACACACACACCTATCAAGTCAGGAATGATTCAAAGACTGCAGTGCCCAAAAGCAAAAAGATATCATAGATGACATCTAAGGGGTTGTCATCACTACATTGTCAATAACACTAGGACAGGGACTGTACCTATAAGGTCCACCTTTATAGACCCCATTGCCTAACACTGGGCCTGGCACATGGTTATGTAATACTGAAAGACATGACCAAGTAGATGGATGAATGAACTAATGAATGTGATTTCTCTACATAACAAAGGCAGCTAATATACCGATATTATGTATACTTGTTATTTTTCTAAAGAGTTGGAAATAGCAAAATGGCATCATTAGGTTCATTCATAAGCACCTGTGCCCACCATTACACACACACACACACACACACTTTGAGTAGAAACACCTACAAAAGGTAAATACACTTGGTGGCTGAAGAATTGTACAGAAAAGGGAAAAAATTAACTTTTGGGTTTTTTCTCCTGGATAATTTTTAACCAGATGCCTTTTTGGCAGGGCCAAATAATCCATTTTCTGCTCTATTTTAATATCCAAACTTTCATGTCATGGATTTTATCCCTCAATTCCAAATGACATTGTAAGTCAAATGAGAATGTAGCCAAAGTCATTGATAGAAACATTTTTTAAAAAATCTTAATGGTAAAAGGAAATATAATCTTTCAATATTATGTCTGCCCTAAATGAAGTTGTCATGGAAAAACAGGGTAAACAATGAGTCTGATAAGAGATTATAAAATGTGGGGGGTCTGGAATTCACCAGTTTTGCTGCAGTCAAGCACAAACACACACATACCGGGTACACCTGCATCTGAAAGAACTCACTAACATCTGAAGGACATGGGCAGAAAAAAATTACTGAAAGGTAAGAGAAGGAGTAGGAACTGTGGTTTTGATGTGTGATTCCCCAGGTGTTGCTCCTACAGTTTCTTTCTCTCTACATAAAGAACCACATTTCTTCATCCTGAATACTATGGGACTAGTATGATATTCACAATTTTGAATTATGATGTTGGCAAAGAATGTTGAAGGTACTGCTAGAAGAATGAACAAATCTGTTATGGAGGAAGTACAGCCGGAAAGTTCTTTAGAAGTGAGAATGGCCAGTCTTTGTCTCTCATACTTTGATCATGTTATCATGAAGGGACCAGTCCCTGGAGAAGGACATCATGCTGGGTAGAGGGTCAGTGAAAAAAGAGAAGATCCTTAAGGCTTGACACAGTGGCTGCAATGACAGGCTCAAGCACAGCAAGGATTGTCAGGATGGCGCAGGACTGGGCAGTGTTGTACCCTGTTGCACAGAGGGTTGCTGAGTCAGAACTGATTCAACGGCACCTAACACCACAACCACCACTCTGATACTGCCATACTATTTCACCAATCACAGTTTGTATATCACATGGTAAAACCCTTTTTTGTATAAGTATTTTTCAATCCCTCTAATATGCCCTCTAATCAAAGCACAATGTGATTTCTTCAATCAACATTCAGTGAACACCTACTGTGTGACAGGTCCTGGAGGCATGAAGCTGACTCCTGTTCTCATGGGGCTTATAGAATGAGTGCTATAGGACAACAAGTACTATGTGCTATGGGAGCCCATGACAAAGGTAATCCACTCTAGGGAGGTGGTTCTCCATCTTGGTTATATATTATCACCACCCGGGGAGATTTCATTGATTCCTAGGACCCACCTTTAGAACTTCCAATTTAGCTGGTCTGGAGTTAGCCTGGGCACCAGCTATTTAAAATTCTTCCCAGGTGAATCCAATATGCAATAAAGTGAGAGAATCACTCCCTTACCACGCATCAGAAGCCCCTGGTAGTCTTGTTAAAACACAGATTGCAGGACCCTAAAGCCAGAGTTTTAGACATTAATTCTGGGGAAGGGTCTCAGAATTCAATTTCTAAAAAGTTCCCAGGTGATGTAGATGCTTCTGGCCAGGGACCACACTTTGAGAACCACTGTTTTAGGGTCTGCGTCAGAAGGTGAGCTGAAGGGGTGGGGGAGGGAATGTTCCCAGCTGCGGGAATCACCATGCAAAAGTCCAGCAAGAGCAAAGAGCACAAGGCAAACATGCTTAGAATTGAAAGATGAGTTCATGGGCAGACTTTGGGAAATAGAAGAGACGTTCAAGTCCAGACAGAAGTAGGTGGACACAAACCCTACTCCTGCCATCCGTGGTTTTAACTGAAGAGGAAATGACTCCACAAGGCAAAAGACAATGTTCCTGTTCACATGGCTTGACCACAACATTATCATAAAATCAATTAACCAATTATTAACTCTCAGTTTGTTAAAACGTCTATACAGATTTATTGTTAAAAACAACCTACACAGGGGTAACTATTTGCCAGGGCTTCAAATCAATTCATCCCAGTTAGACCCCCCACTGAAAATTTGCATTTCTACCGCCACACACACCACCACCCCACTACCGTGAAGTTGATTCTGACTCATAGTGACCCTATAAGACAGGGCGGTAACTCTTTATGGAAGCATACAGCCTCATCTTTCTCCCATGGAGTGGCTAGTAGGTTGGAACTGCCCATCTTTTAGTTTGTAGCCAAATGCTTTAACCACTGCACCACCAAAAAAACAAACCAAACTCACTGCCATTGGGTAGATTCCAACTCATGGTGACCCTCTTTGGGTTTCTGAGGTGGTAAATCTTTAGGAAGTAAATCGCCCCATTTTCCTTCCATGGAGCAGCTGGTGGGTTTGAACTGCCAACCTGCTGGTTAGCAGTCAAATGCCTTAGGCACTGCACCACCAGACCTCCTTATATCCACCCCAGATATAGTGAATCAGAATCTGAGGTGGAAATGCAAAATCAGTAGGACGTAGAATGAAATGAAGTGGTGCAAAACCCTGCTATTTACAGCTGTCCTGGCCCTTCTGCAAACGTTATCTAATACAATTTTACAGAAATCCTAGAAGGCAGGAAAGGCGGACATTCTTATCTTAGTTTTGCAAACAAGGACTATGACTCAAAGAGATCAAATAACAGGGCCAGTTCTAGAACCCAATAAGTGCCTGAGTCGCTAATTATTTTTGTACCCTCAAGTGATCTTATACCACAACCCATTAATCTCCAGTCTTTAATCCTAGCTCCAAATGGAAAAGTCCAGTCCCCTAGGAAAATCGTCTTCAAAGTGCTAAGAAAAAAGGAGTAAAGGATAAACCAGCTCTCCACCAGATGCAAGACAATATACCTACCTGTCCGCGGCAGAATGTTTCAGTGGACTCGGGTTATGTTTGAACAAGATTTTAACCCTAAAAATTCAGTCAGAGTATGAAGTTGATCTGAAAGAGAACTAAGGTGTGTCTTCATATCTAGATGATTGCCTTAGGCACTGGGTCTAAGATTCAGGTAGTAGCTGTAAGGCTGCAATAATACTTGAGTTTGGGCCTGCTGGAAACCAAAAAGCTGGGCTTTCCTCAACTATGCATAATGAAGAGACTGTTGTTGTTGTTATGTGCGGTCGAGTCGGATCCGACTCATAGCAACCCCTCCTTGGGTTTCTGAGGTGGTATCACTACAAAAGTAGATTGCTCAATCTTCCTTCTGAGGAGTGGCTAGTGGGTTTAAACTGCTAGCCTTCTGGTTAGCAGTCAAGTGCCTTACGCACTATGTTACCAGAGCTTCTAATGATCAAAATAATAAGCAATTCAGGGATTTACTGTTTTTTCTGTCAAGATTAACTCTTCAAGGAAGATTGACTACTATTCTAACCTCACATCCTTTTAAATTCAAGAATGGTATTTCCTTTTCTCTGATTATACAGTAGTATATATTTGTAGGCAAGACGTTGGAAAAGACAGAAAAGTGAAACAAAATTTCCCATAATCCTCCTCCCAGAGGATAGTGATAGTAATCACTATCAACATTTTGGTGTTCTTCCTTCAGACATTTTCTTTAAAAAAAAAAAAAGTGTGTATGTATGTGTGTGTGCATATGTTACCAATTAACTATCTACTGTTTATTATCTGATTTTTAAAAAATTAACTAATATTTTTGTATATCATTTAACCAGCCACTCCACTGGAGAAAGATGTGGCAGTTGGCTTCTGTAAAGATTGACAGCCTTGGAAACCCTATGGGGCAGTTCTACCCTGTCAAATAGGGTCTGTATAAGTCCGATTTGACTCAATGGCAGTGGGTTTATGTTTGGGTTTCCAAGCTACATCCCTCCCTAAACCCCACTCTCAAATGAAACATTCGTGGCAGGCAAGTTAGTGCTCTACAGGTGGGCAGGAATACCATGTGCCTCTCATATGAGAACAGCTGGTCTACCATGTAATTGCTACTGGCTGTTAGGTGGGTATGCAGAAATTAGTAAACCAACCCCTCAGGAACATTTTGTTGTTTCCAACTTGCAATCACATCTTAATATTCTTTCACAAATCCTGTCACTTATCCCCAGTGATTTTAGGTTGAAGTCCAAGATGTAGAATTGCTGGATCAAAGGATTTGGTTATTTTTAAGGTTTCTGCATTAGTTTTTGAAAAAGATAGGGTATAGACTACAGAATAGTCAAAATAAATAGAAATATTTAAATAGATTAAGAATTTTTCTCACTTAATGCATTGTTTCTAATCACTGGTTCTTCATTTAAGTAAAAGATAATCGTAGAACTTTTCTCTCCCTTACTTCATTGTCAAAGCACCCCAGGTTTCACACACACATCCGGCTACCAGAATACTTCATCACAACCACCTTGACTGTGTCTTCTAAAGTGTTCGGCCTCTAAAGTCTTAACTACCTACTTATACTTTCTCAGGAAGACCAACTAATTAGCCTTCTTAATTCTCCTAAGTACCTCTGGCACACTCTCCCTACCTATCTAATCTCTCCAAGGGGAAGCCTTCAGCTTCTTTTCTTCCAAAGTCAGAACAGGAATGGTAAGAATGATTATACGCATGTCTGCACACCCACAGTCCCTGTTATTTTTCCAACCAGGGAAAGGTTTCCTTGGCAACCACCTATATCACTGGTCCAACTACTCCTGCTTGGAGAGTCTGTGATGTTAGCAAAGAACAAGACTGCTTCATCAGGATTTAGAGTGTCCCTATTTTGTTACTTTCTGTTTTCCCCAGAGTATTTTTCCATGCAGACAGGGATGGTAGCTGTCTTGCTCACCATCAGTTTCTAATCTTCCACAGTCTGGCAATAGTTCCCAAAACAAATCTGTTAAATGAGTAGGTGCAATTTAACCACCTCCCTTTTGCATGCAAGGCTTATGAAACTCATAAGCACTTTGAATATTTAAAAACAAATTTGACAAGTCAAAAAATTGGCAAACTCATACAGTGGTATGTTGAGAATGAATATATATATCCTAGTTGCTCTGATTTGATCTGAAATAAAAACAACATGCCACCCACTAGGAGTAACTTGTAAGATCTGAATAAAGAATAGATGTCCTACTTCCCCAACTAGATATCAGAGTGGGGACTGATTTCGCCAGGGTTACTGAGTATGGTTGGGGAGGTTGTGCACTGCTCAAAGTCACCCAAACAAGGAGACAAGCAAGAGCTGAAATTTAGTCTGGGCTCTGTTCTCCAAGACATGTGCCCTGACATTGGGCTGTATCTGCCCAAAGAAATTTTTATTGGGATTTGGGTGAAAGCATCATGATTCATTCATTTGGGATCAAATAACATGTTGGCAGTAGGAGATGATTCAAAGAACATGTCCTTTTCATTTAATAGGGGGGAAAAAAGAGGCTAAGAGAGGCCATCTAGATTCCTGGATTCCTAGAACAGCACTCCTAGGCCCAGTCATGTTGTTGTTGTTGTTGTGTGCCGTCGAGTCAGACCCAACTCATAGTGACCCCTCCTTGGGTTTCCGAGGCAGTATCACTAGGGAAGTAGATTGCCCAACCTTCCTTCCGAGCAGTGGCTGGTGGGTTTGAACTGCCAGCCTTCTGGTTAGCAGTCAAGTGTCTTAGGCACTATGCTACTAGAGCTCCTGAGGCCCAGTCATAGATACTTGAAAATTTGCATTAATCTAGGCCCGTGATGGCTCTTCACATCTGGCAGGACCAATCCTTTGGTCCCCAGCTAAGCAAGTCTAATGCTAAGTGAGCAGCTTTGCAATTTGATTGAGACTCTGAAGTCCAACTGGGTCATTATATTGCACTGAATGATTTTCCATATCACTTCACATCAAGATTATTTTCCCCTAACTCTCAAAATTAACTCTGATAGAAAAGAAATAAATGAAACTTATATAAGATCTAGTAGACGTCAGAGTGTTCTTTCTCTGGCAGAACTTCTCATTCTTTTTCTTGAAAAAAAGATTAATCATCAAAGAAACTTAGTAAAAGATTGAAAGTCCTCATTTATATTAAATTTATATTACTTGCCACTTCTATCAACACTAAAGGGGTAATTTTCTATATTGAATTATTTATATCCTCTTGTAATCAGATACCTGACAAACTTTTAAACATTTATACATCCAGTTCATTCAAAGATGGTAAGTGAATGAATACTGAAAAGGAAAATCTGCTGTCAGAACTTGGGCACTGCAGAATGCACACATGTGTCTTTTTCTACCTACTCATCTGCATCCCTACACATATATTATATATTTATTGCTGCATGGTAGGCATCTGGCCATTGTTAAATGAATGATGAATAAACTTAATCAATATTGTGAATTAAGATGCAAGTCAGGTAATATCCACAATAATGAGTAAGTAACATATTACCAAATTATTTGGGTAACGATACTTGAACCTACCTTGTTATCACTATTTCTATACAAAAGGCTTGACAATGTTAGATTTCTTCTATATTACTAAAACTTATATACCACAAGCGTATTTTAGTTTAGTATTGGTCATAAGGATCCCTAACCAAGATACAAATGATTTTACGGAGAAAATTAAGTTTACTTCTTGAAATTGTCAAGAGGATATTTTATGTACTGATTAAATGTTTTGCTCTTCTGTATTTGTTTCTTATTGCTACTGTTATGCTGCTATTCATAAGGTTTTGGCTGAAAGCAGAGAATACCAGAAAGATATTTACCAGTGTTTTACTAACTATGCATAGCTGTTTGACTGTGTGGATCATAACAAATTATGGGTATCATTGCGAAGAATGGGAATTCCAGAACACTTCACGGTGCTCATGTTAAACCTGTACATAGACCAAGAGGCAGGTTTTTGAACAGAGCAAAGAGATACTGAACAGTTTAAAATCAAGAAAGGTGTGTGTCAGGGTTGTATCTTTTCACCATATTTATTCATTTGTATGCTGGGCAAATAATCTGAGAAGTTGGACTAGATGAAGAAAAATGCAGCATCAAGATTGAAGGAAGACTCATTAACAACCTGCAACAAGCAGATGACACAGCCTTGCTTGCTGAAAGTTAAAACGACTTGAAGCACTTACTGATGAAGATCAAACCTTCCTTTGCACATCAAAGGGTGTGCAAAAAATTGGCAAACTCATACAGTGGTATGTTAAGAATGAATATATATATCTTAGTTGCTCTGATTTGATCTGAAATAAAAACAACATTCACTACGAATTATTCTCAACACAAAGAAAATGAAAATCCTCACAACTGGACCAATGAGCAACATCATGATAAAAAGAGACAAGATTGAAGTTGTCCAGGATTTCATTTTACACAGTCAATGCCCATGGAAGCAGCAGTCAAGAAATCAAATGTCATATTGTGTTGGGCAAAACTGCTACAAGATACCTATTTAAGGTGTTAAAAAGCAAAAATGTCCTGTGAGGACTAAGGTACATGTGACCCAAGTCATGATATTTTCAATTGCCTCATATGTATGTGTAAGCTGGACAATGAATTAGCAATACTGAAGAAGAAATGATGCCTTTGAAGGCTGGTGAAGGATATTAAATATACCATGGATGGTCAGAAGAACAAATAGATCTGTCTTGGAAGAAGGACCAGGCAGAATTCCTTAGAAGCAAGGATGGTGAGACTTCATCTCATGTTCTTTGGATATGTTATCAAAAGGGACCTGTCCCTGGAGAAGGACATCATGTTTGATAAAGTAGAGGGTCAGTGAAAAAGAGGAAGACCCTCAACGAGCTGGACTGGCACAGTGCTTACAACAATGGGCTCAAATACAGCAGCGACTGTGAGGATGACTCAGGACTGGGCAGTGTTTTGTTCTGTTGTACATGAGACAGCTATGAGTCAGAAGTGACTCAATGGTACCTAACAACAGCAACATTGCTATTGTAAAAAATTACCACAAACTTACTACTATTAAACAACACTAATTTATTATCTTATAGTTCTGGAGGTCAGAAGTTCAAAATAGGTCTTATTGGGCTAAACTCAGTGTGTTGATAGGGCTATGTTCTTTCTGAAGGTTCTAGCAAAAAATCTGTTTCCTTGTCTTTTTTTTTTTTTTAATTCAGAATTTATTGTTGCATAATACATATTAAATTGACAAGACTGATTACAGAAAAAAAGACATAATTATTTGAATGTTATAAATTAGAGTATCATGGAAATAGCATTGAATTTGGAATTAGATGATTGTGTTATCAGAAGACCCAAGTCCATATGTATCTATGTATCTCTATCTATCTATCTATCTATCTCCTGCTGTCGGCTGTGTGACCTCAGGTAGTTCACATTACCTCCCTGGGCTTCACGTGTAAATTCACAAGGTTACTACATGGACTAAGTAAGATTAAATATGAAACCACAATAAGAGTATAGGATATTATTACTCTTTATTCAGTCAACACATATTTAGTTTATCTTCACTCTGGTAGATACTGAAATAAAAAGGAAATTAGAAATGAGAGAAACAGTTGTTTAGTCTCAAGGAGCTCTCAAGCTAATGGGAAAAGGAACAGAAACATGTTATTTTTATAAAATTCCTCTTTCGATTATTGTTTTAATTGAAGTATAATTTAGTTGCAGTGGAATGCTCAGGTCTATGTGTGCCGTTCAATCTAATTTTGACACATGCATATCAACAGACAAAACATTCCCATCACCCAGAAAGTCCCCTTGTGTCCCTGTCCAGTCAATCCTCATCCCCTTCAGGAGCAGCCACTGATAAGGTATTTATCACCAGTTCTAAGAATTTCATACACATGCAATCATATGGTATGTTCTCTTTTGGAGTTAGCGTTCTTTCATTCAGCATATTTTATAAAATATTGATTTGTGTTCAGTATGTATTGGTAATTTCTTTCTTTCTTTTTTTTTTTTATTAGGATTTGGGTGAAGATTTACAGAGTAAATTCACTTTTCATACAGCAGTTCACATATACTTTGTCTCATG
>NW_006921588.1:30775256-30798570 GCF_000298275.1 Orycteropus afer afer
TTGAGGTAATTTCTTTTTTAACTGCTCAGTAGTATTCTTTTTATGAATAGATAACAGTTTCTTCATCTTGTTTTTGGATATCTGGGTGGTTTCAGTTGAAGCTATTATGAATAGACCTTCTAGGAACAATCTTTTTTTTTCTTTTTTGTGATTTGGGTGAAAGTTTACAGAGCAAATTCACTTTCCATACAGCAGCCCACATACACTTCGTCTCATGACAGTGACTACAATTTCCCACAATGCAATAGCTCCCCTCCCACTTCCTCCCAATAGTTACTTCTTCCCTGTGTCTTTCCCTCCCACACACTCCTGCCTCCTGAGCTGTCTCCCTGGGCATACACAGCTCTTCTATTCTCCCAAATTGATCTCTCTAAGTAGTGTGTCTACCTATCGTAAATGTTCAGCTCATATGCCTGTCTTTTGTTTGGCTGGAAGCCACAGGAGTAGGTTCAATTCCAGACCTGAAGGGCAGCTAGGGGCCATATTCTCGGTGGTTCCATTAGGCTCTATCAGGCCAGCAAACCTGGTCAGAACCACCACCACCCTTTTTTTTTTTAATGATTTTGAGTTTTGTTCCACATTGTTCTCCCTCTCTATTCAAGATCTCCTACATAGATCCCCCTCCGAGGGTTGACAGTAGTAGCTGGGCACCATCTAATTCTTCTAGTTTCATAGTCATATAGGCTGAGTATTACCAGTCATTTGGACTAATTGTTTCCATGCATCTTTGGTTTTCTTCATTATTCTTTGCTCTGGATGAGGAGAGACCCATCGTTGCATCTAGAGGGCTGCTTTCAAGCTTTTAAGATCTCAGTCACTACTTGCCAAAGTAGGATGTGGAACAATGTTTTGTATAGTATTTTATGCCAATTGAGCTTAATGTCCCCTACAACTATGGTCTAGAGCCCACAGGTCCAACTACTCGCTCCCTCTGAGTAGCTGGCTGTGGCCAAGAAGTGACTATAAACTTGTCCCTTGTCAGCTCTACTATAAACCTGGAAATTCTTACAGAACATACCAATACACTTGGAGAACCATTGTCTGCCAACCCTATACATGGTCATGGGTACACTCCCCACTGCATAGACATACCTAATAGTTAATTCAGCCTGTCCACCCATCTATCTACCTGTATACCCATGTTTGCCTTCACTGACAATGCAGTACTGTATGTGAAAAAGGTTTTATCTTTGTTGTCTTCACCTCCCATGTACCTCTCTATGTCTTCCTCTTCCTCAATGCCACCATGCTGATCACTCACATTCAGTACATTGCCCTTCTCTTCACCTGTACCTATCTCTGCCTATCTAACAATGTTCCCTCCCCTCCCTTCCCCTCCCACCCCGGGTAACCAACAAAGAAAATTTTCTTCCATATATAAACCTTTCCTTGACATTTTACAATAATGGACTAATACAATATTTGTCCTTCTGTGATTGATTTCTTTCACTCAGCATAATGTCCTCCAAGTTCATCCACGTTATGTGGTGTTTTGCAGATTCTACATTATTCTTTGGGGTTGTGTAGTATTCCATGGTGTGTATGTACCATAGTTTGGTTATCCATTCCTCTGCTGATGGGCATCTAGGTTGTTTCTATCTTTTGGCTATTATAAATAGGGCTATGATGAACATGGGTATGCATATATCTGTTCTTGTCCTGGCTCTCACTTCTTTAGGATATATACCTAGTAATGAAATGGCTGGGTCAAATGGTATTTCTAATTTCTAGGAACAAAGTGTCTTATGGGCACATGCTTTCTTTTGTCTTGGATAAATACATAGGAATAGAATTATTGGGTCATACAATCCCTCGTTAATTTTTTAATTTAAACTTTATGGAGGTCTGGTGGCATAGTGCTAACCAGAAGATTGGCGGTTCAAATCCACCAGCCACTCCACTGAAGGCAGGCTGGGCAATCTACTTCTATAAAGATTTACCGTCTCGGAAATCCAAAGGGAGTCGTTATGAGTCAGAATCAACACATTGGCAGTGAGTTTGGTTATTTTTGTTTTCATTTTTGGATCCTTTTCTATAAGCTTGAAATATTTTGACATAATTTTAACATCATTTTAAAATTTTTCTTTTTAAACTATTCTGTAATTGTGAGAGCAAATTCTATTTGACATGGATACAACCCTAAGAACTTTTTTTTTTACCAGTGCAAGTAAAATTCCCTTTACAAGGATAAACACAGTGGTAGCAGGGGTTGGGAAAATCTATAAAACAAAGGCATGTGGAGGAAATTTAGTGGTTCCTGGAAAATATTCAGTGTTGACCTGGCTACAATAGCCACAAGGAACTTCCCAATGTATAAAAGGGTTTTCTCATGCCTCTCCATTCACAACCATTCTTCACACTGCAAGACCCTTTTTGTTTGAAGTTTACATCGTTTGTCTCGCTCCCTTTATAACCCCATTACCTAACACAGTGTCTGGTGCATAAGAAGTACTCAGGAAATCTTTGGTGAATAAATGAATAGTGGGCTAGTAAAAAAAGAGGAGCAAGAAGTAAACATACTTGACCGGTTTTAATGTCTTTGGTTCCGCCATTAAGTAGCAATTACCTTTCAACTCTCAAATACACTCATTAACCATCTGAACAGGGGGCAGACACATGAGAATTGCTATGGTTCTCATAGCCATATATGCCTATTCCAACCCCCAGCCCACCCAAGATTCCAATATGCTCCCCCTGGTTGAGAACCGTGTTGTGTCCCTCAGATTGAGAAACTCTGTTTAAAGATTGTAGAGTGTGAATAAGTGAACACAGAGTGGGGGAAATGAGAGTAAGAGTAGCACTATTGTATCAATGGACAGTGATGGTTCCCACCATTTACAGATGAAGACCTGTTTTCCAAAACCAAAATATTTCTTGGATGTTTTACCCTACTTCTTGCCATAATAGAAACTGTACTTTCACTATCCATTTTAAAAATACATATGCAAAAGCTGCATAAAAATTTAGTAACAGTCTTAAAAGAATTTCTGTTTTGTTAGTCATGTTGTTGTTGTTGTTGTTGTTGTTATAGACACTAGAAAATACCGTGGGCAGTGTCTGCTTGTTCAGTTTACAAACCATTCTAAAGGGATTCATGGATTTGTTGTCCTTTTGAAATACTGCTGTGACCTAAGGCCTGAGGTCCCTAGGTAGGAAGTATAAGATTTGAACATGGATCAATTTCTTGACTGTGAGAAAAAAAAATGGAGAGGTGGAAACAAGAAACTCTGAAGTAGAGAGAAGATAAAACAACAGAGCTATATTCCTAACACAGGGGCAGCTTCGTGGAGTTTAGTTTTCCATAAATGGGTCCCAAAGCAAAGAAAGCCCAGTAGCCAAGACCTATATATGCTCTGAATACTCTGAGCCTGATACTGTATAAACCAGGCACAATACAAAATGAAATAAGGATGGTTTTTCAACTGTTTTGTTGTTGTTGTTTAAGTATTGTTGTATGGGGGAGCTCTGGTAGCATAGTACCTAAGGCACTTGACTGCTAACCAGAAGGCTGGTGGTTCAAACCCACCAGCCACTCCTCAGAAGGAAGATGGGGCAATCTACTTCCATAGTGATACTGCCTCAGAAACCCAAGGAGGGATCACTATGAGTCAGGGCCAACTCAACAGCACATAACAACAACAACAACAACCAGAAGGGGAAGTTTATTATTTAAGAGGAGTTAGATGTAGAAAGAGAATGGATTCAGTTATGCATTTAGATAAGAACATACAGGCCAATGAGACCCTATGGAGAGACAAAGGAAAGAGGGAGAAGGCAGCAGATGTTTTTGTGGGATGACTGATTCTTCCTACTGAGAAGACTAGCTAAGGAGACCCAGGACCACGAAGTGTGACCACGTAGAACGGAGGCTTCAGGAAAGGCTGAACTAAGGAAGTGAACCTCTCCTGGTTGCCCTGGCAATAAGGCAGCACTTTGTGATGATATTTTAATGAGAAAAAAGTTTAAAACGAAGAAAAGAATATTTAGAAGTGGGGACAATATTTAACCTTAACACAATAGCACAAATTTCCCCTCATAACTTTTTTTGTCCATAAATCAAAACTTTCACAAATCCTACCCCGACCTCCCCTCAAGGAGGAACAGACAAGTCCAGTGGTTCTCAACCCAGGGTTCACATTAGTGCCACCACCAAACCAAAAAAAAGGGGTGGGGTGGGGAGGAGCTCTGATGCCATATGGAGAATTGTTAAAAACACAGACTGTCATCACACTCAGCACATCCTATTTAATTGGGCCAGAAGGGCCTTAAGCACCTGTCCACAAGTGGCTGATTATATGAATAACAGCAATAGTATCTTGATTATACAGGAATGATTTTATACAAGTGGTTCATTAAGATTTGCAGCATGTTTACTATTATTTACTATGCAGTTAGTAGGCCAGATGCTTAGAGCCTGGAGCTACCACTATATATGTACATATTAGAGAAAAATGATCAGCATGGTATATTTTATGCTATTAGCATAACCTGAAAGGAACCACATAATATGTAGGACTGTACAATGAAATCTGCTGCTCCCACCCCAGATGCCAGGGTGGAGAATAAGTGTGGTGGGATCCAGTGAGACTGATGTATATTTGTGAACAGTATAGACTTCAGGTACCACGGGACCTTTTCAGATCAAAGTTATTATGAGGCAGAGGGAGAGCACTGGACTGGAAATCAAGAGACTTGAGTTCTAATCCTAGCTACCTACAGAGTCTCTCAGGAAAGTCACTTGAATTCCAATTAGTTACTAAGTGCATTAGGGTAAGGGATGATGACTGGGTTGCCCCCCCCCCCCCAGTAGGTTGATTTTAATCTTAAAACATCCAAAGTCAAAAGAGCAGAGTTCTGATTGGCAAAAGCAGCCTGATTCACACACTCTACATAGTTAGAGGCTCTTCCATCAACTTCATATGGGGTTGGTACCCTCCAATGTCTAAACCAAAAACCAAACCAAACTCACTGCCATTGAGGCGATGCTGACTAATGTAACCCCCTTTGGGTTTCCAAAGTGGTAAATATTTATAGAAGCAGATCACCCAGCCTTCCTTCTGTGGAGTGGCTGTTGGGTTTCAACCTCCAGCCTTCTGGTTAGCAGTGAAATGCCTTAGGCACTGTGCCACCAGAGCCTCCAGTGTCTATTACCAAGGGAAAGCACAGTGGTGCACCCCAGCCAGCCAGCTGGGGGCCTGTTTTCTCTTCTTCTTAACAATCCTACTTCCAAGGCTGGGCTCTTTTCTTTTGCTTGCTTCACCTCTAAAGAACACAGCCGGTTCTGAATGTAAAATTCCATCTGCACATCACTCTCCCAGAGCCATGCTTCCATCCTGCCTCCTGGAATAACTGACTCCCCCACCAAGAAAAAGCAAACCAGTTGCCATGGAGTTGATGCTGACTCATGGTGACCCCTGTGTGTCCGAGTAGAACTGTGCTCCATAGGGTTTTCAATGGCTCATTTTTCAGAAGTAGATTGTCAGGCCTTTCTTTAGAGGCACCCCTGGGTGGACTTGAACTCCCAATCTTTCCATTAGCAGCCAAATGTGTTAACAGTGTGCTCCGCTCGGGAGCATGGGCCCAGAACTGGATTGGAATTTTCTGTTTATTTTTGGCCTAGGTGTTCTGACCCGCTGGTCACTGGCCTTTTCCTGGGAAGGATACCACTTTTGTCCCAGAGTTTTCCTTACTCCCTTACCTCCTTTGCCCCCACTCTCATAATCCCCACCTGACTTGCAAAGTATATTAATCTTTTTTGGGAAAATTTCTGCCAAGGAGGGCAGAGTTTCAAAGTGTGGTCAGCAGTGTTAAAGGCTACAGGAAGACTGAGGACCAGGAAAAGGCTATTCCATTTAGCTAGTGAGAGCTAATGGTGGCTTTCAAAGATACAGTAATGGAAGCCAAAGCCACATTGTAGGGGTGCTGAGCAGAGGAACTGTAAATCCTTTTCCCAAAAAACTTGTCAATGAAAGGAAGGAAAAAATAAAAAGATGAAGAAAGGGGGGCACATGATCAACTGAAAGTTTTTCTGAAGTTAGAAAAAAACAAGACTATTTTCCAATAGAGGAGAAAGAACAGAGTATGGAGCCAGTCTAAGGTACAGTAAAATCTCCTCCTTGGTGATAAAATATTTATATCTGTCATCAAGGCAAATGATGAGCAAGTATATCTAAATATAGGTACTCTTTTACTTGGATTTTGAAAATGATGCTCATAAAAGTTAATTTTTGCAAATCATTATAAAATTACAAGCCCTGTAGGACTCACTGACCCCTTTTAATTAAATTCAGCTGGCATAAAAACAAGTAATTGAAGTAGTAAGAATCCATTAACAGCAAGCTGGCTGATTGTCAGGACACCTTTAATGAGCAGTATTGGTTTCAGCATCACAGTGCAATGGTCAGGGGCTCTAAATGAATTGATTGCCCAGCCACTAGCTGACGTTTTGAGAACCTTGATACATCATCACTTCTTCCTGCTCCTAATTAAGATTTGTATCTTCAGTGTATCAATATTGCATAGGCCTTTGTGATGGAGGCAGGATTTTTCCACTGCCTTTGTTTCCATGGGTATTATCAGTTACAGTGTACACTGTCCAGGATCACAGGCCTGTGAAGTCCATCCCAGGGACTCAGTTCAAGCTGGGTTCTCAGTTGCTTCATTCAACAAACATTTGTTCAAGGGCAACCACATGCAGATCACTGTGCTAAAGACTAGGGCAAGGGAGGAAGAGGAAAGAAGAATACAAGATGATTAAGGCACTTGCCCAGCATTTGAGAGGCTCCTTGTTTCCAGGGGAGACAGGCACATGGTACTTCACTCCAGTACCAACCAAAAACCAACTCACTGCTGTCAAGTCCTGCCGACTCGTAGCGACCCCTCCTTGGGATTCCAAGGCAGTATCTCTGTGGAAGTAGATTGCCCTATCTTCCTTCTGAGGAGTGGCTGGTGAGTTTGAACCACTAGACTTCTGGGTAGCAGTCAAATGCCTTAGGCACTATGCCACCCAGGTTCCCTCGCTGCAGTACAGTAGATGCAAATTATAATAGGATAGAAATGAGATGAATGGGAGCACAAAAGATGGAACAATTAGTTCTGGCTTCCAACAAGTGACTTTTTAAAAATTGTTCATTGCCACACAGATTCTAGGGCTCCGCAGATGGCCACAGCAACTGGGTCAGGGTTTGTTTCTGGTGAGGACTTGACTAGTTTGTGGACGTCCAAGAACAAGGCATCATTATCCAGACAGGTATGGCCAGTTCCAAGCTCTGATTGGGACACTCCATTCATTTATCAGAAGCAGAACGTCTCCCTTCCTCCCAAGCAGCTCATTGCCAACTATTGCTCATTTTGTGGGTTCTGCCATGATCAAATAAACTTGGAATCATAGTTTTTAAGCTGGAAGAAAACTTAAAGAGTATGGATCTCAAACTTTAGCAAGTGTAAGAATCACTTGGGAAGCCCCATTCCAAGAGATTTTATTTTAACTGGCATCCTGCTATTTTGATACTATTTTGAGAAATAGGGCCTTAGAATTATTCCTAATGGAATCCTCTAGCTTTGCATTTGAATCCCAGAGAAGTTCAGCCACTGTCCTGAGATCCAGTTAGTATATAATACTAGTAGATAACAGGAAAGAGGACTCCCTAGGTGGTGCAAACTGTTAACATGTCTGGCTGCTAACTGAAAGGTTAGAAGTTCAAGGCCACACAGAGCTGCTTGCAAAAAATTAGCCATTGAAAACCCTACCTAGTTTTATGTCATAGTTTAGAGTTAGAGTTAGAATAGAGTCAAAGGCAACTGACTTTTTTTTTGAAAGACAGGTTTGGCCCCTGGTGTTTTATACATGCAACAGTAATTCATTTAATCCTTCTAAGAATTCTACATCTTTGTTTTATAGATGAGGAAACTGAGCCCAGAGAGTTGAATTAAGTTATCCAGGGTCACACAATGAGAAAATATCAGATCTAGCCTTTGAATCCACAGTATCTGATTCCACGATTCACCATAACCACTACCCTATACCAGCAAACATGAGTTAGAACCCAGGTTGTCTGACTTCCAGGCAGAGACAGCCTCTCCCACACCACACTGCCTTGAAGTCTGTGATTCTCCCGTAGGAACTCAGGGGTTTCTGATTGGCCATTGAGAGCTCCAGTGATTTTTCTTTCCAGGAAGAGCTGGCTTGTAAAGTCCTTCCCACATCACTTCTTTTCCACTCCACAATTCTTAGAACACCTTGAGAACTGGAAGAGCTTGGCATCAGAACTTCAGCTTAGCTTTAACTAACATTCTTTGAGCAATTAGATATGAAGCATTCTATTTGCAATTTCAATAGAGGCCAAGAAAGGGGGTCGGGGAAGATATACCCATAGTTGAGTGTGTTGCTGAAAACTGGAATCCCAAAACCATACTTCCATCTTCACCTCATTGTTGAACTATTTTTATTGTTGTTGTTTCTTCTTGAACCAATGAAGAGACTGAACTTCTTGTAGAAGAGCATGGAGAAGTCAGAAGTTCCAGGACATTAAGAAAAAAGTATAGAAAGTAGACAGAAATAAACTCACGCAGCATGGCCAGGTGACAGATTCAAATGCATCCATCTGTTTAAGAGACTAGCCTTCAGGAGAGATTTCTCTTTACCACTCTGCTGTTTGAATTCTTGGGAAGGCTATAGCCTTAATTAAGCAAACCTTTTATTTGTGTTCTTTCATTTTAAAAAAAAAAAAAAAGAAAAATCTCCCTGGTTGTCTTCCTAAGCACTTCCTTACTACTTTGTTGCTTGGTGTAGATAGCTGAAGGATCTCATTCCAGTGGGTTCTGCAGCTCTGACTCAAATGCCAACTTCCTCACTTTCAGAAATCTCATTTCCAGGTCCCTGCTGTTTTCCTGCATGATGCTGATTGCTGGCTCTGGTTCCCAGGAGGCGTCAGGCTTAGATTAACTGCCAGCTTCCTGCCTCACAGCCTTGTTATCAGAGCCTATATCATTGTTCAGCAAACCGCTTCTCCAATAACTTAATGTTCTTTTCCCTATACCCTTCCTACACGATGTCATCACAGTAAAACACACGTTGTGCTGTCCTGATGCCAGTTCCACACCAGTAAAAGAACCAGTGTTCGCTTTGGCTGAACTTAATGCTCTCAAAAACTGCTGGGCTCTGAACTCTCAGAAATTATAAGCAGAAATTTGGAAATGACGTTGTCTGGGATTTTATTGCTGGATTGTGCTGGAGCAAGGAAAACAATTGTCCTGGTTCTCTAGTGCTGCTGTAACAGAAATATCACAAGTGGATGGCTTTAACAAATAGGAATTTATTCTCTTACAGTTTAGGAGGCTAGAAGTTCTAGTTCAAAGTGCCAGCTCTGGGGGCTGGGTGAAGGCCCCTCGACCTCGTGCTTTAGCTCCGCCATCTGTTCCAGGCCCACTGCAGCTGGAGACTTTTTCTGACTCATGCAGTTGCTGGCTTCTGAGGCTGACAAACCCAGGATCAACAAGTAAAATGGCACAATCCCAAGATCAGAAGGCAACACTCAGGCCATTGGTTCAAGTCCAGGCATAATCCCCAGATTGGCAGGCAATATGGCAGGCCAAGACTCAGCCAAATGCAGGGCCTAGATATGCCAAAAGCTAGAGACCTTTCTCGAAACTTCTTGTATACAAGAAGCGGGCCATACCCTGAAGGCAACTACTTAGCTACTCACAGCAGATTCCACCATGGAAATGATTACAATCTCATCATGGGTAATAACTACACCCAGCAGCTTAGCCACAGCCCAGCCAAGTTGACACACAACCTTAACTACCATACCTGGGCTACAAGTGATTTCACCACATTCAAGACTTTTCATAGATGCTCTTTAACAAGCTTAGGAAGTCACCTCTATTCCTAGTTGGCTATGAGTTTTTATAACAAATGAATGTTGAGTTTTTCAAATATTTTTTTGAATCAATTGATAGGATCATGTGTTTTTTCTTCTTTACACTGTTAATAAGGTGGATTACTTTGATTGGTTTTCAAATACTGAACCAGCCTATATTCTCAGGATAAATCACACTGGATTGTGGTGTATGGGGATGGGGGGGATGACAGAAACCCACTGCCACCAAATCAATTCCAACTCATAGTTGCCCTATATGACACAGTATTACTGCTCCATAGGTTTTCTAAGGCTATAAATATTTACATCAGAAGGAAGATTGGGCAATCTACTTCCATAGAGATACTGCCTTAGTAACCCAAGGAGCGGTCACTACAAGTCAGAATTGACTCGATGGCAGTGAGTTTGGTGTAAATATTTACATCTTTCTCTTGCAAAGCAACTGGTGGGTTCAAACCTTTTGATTAACAGCTGAGTGCTTTAACCACTGTACCACTAGAATTCTTGGCATGGGTAGTGTGTGTATATATATATATATATATATATATATATATATATATAGATGTGGTAATGTTTTTTGGGGATTTTTGCATCTATGTTCATGAGGATATTGTTCTGTTCTTTTCTTGTCTTTGCCTGATTTTGGTATCAGAGTAATGCTAGCCTCATAAACTGAGTTGGGAAATGTTTCCTTCTCTTCTATTTTCTGAATGAGACTGTGTAGACCTGGTGCTATTTCTTCTTTAAATATTTGGTGGGTATCTCGGTTCTCTACTAGTGCTGCTATAACAAACATGTACCACAAGTGGATGGCTTTAACAAATAAAAATGTATTATCTTACAGTGTAGAAGGCTAGAAGTAATTTCAAAGTGTCAGCTCTAGGGGCTGGGTGAAAGCCCCTCAACCTTGGGCTTCAGCTCTGCCTCTTATTCCAGGCCCACTGGAGCTAGAGGTGTCTCCTTACTCAGGTAGTTGCTGGCTGCTGAGGCTGATGAACCCAAGGTTGGCAGGTAAAATGACACAGTTCCAAGATCAGCAGGCAACACAGCAGGCCACAGGTTCAAGTCCAGGAACTGGAGATAAAGACTCAGCCAAAAGAAAAGATTTAAATGTACCAAAAGCTAGATACCTTTCTTAAAGCTTCTCTTCATATACTGGAAACAGACCACTCCCCAAAGCCAATTACTTAGCTGCTCACAGCAGATCCCGCCATGAAGGTGATCATAATTTCATTATGGAGAATAACTACATCCAGCTGCCACCCACTCAAAACCATAGCCCAGCGAAGCTGACACCCAACCTTAACTACTACAGTAGGATTAGCCAGTGAAACCATGTATTTTGGGAAGGTTTTTGACTACACATTCAACTATTTTTGGTAGTTTTTTTTTTTTTAAGACTATTCATGTTATTGATTTCATCTTGAGTTATTTTTGTAGTTTCTGTTTTTTTGAGGAAAATCCATTTCATTTAAGTTGACAATTTTATGTGCGTAAGAACCTAAAGCCTAAAGTTCTACAACTGCAAGTCAAAAAATTTTGTCAATAATCTGAGGACACTTGGAAGCAGAGTTGTCCCGAATTAAGCTCTGGTGAGGTCAGCAACTCCAGTTGACACCTTGATTACTGCCCACTGAGACCCTGAAGCAGGAAACTCAGCTAAACCATGCCCAGATCTCTAACCTACGGAAACTGTGAAATAAGGTTTGTTGTTTTAAGCTACTAAGTTTGTACCAACTTATTACACAGCATAGCAAATTAATACTATCTTTTCCCATCTTTTTTTTACCTATATGGCTATATTTAAAGTGACAGCATATAGTTGGTGTGTTTAGAGCATTTACATTCAATATAATTATTGATAAGTTTGGATTTGGGTCTATCATTTTATTATTTTTTTTCTATTCTATTTTTCATTTCTCCGTGGGTCTTTTTATGTTCTGTTTTTTAATCCCTTATGATATTTTGTCTATAATTGGTATTAGCTAGAATTAGTTTCCTTCCCATTGGCTTCTTTTGAATATTTTTCAGTATTCCATATTAATTTACACATTGTCTTATTTTCAAACTGTATCTCTTTGTATAGCTTTTTCAGTGGGTGCTCTTGTGATTACAACATATATACTTAATATTTCACTTGAAGTGGCAAAACATTGATTCTAACTAAACTTTGGAATGTTAAGTATGAATAGTGACCCCCACTGGGTTTCCAAGGCTGTAAATCTTTATGGAAGTAGATCACCCTATCTTCCTTCCATGGAGCAGCTGGTGTGTTTGAACCACTGACCTTCTGGTTAGCACCCAGATGCCTTCTCCACTATGCCACCAGAGCTCCTTAAGTATGACTTCGTATTATGAACTAGAAAATATATAGTGGAATGGAATGACATGAAATAGAGTAAAATAGAGCCTATGGCCCACTGTTCCAACACAATCAAGGCTGTCAAAAGTGTCAAAATGCACAAAAATATTTTTTTCTTATACTATCAGATAAATCTTGAATTTTTTCCTACACCATATCTCTCTGTATTTTATGTTTCTTTGGCCAGATTTTATATAATCTAGAATTATTTTTGTTTATATTCCCTTCCTCTGTAGACTCCAATGCTCTACCTAGAAATGGGGCCAGTGCCAATGTTTTAAAAAGTGATCTCAGTTCACTGCTGGAAACCGTAGTCAAAGCATCTTTCATCATTGATCAGTTCTCACTGATGTATAAGCAAAACTTATACACCTACCACTGGATGTCAACTCCATGAGAAAAGTTCAAGCTAAAATAGTAGGTATACCAGGGACAGGCCTATACAAGCCCTGTAACTCTAAAGGGCTCCAAAGTAAATATCAGCCCATTCCTTATTAATTTGTGTTCTACCAGTAGACCTCTCCACTCATCTTTTCACTTCACCTTCTGAGGAGATAGAATGGTAGCCATAATTTTCAGCTTTCCCCTCTCCCATCTTTGCATAAATTATGTTCAGCAATAATGTACCAATAGTAGGCTCGCTGGGCTCAATAGTGAAAATGCCAAGATTTCTTGAGATTCCAGTGTGGAACTGCCCTCACACAGCCACCAAGACAGCAGAGGGTAGCAAGAGGTGACTGAGCAGAGAAGTACCATATGTTCAGCTAGAGAACAACTGCTCAGAGGCCTCCTCCTTGGCTAGACATAGGTACCTCCTGGAGAGTGGCATTTGGAATTGCTTCAAGATCCTGTGATAAAGGTGACCTTAATAAAGTCCATTTAGATATGCTTTGAAGGTAGAAGGGAGGAGCACAGGCATGTTTTCTCATTATTCTATGAGGCAACTTTGATCGCTCTGACCTGAAGTGCTTGGGGAGGTTGTGTTCCAGTTGCTGTTGCATTGTTTCTTCCTGTTCCTTCCCATTAACTTACACTTGAGTGACAAGATGAATGAGTTAATTACTTAAGGAAAGTGAATAATGTGTCATTCTCTTTCCTCTAGGTCTATAAAAGTCAGAAAGGACATGTATATGGTTGTAGCACACCATCCACAAAATCCAAGGGACTACAAATAATTACTTGGATTAAAATCACCAATGCCAAGGGAGGGAATCATGATCACTCATAGATGGTCCTGTCTATCTGTAATTGGGCAGGTGTACACGTGGACGGAGTCTTCCTTCCTTTCTTCCATCAATAAATATTTGCCAAATATACATTCCATACCTAGCACTATGTTAGCCACTGGGATGTTTATGGTTCAAGAATCATTAGACAAGATTTGTTTTGTTGTTGTTAGGTGCCATTGAGTCATAAGTTCCAACTATGTACAATAACACATAACATTGTGCAGTCCTGCACCATCCTCACAACCATTGCTGTTTGAGCCCACTCTTGTAGCCACTCACTGTGTCACTCCATCTCATTGAAGGTCTTCCTCTTTTTCACTGACCCTCTATTTTACCAAGCATGATGACCAAGGACTTGTTCCTCCTAATAACATGTCTAAAGTATATGAAACAAAGTCTCACCATCTTTACTTCGAAGGATTCTGGCTATACTTTTTCATGACAGGTTTGTTTGTTCTTCTGGCAGTCCATAGTATACTTAATATATCAGTATCATAATTCAAATGCATCAATTCTTCTCCAGAATTTCTTATTCAGTGCCCAACTTTCTTATATGTATGAAGTGATTGAAAATACCATGGCCTACGTCACGCTCACCGTAGTCTTAAAAGTGACATCTTTGTTTTTTAACACTTTAAAGAGGTCATTTGCAGCAGACTGGTCCAGTGTAATACATGATTTGATTTCTTGACTGCTGCTTCCATGGGCTTTGATTGTTGATCTGAGTAAAATGAAATCCTTGACAACTTCAATCTTTTTTCCATTTATCATGATTTTGCCTATTGGTCCAGTAGTGAGGATTTTTGTTTCATTTATGTTGAGGTGTAATCCATACTGAAGGCTGTAGTCTTGATCTTCATCAGTAAGTGCTTCATGTCCTCTTCACTTTCAGCAAGCAAGGTTGTGTCTTCTGAATATCACAGGTTTTTAAAGAGTCTTCCTCCGATCCAGAGGCTGTGTTCTTCTTTATACAGTCCAGCTTCTCAGATTACTTGCTCAGCATACAAATTGAATAAGTATGGGGAAAGGATACAACCCTGACATATCTTTCCTGATTTTAAACCACACAGTATCCCCTTGTTATGTTCAAATGACTGCCTCTTGGTCTATGTACAGTTTTCACGTGAGTACAATGAAGTGTTCTGGAATTCTCAGTCTTTGTAATGCTGTCTATAATTTGTTATGATCCACACAGTCAAATGCCTTTGCATAGTCAATAAAACACAGGTACCTGGTATTCTCTGCTTTCAGCCAAGATCCATCTGTTACCAGCAATGACATCTCTCATTCCACATGCTCTTCTGAATTCACTTTTAATTTCTGGCAGTTCCCTGTTGATGCAATCATTTTTTAATTATCTTCAGGAAATTTTTACTTGAGTATGATTTTGCTTGATAATTTCTGCATTCTGTTGGATCACTTTTCTTTGGAATGACACAAATAGAGATCTCTTCCAGTTGATTGGTCAGGTGGCTGTCTTCCAAATTTCTTGGCATAAACAAGTGAGTGCTTTCAGCATTGCATATGTTTATTGAAATATCTCAATTGGTATTCCATCAATTTCAATCGATCAATTGTTTTGCACCAATGCAACTTGGACTTCTTCCTTTAATACCATCAGTTTTGGATCATATGCCACCTCCTGAAATGTGTGAACATTGACCATTTTTTTTACTCTGTGTGTGCCTTCCATCTTCTTTTGAAGCTTCCTGTGTCATTCAGTATTTTAGCCATAGAATTTCTTCAATATTTCATCTTGAGGCTTGAATTTTTTTCTTCAGTCCTTTCACCTTGAGAAATGTTGAGACTGTTCTTCTTTTTTTGTCTCCTTACTCTAAGACTATGCATATTTCATTATAATACTTTGTCTTCTTGACCTGTCCCTTGAAATCTTCTGTTCAGTTCTTTCAATCATTTCTGCCAGTTGCTTTAACTACTCTGTGTTCAAGAGCAAGTTTCAGAGTCTATTCTGACATCTGTTTTGATCTTTTCTTTCTTTCCTATCTTTTTAATGATCTTTTTCTTTCTTCATGTATATGTTCTTGATGTCATTCCACAACTCATCTGGTCTTTGGTCTTTAGTGTTTAATGTGTTAAATTTATTCTTCAGATAGTCTCTAAATTCAAGTGGGATATACTCAAGGTCATACTTTGGCTCTTGCAGACTTGTCTTAATTTTCTTCAGGTTCAAATTGAACTTGCATATGAATAATTGATGGTCTGTTCTGCAGTTATCCGCTAGCCTTTTTCTAACTGATGATATTGAGCTTCTCTCTTGTCTCTTTACACAGATATAGTTGATTCCTATGTATTCCATTGAGCAAGGTCCACATATAGTCACAGTTGTTGAAAAAGGTATTTGCAATAAATAAGATATTGGTCTTGCAAAATTCTATTATACAATCTCCAGCATCATTTACTATCACCAAGGCCATATTTTCCATCTACTGATCCTTCTTCTTTGTTCCAAACTTTTGCATTCTAATCACCAGTAATTACCAATGCATCTTGATTGTATGTTTGATCAATTTCAGATTGCAGAAGTTGGTAAAAATCTTCAATGTCTTCATCTTTGGCATTAGTGGTTGGTTTGTAAATTTGAATAATAGTTGTATTAATTGGTCTTCCTTGTAAGCATATGGATATTACCCTGTCACTGGCAGGGTTGTCCTTCAAGATGAATCTTGAAAGTGTTCTACTGATGATGACTCTAACACCATTCCACTTCAAATTTCCATTTCCAACATAGCTGACCATATGATTTCCAAAGTCAAAATGGCCAGTACCAGTCCATTTCAGCTCGCTAATGCCTAGGATATCTATCTAGCATTCAATTTCATTTTTGACAACTTTCAAATTTCCTAGATTCATACTTCATACATTCCATGTTCCAATTAATAATGGATGTTTGCAGCTGTTTCTTCTTTTTTTGAGTCATGCTACATTAACAAATGAAGGTCTTGAAAGTTTACTCCATTCATGTCATTAAGATTAACTCTGCTTTGAGGAGGCAGTTCTTTCCACATCATATTTTGAGTGCCTTTCAGTCTGAGGGGCTCATCTTGCGTTAGACCAGATAATGTTTCACTGACCAGTATTTTAGAAGTAGATCGCCAGTATTTCTTCCTAGTCTGTCTTAGTCTGGAAGTTCCACTGAAACCTGTCCACCATGGGTGACCCTGCTGGTATTTGAAATAATGATGGCACACCTTCCAGCATTACAACAATATGAAAGCCATCACACTACAACAAACTTACAGACAAGTGGTGGACATTTGTGGTTCAAGATCCATTCTGTGAGAGTTAGAGAACACTATCTCAGTCATTACTTCCTTAAACAGTAAAATGATTGTAGTGGATTTGTGGTTACATTGATTTCCAGTCTCCGTTGCAGTTATGTGTAGTCTGCATTCTCACCAATGGAAAATGAGAAGTAGTAATGACTAAAGCTCTGTGTTAATGTACAAAGTTCACTCAATACCCATCAGTTTTTCAGCTCTAGGGCTGGAGCCAGCAAACTATAGCTCATGGACCAAATCTGGCCTGACACCTATTTTGAAAATAAAGTTTTTTTGGAATGGAACACAGCCATGATCATTCATTCACATATTGTTTATGACTACTTTTGTGTTACAAAGGTACTGTGGAATAGTTGTCAGAGAGACAGTATAGCTCTCAAAGCCTAAAATATTTGCTACTTGACCCTTTAAGAAAAAGACCCCTTTAACCTCTGATGATGTTAAAGTCCTAGATGATGAGGAAGCTACAAGATGGAATAAGCTTACGATCCCCAAATCACTATGTTAAGAGAGCCCCCCATCAACCAGGACTTGTACTGTTAAATGAATGAGAAATAAGCCTCTGTTGTATTGAGCTATTATATGTTTTGGAGTTTATTTGCTTTAGCTGCCCTCCTGTGGTATATTAATAGCAAAAATTGGCCTAGATTTTCACCCCTTCTTGAATCTCTTTGAGGAGTTCTGGTGGCATAGTGCTTAAAACATTTGGCTACTAAACATAAGGCTGCTCCAAAGGAAAGATGAAGCAGTCTGCTTCTGTAAAGATTTATAGCCTTGGAAACCCTATGGGGCAGTTCTCTGTCCTTTAGGGTCACGATGAGTCTTAATGGACTTGATAGAAGTGGGTTTTGGGGTTGAATCTCTTTTCAATGTACCTTTGCAATGCCTTTTCATTGTATGCAATTCTTCCTGTACCAATCCTTGACACTGGATTCACATGACCTATTGTGGTCAATGGGATATTAGCAAATAGGACATAAGCAGAGGCTTTAAAAAGTGCTTACACATTTTTGCTTTCTCTCTTGTTCCTCAGCTTTGCCGGGGCTAGCTGGCTGGAGGATGAGACGCTTGAAATAGAGCCAAATTATCACAGTTGTCCAGGCAAGTCCTCAATCATGTTGTTAGAGCCCAGCCAAGATCATCAGAGCCACCATCCACCCTATAATCTCATAAGTGAAAACAAATGCTTACTGTTAAATCCCAATGGGATTCTGTGGTTGTTTGTTACACTAGCATTATTGTGCTAGTAAATAACTAATACACCTACTAGTACATCCATATATGTGTTGTTCATCTTAGTGGTCCTTATCTCAGCTGAAATCTTTCCAAGACCTTTCACAGTAGTTATTACATATTCATATTATATATGAGAAAAAGCTAAAAAAGTAAAATTACTTGTCCAAGTTGCCCCAGCTGAAAAGTGACAGAGCTGGTACTTTAGCATTGAACTTCACACTCCATATTCAATGGTTTTGCCATGAAATTAAAGGAGCTATATAATATCCTAGTCCAGTATCATGAATACACATGTATATAGGAGCCAGGCAGGTCACTTAAACAGCAAAAGAGACATTTTCATTGTCAGAGAGTGAAGGGTAGAAATAGAAGGAACTGGAAAGCATGTGCCCCATCTAAAGGGGCAGCCACAATGCAACATTAGTCAATTGTTGTCACCAGAAAAGCTATCCAGGTCACCACTTCATCTGGATTTTCAAGAGAAGTCAGAAAATTCAAAATGTTATGTCTTTTTTAAAATGTTGGCTCTAGCAGTATACAGCAAATCAAATACATACGCAGGGTTTAGCCCTTGAGCTGCCAGTGTGTGGCTTCTACTTTATATATGCACAGCACTCTACATTTTACAAAGCAGTTTTACTTCCATTGTGTCTTTTCTCTCTTATAAATGCCTTATAAAGACAGGGAAAATAGACATTATTATTGAACACTTTTAGAGATGTGGAAACTGAGACTCTAAGAAATTAAATAACTTGCCAAGGTTCACATAACCAAAAAACCAAACTCACTGCCATCGAGTCAGATCAGACCCATAGTGACCCCTCCTTGGGTTTCTGAGGCAGTATCACTATGGAAGTAAGGAAGTATCACTTCCTTCCAAGGAGTGGCCAGTTACAAAACAGAACAAAACAGCTGCCGTGGAATCAATTTGGACTCATGGTGAACCCATGTGTGGCAGAGTAGAACTGTGCTCCACGGGGTTTTCAATGACTGGGGTTTTTTGTAGATGACCAAGCCTTTCTTCTCAGGCAACTCTGGGTGGACTCCAGTCTCTCATTTTTGGATTAGCAGCTGAGTGTTTTAACCGTTTGCAACACCCAGCAACTCTACATAATTAGTTGCAAACAAATGCAATCACTGACAGTGTAGTTGGATCCGACTCATAGTGACCCCTCCTTGGGTTTCCGAGGCAGTATCACTATGGAAGTAGATTACCCAACCTTCCTTCCCAGGAGTGGTTGATGGGTTTGAACCACTAGTCTTTTGGTTAGTAGTCAAGTGCCTTAGTAGGAGTCAAAACCAGCATTCAAAGGCCTTCAAGTTTCTGTACTATTTTATTCCTTTTTTTCATATCAAATGCACATGATAGTTGAAAATTTTCCTGCATTTGAGACAAGAGCACTAGAAAAGGGAGGGGCACCATTATTCCAGGAAACAATAGTCTATTCAATTCTCCAAAACTCTGTGCTGTGAGCAGATCTTTGTTTAAATTCAATAACTGATTACAGCTATTCTCTCCAAGTAGTTTACTTTCTCTTATTATTTTTTCTTTTCTTTTCTTGTTTTCTGGAAGTGAACCATATGTACTTATTTAATTTCTAAAAATCTGACTGCCCATCAAATAGCCTTAAGCTATAAAAACAAAGAAAATTTGTAATTAAAGTATTAATAGAGTTTTAAAAGCTAGCAGAAATAATGATTTTTAAAAGGCATTAAATATATAAATTAAGCATAAAATTACATTAAGGAATAATTTGCTCCCAGTATCTAATCAAGATGGATCAGCAGACTGTAAAGATAATATAGCATGCAGCAAACCATCTAATAAGTAAATTGCCCTTATCAAAACAAGCATGTCATTTCTGCACAGAAAGCAGTACTACTTTTATTTAGTTAACTTACTCTTTAAGCATTTTAGCAAATATATATTTGAATGTAGGAGCCCTGGAGGTTCAATGGTAAGTGCTTGGCTGCCAACCAAAAGGTCTGCAATTTGCTCTGGTAGCATAGTGTCTAAGGCACTTGACTGCTAACCAGAAGGCTGGTGATTCAAACCCACCAGCCACTCCTCGGAAGGAAGGTTGGGCAATCCTTCTTCTGCAGTGATACTGCCTCGGAAACCCAAGGAGGGGTTGCTATGAGTCGGGGCGACTTGATGACAAGTAACAACAACAACAGTCATTACACAGGAAAAAGATGTGGCAGCCTGCTTCCACAAAGACTTACAGCCTTGGAAATCCTATGAGGAATTTAACAGCCAGGAAATCCTACTCTGTCCTAGAGGGTTGCTATAAGCAGAATCTACTCATGGCAAGGGTTGTTTTGGGGATGTTTGAATGAGAAGAGACAGGGAGAATGTGGGAGGAAGGGATGATAAGTAGATGCCTTTTCACAGTTTACACCTGGCCAAGAGTGGCCACAAAGGCTTTAGAACACGGAGTCCTTCGAGTTCTTTGTCTCTATCTCTGGGGGCTCTGATTTTTTAATGTGCCTATGAGATTAAAATGAAGAATGCAGAACACTCACTGGTATGGTAGCAGGACCACGCTCAGGGGTGCCCTCCATACCAAGCAGGCATCCATCTTTGGGAAAAAGATCATTCCCAGTCACATTTCTGTGAATGCTAATGAGCCCCTAAACACAACAGCTTAAAGGCTTACAGTGAGTGGTCCACAGATTGCTCACGTAGAAGGAAGGGCATTTTAGGTGATGCTGGGCATAAAGGACACTTCAGAAACCCCTTCTTGAAATTTCAGTCTTTTTCATATGATTTTGACATTAGGAAATATATATGCTATGGCCTCATTACTTAAAAAAAAAAAAAAAAAAAAAGTCCAAGGGCTTTTTTTGGGACCAAAATAAACGAAGATTCTGCCCTCACAAAATTTTTATCCTGCCAAATAAGTGACCACATAGTAAGCAGAAACTGCATCTCAAATCTCAAGAAAATAAACATCACTGATACAAACGATGGTGTTACTTATGTCTTCTCCCTTTTTTCTAAGAAACTCACTCCTAAAAGCAATAGAATAGAGTCCTAAGGAGATGTGACATCTAGATAAGTGATTTGAGGAGAAAGAATATGAATGTGGATTCTCCAGGACTAATGTGCCTGAGTTCTCTGCTTTAGCGTTGGAATTTCTGGAAAGATCCCTTTAGTGGAGATTTAAATTCTTTCATCAAAGATAGATGGGGTGAATTGCCTATTTGATGCAGCTTAAAGTTTTACTAACTCTCCTTTGTAGTCTTCAGACCAGATACTTGTAGGCTGTTGCTTCCAAGGAGTTTAGAAACTGCCTACAAGGGCACATTAACAAATGAGCCAGGCAGACACTTTGCGTCCTAGCCTGTCTGCACTGGCTGGCTGAACACCCAGTTATGTGGAATGGGGAGATTGGAAGGTCAGGGTCCTCCCTCCACGGGAAGATTTGGACACCAGATAAGTCCTTATTTCTCCTTGAAAGAAACAAGCTGGTTAAACACTTAACCATTTCTCTATTGTTGTTATAGACATTATTATCAAGCAACAAAATATCAGTATTCAGGATTCTGAGAAAGGACTTTTTTAGCTTTAAAAAATGTATGTCATATTTATCTTTCCATGGAGATAAGCACTTCTGGATCCCTGTCTAAATTTTACAAGGGCTTAAATGTGTGTTTTATCTAATCGGAGCATCATAGTTCTAATCTATTGTTCTTACTGAATGCCAAATAAATGGAATCTTTGGTAGCATCATTTGAAAAATGAACAATTGCATCCTTCAAATTGCCTACTTTTCACCACAGACCCTTATGTAATTAGTTATTTCAAAGCTTCCTTTTGTGCCAGCTGCTGTGCCAGGCCTGGGAACGTGACTATGAACCAAACCTAGTCCCTATCCCCCTCTGTATTACAGCTGGGAGGAGAGGACAGTCTTGCGCAAACTACTTTTTACACATTCTAAGAGAAGTTGCCTTCTACTTTCATTTTACACAGACTGTTAATTTAGTATCTGTTTTGGTTACCTAATGTCACTCTGATAGGAATTTACCACAAATGGGATGACTTTAACAAATAGGAATTTATTCTCTTATAGTTTGGAGGCTTTAAGTCTGAGTTCAAAGTGCCAGGCTCTAGGGGCTGGATGAGAAAGCCCCTCAGCCTTGGGCTTCAGCTCTGTCTCCAGCTCCCGGCCCACTGAAGCTAGAGGCTTTTCTTCACTCAGACAGCTGCTGGCTGCTGAGACGGACAAGCCCAAGGTCAACAAGTAAAAAGGCAAAATCCTGATGTTACCAAACAACATGGCAGGCCATTAATTGAAGTCCACATGATGTCCCAAAGATCAGCAGGGCACAGCAGGCTATCGCACAATGACTTGGCTACATGCAGGGTTCAAACATGCCAAAAGGCTAGAGACCATTCCCAAGGCTGCTCCTTATATACAAGAAACAGACTCCATCCCTAAGGCAGCTACTCAGCTACTCAGAGTAGATTCCACCATGGAGTTGATTACCAGTCTCATCATGGGGAATACTCCATCCAGTTACCCAGCCACTCAAGCAGGCCCAGCCAAGTTGACACACAAACTTAACTTCCACAGTATCCCACTTCTCATTTTTATGAAAAATATACTTGCTGAAAAAATATTGAAAATGACTGATGTTAAAATGTGGGAATAGAGGAGCATTTGAAAATTTCTTGAACTTCAGGTTTCAGATGATGGCAATCACAAGGATTTATTAAGGACCTGAGGGTTAGCCACTATGCAAGCATTATTGCTACAATCCTCATAATAACTTTATAAAGTAGAATTATTATCAACAGAGTTAGGGAAATTGATGTCCAGAAGATCTGAACCTTTTCTAAGTCCACATTATGCAATTCTGCCTGGATCTGTACTCAGTTTGTACATTCTTCCTACTAACTTTTCCCTCTTCCTAGTGCTCCTTCGGCACTTAGTCTTGTCACTCAATTTAATAATTCCATGCTATCTTGTCCTGTTTTAGGATTAGACTTGTCATAAAAACACCACTGTATCCTCATCTTCAGGAACATAACTTTAAACTCATTGCCATTGTTTCCATTTCAGTTCATGGCAACATCTTTTTTTCTTTTTTCTTTTGATTTGGGTGAAGATTTACAGAGCAAATTCACTGTCCATACAGCAGTTCACATATACTGTCTCATGTCATTGACCACAGTTTACCACAATGCAACAGCTCCCCTCCCACTTCCTCTCCATAGTTACCTCTTCCCAGTGTCCATCCCTCCATATTCTCCTGCCCCCTGAGCTGTCTCCCTGTGCATAAACAGCCCTTCCTTCTCCC
>NW_006921588.1:30802105-30815765 GCF_000298275.1 Orycteropus afer afer
CATCTCGCTGGGTTTTAAACACCAGAGGCTCAGCCTCAAAACTCAAGTCTACATGTCACCACAGTAGGACAAACCAACAGACAAGTTTGTCTTGCTGTTGGAGACCTCTTGTATCACCCCCACCTGGGTTCCTGTGGCTGACTGTACCTCTGTCTGGTTTCCTGGCTTTTAATCCCCTTTCTCCTGCTCTTCTGCCCTGCTGTTTTGTGCGTTCCTGAGTTGTCCCTGGGGCTGACTGCTCCTCTGTCCAGGTTCCTGTCTTTTTATCCCCTTTCTCCTGCTCTTCCGGCCTGCTACTCTGGGTGGCCCAAGTTGCCTCTCCTCACCTAATCCCTTTGGCTGACTGCTCTTCTCTCTGGCTTCCTGGCTTTTAATTCCCTTTCTCCTGCTCTTCCCGCTTGCTACTTCGGGCATCCCTGAGTTGTCTCTCCTCACCTGTAACCCTGGGGCTGACTGCTCTTCTGTCCGGGTTCCTGGCTTTTTATCCCCTTTCTCCTGCTCTTCTGGCCTGCTACTCTTTGGAAAATTCCCATAACAGCCATGTATAGAAGATTGAGGAAATATTAATAATTTCTATCATGAAGTTTTAGCACAACATCCTATTTTTTTCTTTTCTTTATGCTTTATGCTTTATTTTGATATCTGATTAAATTTTTACCTCCTGTTTTGATATTAAAAGCATGTATTTGGCAAAAGGCAAAGAAAACACCTTCTCACAATCTGATAATAAATTCTGACTAAGTTCAGAGTCATCACTGTAGAAAAACAGATTGAGAGTTTTCAAATGTGGGAGAGTAAATGTTCTCTGATTAAAACATACAACCAGTAGGAGATCAAAAGGACAACATTTGCCCAGAGATAAAGCTCAGAAGACAGGTAGGGAATGCTCCTTAGAAGAAGGATGATGAGACTTTATCTCACTTTGGACATGTTAGAGGAGGGACCAGTCACTGGAGAAGGACATCATGGTCGGTAGACGTCAGCAAAAAAGAAGAAGATCCTCAACAAGATGGATTGACACAGTGGCTGCAACAATGAGCTCAAACAGCAGTCATTGTGAGGATGGCACAGGACTGGATATTATTTCCTTCTGTTATATGTAGGGTTCCTATGAGTGGGCACAACAGCTCTAGAAACTGAAAGAGACAGAGAAGAATCTTTCCCTAGATCTGACACCCTGAATTTGGACTTCTAGCTCCTGAACTGTAAGAAAATTAATTTCTGTTCTTTGAAGCCAAAATAAATAAATAAAATTTAAAAATACAACCAAACCATATGTCAGAGCCAAACAGCTAATGTACTTGGCTGCTAACCCAAAGGAAGGTTCAAGTGTACCATGAAGGTTCAAATACACCCATAGATGCTGTGGAAGAAAGTCAGCCATTGACTCAATGGCTCAATGACTACCAAAAACTC
Source organism: Orycteropus afer afer (assembly GCF_000298275.1). Classification (NCBI taxonomy): domain Eukaryota; kingdom Metazoa; phylum Chordata; class Mammalia; order Tubulidentata; family Orycteropodidae; genus Orycteropus; species Orycteropus afer. Next base: position 30,803,522 of record NW_006921588.1, read on the forward strand.
AGGCATTGGAAACTCCTATGGCACACAGTTCCACTCTGACATATGTGGATCTCCCTGAGTCAGAATCAACCTGATGACAACTAGTTACTAGTCCAGGCAAAACTGCCAGACAACTGAATTCATTGTTCACTCTTCACACAAGTACTTTGATGTCAAATGGATGAATGTCTTAGTTCTAATTCTGGTTAGGAAAGAAGAGTGAAGTCTTTGATGGTCCTGATCCAGGGGACAGTTCATCTGCTCTGACATACTAGAAAGCATTTTTTATGTTTCCAACTGAGTGCTTGGCAGCCACAGTCATTATTACACAAATAACATGCACATCATATGGGTGGTTTTAGGGATGGTGAACTGTGCTGCCCTCTTATGCATTAGTTTCCTATGTGCTTTTAATGAGAAAAATGCAGTACTCCCAAAGCAGACAACCACTGCCACTGAGCAACCCATAAGTATCTGAAAAAGTGACTCACAGGGTCAGACTTTTACTGGGAATGACCTTTGGGGTGTTTGGGGTAGCAGGGATGAGGATATGATGAGCATTAGGCTCCTCTACCTGAGAAGGAGCTCCTGCTTGGGAACAGCTCCTCCTGGCAAACAGTACCAGGTGTTCTGGGTGCCACTTTGGTAGCAGGTGGAGCAGCACAAAAGCTATTGTCTCTGAAGAAAATGTATTCATCTCAACTCCATTTTTATCTTGTCATGAGCAAGAGGGATTGCTCCAAGTATGAGTTTTTCTTTAAGCATTAGAGAAATAGGACACACTGAGCTCTTGATGCATCTGTAATCATATGACACCCTCTGTAGTCATTTGAAAATCTAACTCTCAAAAACAGTAAACAATGTCTACCAGTAGACTGTGTAAGCCTTAAAACCTTACACTTGGAGAGTGAGCAATTTTCTTTAGAGCTTTCTGATTATCCATTCTCCAGATCTTCCTTATCTCCTCCCCTCTGAAGACAGGCTGCCCACCAGGGTGTTCCCCATCAGGCTTCCTGGGCAACAGAAGGCATAAATCGATTTCACCGCAGTGATTACAAAGAGGGCAAGGAAAGCTACATGTCTCTCTCTTCTCTTGCTGCCATCCTCAACTTTATAATCTTGCAGTCATCTTCAGATAACAGTGACATGGCCTTCCACCAGATGTGCCTCTGCTCTGAGGGGGTGGGGATAGCTTGGGAGATGGAGAGGAAGGATGAGAGCCTCAACCCATTGTGGGCAGAAATGGAGTAAGGCCTCTTCATTTCCGCACCTACCCAGTGCTCTGAACTCTGAAGCTTTCCAAAAATGTCATGGGACTGATCTCCATGATAAGAGATTCGGACTAGAGGTGGAAAAACCTGTAGATTAAATCATTTAAGCCCTAAGGAAGAGCAAAAAGAGCACCTCTGGTTCCAACACAGCCCTCTTAGCAAGGATATGTCGGTAGCCTCCATCAGCACTGCTACTCTGGCCCACTCCTTTCTGATGGGAAGGTCTTATCTACCAAAGAGGAAGGGAACTGGGTCTCCAACTGCGTTGCTCTCCAAAAGGAAAGCAGAAGAAGTGGGCAAACACTGCTTTAACAACAGATCTGATTGGAAGGCAAGAAAAATGAATATTGACAATGCAAATCCATCTTGGAAGAAGTAATACTAGAATGCTCCTTAGAAGCCAGAATGGCCAGACTTCATCTCACATATCTTGGTCATGTTGTCAGGAGGGACCAGTCCCTGGAGAAGGATATCATGCTTGGTAAAGTAGAGGGTCAGCAAAAAAGGGGAAGACTCTCAAACACATGAATTGATACAGTGGGAGAGATGGGCTCCAGCATAGCAAAGATTGTGAGGATGGTGCAGGACTAGGCATTATTTCATTCTGTTGTACACATGGTCATTATAGTCAGAGCCAACTCGATAGCACCTAACAACAACGATATGTAGTTGCACAAATATGTATGGCTGCTAAGATTATTTTCCTGCCTGTGGTAAAATATTCTGGAATCTGATTAAACAAGAACACATTAAAAAATGTATGTTGGGGGGGAGGTGGAAGTGTGCACCAAAACAAAACCAAACTCACTGCCATCTAGTTGTTTCTGACTCATAGAGAACCCCATTGCGTTTCCCAGGCTGTAAATCTTTACAGGAAGTAGATCTCCCAGTCTTCCTTTAGCGGAGCAGCTGGTGGGTTTGAACCGCTGACCTTCCAGTTAGCAGTCATTATCCACGGCACCACCAGAGCTCCTTGAAAGTGTGCACAGTGAGTAGGTTTTGATCATATTTTAAATAAAATTTACTTAAATCTCCTCAGTAATTTTAACTCTTCTTGTGCTGCAATTGACATAATCATGATCATATGATTAGCATGTATAGTTATACTATTTTTAAAACAGAAAATCCTTCTTCACGATGAAAACAACGCACAAGAGAGACCAACCCCTTACTCCACACATGCCTACGGTCTAGTTCTCCACTGCTTTGGGAGTTCTTTCTCTTACCCTGTTCTGTTTCCTTCGGCGCTTCCACCGCTCACCTCCGAGGTTGCTGCAACGGAAAGACAAAAAAAAAAAAAAAGCAGAGTTGGGACAGCTGGCCGACACGTGAGGCCCTTGGCCTGCTGCCAGCCCACTGTGGCGGCGGGAGACTCTAGGGTCCAGGCATTATTTTTCACTCACTTAGCTCCCAGCCAGAGGAGGAAGAGCCTTACCTGCCATTGTTTGACTATCAAAGATGAGACAAACCAGGGGAAGTCCTGCTCCCAAGAAAAGGCCTAGAAGAGATGAATAATCAATAATTCACCAGAACTTGAAGCGGATGGTAAGTGTGAGGCCTGGGTGAATATAAAAAAAGAAGAAGAAAGAAAAAAACACTAAATGGAAAGGACCAAGTTTTATTCATAAGGAGAATAGAGAGGAAATATTCATGTTGAACTGCTGGGGACCAGAGTATCAATTCCCAAATGTTAGTTTTGGAATGGGAAAAAAAACAGGCCTTGGGTTCAAAAAAAGTCCAAGGGACACTTGACGTGAGGGAAAATGCCCTGTCAGTTCACCCCGGCTTCTGCAGCTGACCGGACCTGTCACTTCTGAGGAGTCTCAGGTTCGTTCCTCCCTGTCATATTAGTTCGCACTCCTAGGAAACCTTTTTCTTTCCAAAACAGTTTATTATTGTAAACATGATAGCTCAACTAATACCGTTCATTCATTTTTTATCTATGTGTCCTTCATTAGCAAATATTTATGAAGCTTATGTCTATGTCACGATCTATGCTAAGCCACTGAGGACAAAGAAACATAATAGCCTACGTGCCTTCCAACAAGCTTGCAGTCTTATGACTTTAAATACCTGTTCTTTTGATTCTCTAGTGATGCTCTAACAGAAATATCATGGGTGGATAGCTTGAACAAACAAGTTTATTCACTTACAGTTTAGGAAGCTAGAAGTCCAAGTTCAAAGTGCCAGCTCTAGGGGCTAGGTAAAAGCCCCTCAACCTTTGGGCTTCAGCTCTGCCTCTTGCTCCTGGCCAACGGAAACTAGAGGCTTCTCTTAACTTAGATAGCTACTGGCTGCTGAGGCTGCCCCAAGGTCGACAAGTAAAATGACACAGTCCCCAAGTAATCAAGTAACATGGAAGGCCACTAATTCAAGTCCATTAACAGTCCCAAGATAGGAAGATAACATGGCAGGCCACTAGTTCAAATCCAGAAACAGTCTCAAGATCTGCAGACAACATGCCAGGCTACTGAGATGAAGCCTCAGCCAAGTGCAGGATCTAGATGTGCCAAAAAGCTCAAGACCTTTCTCAAAGCTGTCTTTTTATATACTAGAAGCAGACCACATCCTCAAGGCAGCTACTCAGCTGGTCCAGGAGAGTGCACCATAGAATTGATTACCAGTCTCATCATGGAGAATAACTATATCAGCTGCTCAGCCACTCAAAACCAGCCTCAGCCATGTTGACACACAACTACCACACCTGTCTATGTTGATGACTTTCACATTGATATCTCCAGTCCAGATGTCGCTGAACTCAAAACTCACAGATCCAACAGATGACTCAACAGCTCTCTTGGATACTTAATGATGTCTCTGGTAGCATAATGGCTAAAGCATTTGACTGCTAACCAGAAGGCTGGCGGTTCAAACCCTCGGAAGGAAGGTTGGGCAATCCTACTTCCGTAGTGATACTGCCTCGGAAACCCAAGGAGGGGTTGCTATGAGTCAGGGCCGACTCAACGGCACATAACAACAACAACAACAACAGGATCTAAACTTAACATGCCCAAATCCAGACTTCAAACTGCTTTTTCCCCCATAGCCTTTTCTATCTCAATTAATGACAACTCTATTATTCTGCTTGCTCAAGTTTTTACTGGAATCATCCATGATTTCTGCATTAGTTGGAGTCCATTTAGGAGCTGGAAACGACATCAGTTATTTTAACAGGGTTAATTTAATATAAATAATTCTTAACCACGTATTAGAAAACGGAAAAGGCAAAAAGGGACAACTGAAGTAGCACAGTGGCAGTAACTGCAGGTAGCAGCCATGCTTCCTAGTCCTGGGGAACAGAGAGAAACGTTGGCATCATCAGAACCTATAGTCTATGAGGAAGGGCTCACAGAGCCAGACCAGACCTCTGAAGAGGGAGCCATAGCCAGCCAGTGCCAGGACCTCTGAGGGGACCCAGTGAAGCTGGTTCTGGGATTGTGGGAAAAACATGGAAAGTGGATCCAGCTTCTGCCCCCAGTGTAGAGAACCACTGTCGCACTATCTCTGAGAGGGTCAGGAGGTCAACGCATGGACACTGCCCCTTCTTCCTGCCCAGCCTTGTATGTCCCCTAGCACTTCCTTCCAGCAGAGTCTCATTCGGATCCAGCTGGCAAAGCTGAACGGTGACTTGCAGAGGAGCACTAGCTGCGAAAGCTGAGCTTAATAACTACCAAAGAGCTCCCTTTAACTACTTAGCTTTCATACACCTCTCTACAAAACTTTTTCACACATCCCTCCTCAGCCTCTCAACAAATCCCCTCAGCTCTACCTTCCAAACATCTCCAGATTTTACTGCTACTCACCAGTCCGCTGCCATCACTCTGGTCCAGGCACCATCAGGTCCCACCTGGATTATCACAATAGCCTCCTGAGGAGTTTCTCTTCCTCTAGCATCAATTCTCTACGTAGAAGCCAATGCAATCCTATTAAAAACAGATTAGATTGCATTACCCCTGTGCTCAAAATCCAGTGGTTCTCCCTTCAGGTCTGGAATTGAACCCACACCTGTGGCTTCCCGACAAGCAAAAGACAGGCCTATGAGTTGAACATGTACCTGAGGTAGATACACTCCTTGGAGAGAACAATCATGGGAGAAAGGGGCTGTTTATGCACAGGGAGATGGTTCAGGGGGCAGGAATACATGGAGGGATGGACACAGGGAATAGGTAACTATCAGGAGGAATACGGAGGGGAGCTGTTGCATTGGGGTAAATTGTAGTCAATGTCATGAGACAACATGTGTGTGAACTACTATATGGAAAGTGAATTTGCTCTGTAAACCTTCACCCAAATCACACACAAAAAAAATCCAATGGTTCCCATCTCATACTGAGTGAAAACAGCGGTTCTATACCATCTGGCCACATCAACTCTGCTTTACTGCACTACTACACTCACCTTTCCCACAGAAGCTACTCCATTCCTCACACAGCACACACACTCCCCCCTCAGGTGTTTGAGTGTGCTATACCTCTACATGGAATGGCCTCCTAACAGATCTTCCTTCAGTTTCCTACAGCTCCAAAACCAAAAACCAAACTCACTGCCGTCGAGTCGGTTCCTACTCATAGCGACCCCTCCTTGTGTTTCCGAGGTGGTATCTCTATGGAGGTAGATTGCCCAGTCTTCTTTCTGAGGAGTGGCTGGTGGGTTTCAACCGCCAGCCTCTGGTTCCCTTGGATTCTTCAAATCTTGTCTCAAAAGCCATCTTCTCAGAGACACTGACTCTGATCATGCTGCATAAAATTGAACCCTCATCCTAACTCCCTTCTTTATTGTTCTCCATAGCAGTTAACAATATGTAACATACAATATATTTTGTTTTTTATTTATTTTCTGCCACCTGCCATTAAAATATAAATTCCATGAGGAGAAAGTTTTTGATCAATCTTGTTCACTGTATATCCACAGCACTTATAATAGTATATAACCAGCCTTCTGGTTAGCAGTCAAGTGTCTTAGGCACTATGCCACCAGAGCGCCTGTGATAATTTTAGTTTAGCTAAAAGGGGATACTGACTTCATTTTGCTGAACTAACCTCTATCAGTACTTTACAGTCATTTCCCTCTCGACTTATATAATACTGTGTGTGTGTGTATACTATATATATTTTTTTCCTTCTTCTTGCTCATATTTATCTTCATTCTCTCAGATAGTTAGCTTCTAATGATAACATGCATTTGAATATTTCAAACTCTCCCTTAACCCTGCCTAACAATCGTTTAATCTCTTTCCTCACTTTCTCAACCAAACTTCTTCAGAAGAGCCTACATTCCTCTTCTTCTATTCCCATTCACCCTATGTGTCTATGGGGCATCCAGTTCTGAACTCCAACTCCCTGGGGCCATGTCTGCAGTGAATGTCTCTGATTCCCACTGAAGCTTGTGAAGTCACTTTCCCACCTCTTCCCAATCTCTGACCCCAGTGTAGTCACTGACTCCTACTGACATCTGCCAAAGTTACCCTATGTGCAACTGCTCAACTGCACCAAGGGCCAGCAGAGCTGCCAGTGTCACAAATGCACCTTACAGCGAGGCCAAATTGAAAAGAACCCTCTCCCTTCTCTGGATCAGATGCATTATGTAGGCCCAACTGCAGGGCTGTAGAGCTTACAGAGCACAGTGCTCTGATAACATGGGGCTGCCATGAGTAGGAATCAACTCAATGGCAGCAGGTTGGTTCATCAGTGATTAGCTTTCCTTGTAGATTTAAATGCCAAAGCCAATACTGGATCAATATTAGGTCATATGCCTGTACTCTGTCATGGCTAGCTTGAATGCTTGTATCTCTATGGCTTCTACAGTGAGAAGTAGAGTCCACCTTTCCACCAGTATTACCTCCAAATAAAGCGGATTAAAAGCTTGGTCAATGGGCAATTCCAGGGCTCCAAGACATTGTATATAACCAACCAAACTGAAAAGACACATGGCTTTAGCAGCCTTAGAATTTAGACCAAACATTTTGAATTATTTATCTTTAATTTTTTTTTTTAAATTGAATTTGGAGAGGCATTAAATCCATTTAGTCATGTGTTTGTAAATCCACATGGATTCCAAGTAAAAATTGGTCCTTATTTTGTATGAATCATATTAATGATATTTGCAAAGGTCTATGTGAAGTTTCAAATTACACCTTTCATGTCAGGAAGTACAATTTGTACCAGAAGTCAATTGATTTAAACCTCAAACACACTTGTGTTCAAACAAAACCTGCTACATGGACTTGTCTCAAACTTGTACTATGAGTCATTCTAGATGACTAAGCATCTCAATACTGTAAGTGTCACTTACTGTCCACAATACATTCTGTGAAACAGGACATTATGTGATTTGGACATTATGTGAACACCATATTATATACTTAGCAAATTGACATGCCTATATCACAAGTAATAGCAGTCACTGATTTTGCACCTTCATGTTGTTTAATAATATTTTGTTTCATTTCCAAATTGATATTTCTCCTTTGCCTCTTATTTCTGTTATCACAAGCAGCATCTATAAGTCATGATGCACTTCACAGTAATATTTTCTAAAGAAAATTAAACAGAGAGATTACACTACAACCCTCATGAGACGTGTGATACGTGAGATTGGATGCTGCTACCTATGAGTGGAAGCATATACTGTTACATGGTAAACTTATTTTTAAGTAGGGAATGTTCTCATTAAAATAATGATAGAAAGTACAGAACAGTACATACCTAAGCTAGTAACATAGACATTTATTACAACTATGTTGTTATGTGCCATGGAGTCAGACCTGACTCATAGCAACCCCTCCTTGGGTTTCCGAGGCGGTATCACTACGGAAGTAAATCGCCCAACCTTCCTTCTGAGGAATGGCTGGCCAGCCTTCTATTAGCAGTCAAGTGCCTTAGGCACTACGCTACCACAGCTCCCTATTACAACTATAAGAACATATATATATATATATATATATATATATTATAGGTTGTATATGCACTATACCATTATATGCTTGTCAGTGCAATTACTTTGTACACGAGACATGAGATACATGTGTTGCATGTGGGAAGCTGTTATAGTCACTATTTCCAGTTAAATTTGCTATGTCCTGTTCTCTGGTCAGCATTTCTCAATTCTATTATAACCTTAAAGGACCATGGACCTACATGCAGTTGGACATTGTCTGAAAGCATGTAATGATGTAAGATAATGTTATATAGTATGATGTTGTTGTTGTTGTTGTTGTTATTTGCCGTCGAGTCGGCCCCGACTCATAACGACTCCTCCTTGGGTTTCCGAGGCAGTATTTCTACAGAAGTAGGATTGCCCAACCTTGGCTGGTGGGTTTGAACCACCACCCTCCTGGTTAGCAGTCAAGTGCCTTAGGCACTATGCTACCAGAGCTCCTTATTTTGTTGTTTTGTTGTTGTTATATGCCGTCAAGTTGGCCCCGACTCACAGCGACCCCTCCTTGGGTTTCCAAAGCAGTATCACTACGGAAGTAGGATTGCCCAATCTTCCTTCCGAGGAGTGGCTGCTGGGTTTGAACCGCCAGCCTTCTGGTTAGCCGTCAAGTGCTTTAGCCACTATGCTACAAGAGCTCCTTATGGTATGATAGTAATTGAAATTTCAATCATTTAAAATTTTAAAATGAAAACATCAGCATTTAGTCATGTGAGACAAAAATCCTTCTAAACAAATATATTAAATTTTGTAAACAAGATGAAGTGGACATAATTTTACCTTCTCTTACTCTCAGGGTTATCAGTAAAAATATTGGTAAATGGTCCAGCATAAAATAGATTAAGAGGTTACACAGAGTGGGCCCAGACATTTGGCCTTAACTTCTTGGGAATATTACAGCAGTTTTTCTATCTCCCCTCTTGCTGAGCCTATCATTTGCTGCTGTTTTCTGTTTATCTATCTGTGATAGTTTCTCCCACATTTAATTATTTGCTGCTTTTTATATCTGGAAGCTTAGACAACTTGTTAGAATTACGTATAAAAGTAGTGAGAATGGACTCTAAATGAGGACCTGATAGTTTATACATGTGAATAAAATAAAGTTGCTTTGAGGCTTTTTTTTGAAAATTGTTGCTGTTATTAGTTGCCATCAAGTCAGCTCTGGCTCATGATGACCTCATGTCTAACAGAACTAAATGTTAGTTTACTGTTATACATGTTAGGCCATCTTCATGATAGCTGGTATGCTCAAGTCGATTGCTATGGTCATTGTGTCAATCTATATCATTGAAAGTTTTCTTCACTTCACCTTCACTTTTTTGAAAGTTGCCATGTTGTTGTTGTTGTTATGTGCCATCGAGTCAAACACGACTCATAGCGACCCCTCCTTGGGTTTCCGAGGCAGTATCACTACGGAAGTAGGATTGCCCAACCTTCCTTCCGAGGAGTGGCTGGTGGGTTTGAACCGCCAGCCGTCTGGTTAGCAGGCAAGTGTCTTAGCCACTATGCTACCAGAGCTCCCATGGTATATATAAATAAAACAAGTGAAACGTCTTGTGACATATATCCTAGTTTTCAGATTTTTTGTTTATTTTGTTTTTCTTATGTTCTGATTTTTGGTCATATTCTGTATTGCTAAGGATGCCACAGGAAAAATAGACTTAAGATGGGTGGTAGTCTCCATATATCACCATGGGCATCTCTTTTCTGCCAGCCTAGCATCTGTTTCCTTTCTTGTGACAATAGCTGCAGTTTTATCCTTGTGAAATGTTTTTAGTTTGAGGGGACCTGACCCAGGATGGACTAATAATTACATTTCATTCACAGGCTCATGACTCATACCAGCAAATGAGATATTATTCTGGAACTTTTGCTGGAATTATTGTACTCATGCAGAACCCATACATAGACCAAGAGGCTGTCGTTTGAACAGAACAAGGGGCTACTGCATGGTTTAAAATCAGGATGAGTTGTATCTTTTCACCATACTTATTCAATTGTGTGCTGAACAAATAATCCAAGAAGCTGGGCTATATGAAAAAGAATGTGGCATCAGGGTTGGAGGAAGACTCATTAACAATCTGTTCGCATGCAGATGATACAACCTTGCTTGCTGAAAGCAAAGAGGACTTCAAATAATTATGCTGAAGATCAAAGACTTCGGCATGGATTATACCTCAACATAAGGAAAATGAAAATCCTCACAACTGAATCAATAAGCAACATCACAATAAATGGAGAAAAGATTGGTGTTGTCAAGGATTTCATTTTACTTGGATCCACAGTCAACACCCATGGAAGCAGCAGTCAAGAAATCAGATGTCGTATTACCCTGGGAAAATGTGTTGCAAAAGACCTTTTTAAAGTGTTGAGAAGCAAAGATGTGACTTTGAAGACTAAGGTCCGCCTAACCCAGGCCATGGTACTTTCAATCATTTCATATGCATGTGAAAGTTGGACAATGAATAAGGACGTCCGAAGAAGAGCTGATGCTTTTGAGTTGTGGTGCTGGTGAAGAATACTGAAAATGCCATGGACTGCCAGGAGAATGAACAAATCTGTCCTGGAAAAGTGCAGCCAGAATGCTCCTTGGAAGCTAGAATGGCCAGACTTTGTCTCACCCACTTTGGTCATATTGGCAGTAAGAGTCATTCCCTGAAGAAGGATATCATGCTTGGTAAGGTAGAGGGTCAATGAAAAAGGGGAAGACCCTCAACAAGATGGATAGACACAGTGGCTGCAGTGATGGGCTCAAGTATAGCAAGGATTGTGAGAATGGCGCAGTGTTTCATTCTGTTGTACATGGGGTTGCTATGAGTTGGAGCTGACTTGATGGCGCCTAACAACAAAACATTGGGGGAGAGAAACTTTTATTCCACACAAGTAGTTAAACTGGGAGTACATGAGCCAGAGCTGCAGGAGTCCCGGGATCAGAACATCTGTCTGGGATGTTATTTTGGGGGAATGGAAGCAGCAGGGCTTTTTCTGAGTCAATGCATAGATTTCTGGGAACAATGACATTTCTGCTGTTTAAGTAATTACATGGTTGGAAGCTCACTCACCCATTGAAATGTTTCCCAGGATGATACTGAAATGTTGGGCAGGGGTTTTATTCTGGTACAGAGGAATTCTGGGGCCAGAAGGTGGGCTGCATGGAGAGATGATTTAGAGAGAAGCCTTGCTTGGAAGCCATGTTCTATAGGATAGGAGAGGCCAACATCCAAGAAAGCAGAGGAAAGAAGGAAAGGAAGGGAGGGAGGGAGAGAGAGAACAAGCCAATGATACTTGGGCACCTGGAACTAGCTAGACCAGAAGTTCTTCCAGGACTTTTAAGTAATGTGCGTTTGGGCCTGGTCAGTTTGGTTTCCTCTCATGAAACCACAGAAGAGGCCTGACTGATTCATGAGTCCATCCAGGGAGCTGGGCATTCTCAGGGCACAGAGATGACTTTCTTAGGGAACTTATAGAGAAGAGGAAGATGGAATGTTGGGAGAGATGACCATCTGTGATAGTGAAGGTTGTGTGTCAATTTAGTGGGACCATAATTGTAAGCAGTTTAAGCAGTTGTGATATTATCATCCCCTATGATGAGATCTAATGTAATGTAATCATCTCCATGATGAGATTTTCTATGAGCAGCCAATTAGTTGAAGGAGAATTTTCTCAGGGTGTGGCCCTCTTCCCATATATATATGGACTTCCTGAGGACATTCTCTGGCTTTCTGCTGGATCTGGGGCCTGCATCTAGCTCATCATCATCTCTGGTTCTTGGAGCTGAACCAGTGGCCTTCCCTATTGCCTGCCGATGTTGGGATTGTTGCCTTTGCAGCCTGTGACCCCACAATCTGCCCTTGCAATCTTGAATTCATCATCTGCCAAAGCCAGCAGCCTGTTATACTGCTGGCCAATCTTAGGTTTGTCAGACCTTGCAGCTGCCTAAGTCAGGAGAAGCCTCCAGCTTGGCATTTGACCCATGAACTTGGGACTTGCCAGCCTCTACAACTGTGTGAACCATTTCTCTAAGATAAATTTCTCTCTCTCTTTCATATATATGTGTGTGT
>NW_006921588.1:30816315-30837955 GCF_000298275.1 Orycteropus afer afer
TATATATATATATATATCACTGATTTTGCTTCTCTAGAGAACCCAGCCTAAGACACTTTCTTATTAGCTTTGTTAGAAATATAACCAGTTACTTGGATTTCTATATACAATGAAATTTCTCAGGGAAAGACTGGCAGATGATTGTGGCAGGAGGCAGAAAAGCCAAAGGTGGCCAGAAGAAGGTACCTTCACAATGATTTCCTCATTCCTTAGAAAGAATTACTAAAAACATGAGTCTTGCCCCAGACTTGAAGCAAGAATGGCAGAAGAAACATTGTTCACTAGGTTTGGCTTTGAGTGTGTTCACACTCCCCGTGGGAATCCCAGGCTGTCAGACACCACTCTCCTGTCCTATAGAAATGACTCCCAAGCAAGGCTTCTCTCTCAACCATCTCTCCATGCAGCCCACCATCTGGCCCCAGAACTCCTCTGCACCAGAATAAAACCCCTGCCCAACATTTCAGTATTATCCTGGGAAACATTTCAATGGGTGAGTGAGCTTCCAACCATTTAATTCTTTAAACAGCAGAAATCTCAATGTTCCCAGAAGTCTACGCATTGACTCAGAAAAAGCCCTGCTGCTTCCATTCCCCGAAACACCCCGGCACAGGACTGCCAATTCCCCCGGTCATCCCTGGCACCAAGGTGTTGCCCAGACCAGTGGCCATCCCCCAGGCTATGAGGGTTCCTGGAAAGACAGGTGCTCTTGTCCTGCAGCCTGCTCCTTCTACTCCCCAGACAAATTATGCTCTGAGCTTCTTTCCCTCTGGGCAACTTCTGATTTACATGACCTATTTTCTACAAGAATAAGACAGAGGGCACACAAAAGTGTTGAATTACTCTGGGGTCTGTGTTCTGGTTACGAAAGCTTGATGTCAAACTGAGATACCACCTTTCAGCAGCTCCATATCTTATAGATTTAATGGTCAATTCTAATTAATGGTCAGTTTTGATTTCTTTATTGTTTTTCCCCCAGTGTGAAAGAAAAGAGTTTTGTTTTTGTAGATTTTAGGTTTTATATTTATAAATATAATTAGTGGCTATCTGTGATAGTTGGAGCTGTGTGTCAACTTGGCTGGACCCCAGTTCTGTGTGGTTGTTCCCATGATGGGATCAGATGACTGTGTTCTGAGTGGCCAGTCTGCCCAAGGGGAGTTTCCCTAGGGGTGTGGCCTGCTTGCAATGATATCCAAGGACAACCTGGAAGAACCACATTCCTTAAGGAATTGGAACCCTGGTGTGCGAACTACAGACTTCCTTGAGTGAGCGGCCCACCGCTCGGCCTGGAGATCTCGGATTCATCTTTTGTTGGAATCAACAACCAGTATACTGCATGCCAGCTTGAATCTCTCGACTCCCCTGTGCTTGCGGAAGCCAAGGCGGCCGCAAGCCCCATCTCCTCCAGAGACGGACTTTTTAGCTTGGACTTGTCGGCTTCTATACGCTTGTGAGCCATTTTCCTAAGATAAATCTCTCTCTCTCTCTCTAAATATATATATATATATATATATACTTTGCTGGTTTTTTGTGTTTCTCTAGAGAACCCAATCTAACACACTATCCTACACATTTTCTTAGTGATAGGAAAAGTAAAGATTTTCTCTATTCACTCTATCAAGATAGTTCTATTTTTACTTTTCCTTTAGGAAGTTTTCTTTCCTTTTCATCTCCATCTCAGTGTCCTGGCTCTCTAGGCACATAATAGGCAATCAAGAAAAATGTACTGGTTGAATAAATGAGTGAATGAACAAACTAATGTCTATGTTGTTTCCTTACCAATTTGGCAGAGCAACATTACAATGCCTCTTGGCAGCTCTTCTTTAGGGACTCACCAATAAAAAGGGCCTCTTGTAAGTTATATGGGGTCCATATAATAAAATTTAATAATGAAGATATTTTTATGTCTTTGTTTGCAGAAGAGCTGGATGAAAATCTTGGTGGAATTTCTCTGTCAATGGTTGGACAGGTCTGTGTTCCCAGCACAGCTCAGCTCCGTCAGTTCACTTGGCATCCACTTGGTCCTGGAACAGCTGTACACAGTGTGGGGTCTGGACAGGAGTTCAAATGGCTCCTCTGGGATTAGGAGGACTTGCTCTTCTTTTTCAAGAGGCTGTTGGATTTCATGGCCTTTTTAAAAGCCTTAGCAGCTGTTGGCCCAGCTCTAGGAGGCAGCCTTTCTCGGATGTTCTGAGATGCTACTGCCTACCCAGAGCTCTATAAAAATAAAATCGCTGGCTGCAGACCCCACAGAAGAGCCCACTGCCAGAGAATTGGAGGCCAGGGACTCAGTTTCACAGAACCAGGCCAGAACTTCACTAGTGTGATTCAGTGGCTGTAACTTCTCCAATGCCCTAGCCCCTCCAGTCTGTTTCTCTCTTTCCTGGGGTTGAGTCAGTCTCCAAGGGCAGTTTTTCCCGCTCAACAGGACCCTATAATTACCACATTTTTCACCTATAATGCTCCCATACAAATAATATGCACATGCATATAATGCACATCACAGATAAGAAACTAAAATTCGAGGGGGTTGTGTGGTTTGCAAAAACTATATAATGCTCAAGTTATTTGTGTCAAAATACAGGAACATTTCTCTTCTGTTATTCTGTGGTATAGTTCCATTTGTAACTTCCTAATCACAGCATTATGAAATGAACTGGTTTTGGCCATTTTGAATCAGACAATCATATGATCTACTATGTCAGAAATGACAAATTGAAGAGGAATGGAGTGGCAATGGATGTTTCAAGATCTATCCTAAAATATAGTACTGTCAGTGATAGGATAATACCCATACGCCTACAAGGAAGATCAGTTAATACAATCATTATTCAAATTTACACACCAACCACTAAAGCCAAAGATGAGGAAATTGAAGATTTTTACCAACTTCTACAGTCTGAAGTTGACCACATATGCAATCAAGATGTATTGATTATTACTGGTGATTGGAATGCAAAAGTTAGAAACAAAGAAGAATCACCACTCGTTGGAAAATATGGCCTTGGTGATAGAAATGACACCAGAGATTGCATGACAGAACATTGCAAGACTGACTTATTCACTGCAAATCCTTTTTTTCAACAATGTGTATGTGTGTGTTCAGAGAGAGAGAGAAGAGCAAAAGATAAAGCAAGTTGAATAAAATGCTGATGATAGATAAATCTAGGTAAAAGGTATACAGGTGTTCTTTGTGCTATTTTTGTTTTTTCAACCTTTTTTGTATATTCAAAATTATTTCCAAATACCAAAAACCCTCTGCTGTTAAGTCACTCCTGACTCGTAGCAACCCTATAGGACAGAGAAGAATTGCTCACATAGGATTTCCAAGGCTGTAAATCTTTTCAGAGGCAGACTGCCACATCTTTGTCTCAAGGAGCAGCTGGTGGGTTCAAACTTCCAACTCTTTGGTTTGCAACTAAGCACTTTAACCACTGCATCACCAGGGGCTCCATTTTTCCAAATACAAAGTTCAAAAATATAGCAGCCATTTTTCTGATTCTCACATATTCTTAGTCATTAATCTCTGAATCAGAGGATGTGAGGATAAGAGGACATGAGGCCATATCTCTATGAAACTGCTCAGGCTTATATAGCCTCAGGAGTTGGAGAATATTTGGAATTTACTAGTAATCCTGATGCAAATGCTCCCTCATGGCAGCCACTGTGAGCACTGAATCCTCCAGGAGAAGGACATCAAAAAGAATTAGGGAGGGCTGAAGGCAAGAGCAGTGCAGCAGATAGGTAACCTTGACCCATGGCTCAGTTCTTCCCAGCAGTGGGCTCAGTTCAAGAACTTGAGAGAGGGCAAACACCAAACATAACTTTGCCCCTGTCCAATTCAGAAGACAAACAATGCCCTACAGCCATTACTAACTAATCAATAAAAACATGGATTGATTTTAAATTCCATTTTTTGACCAAAAAGTAAAGAGGAAATGTAGTCTAGCAAAGAAATTTAGTGAAGCTTGAGAGTCTAGTGGCTCTGGGTTTAAATCCAGCTGTGGCAATCTGGGCAAGCTACTCTGTCCCTCGTCGTTTAGAGAAATAATGCTCAAAGGGTTACTATGAGGTTTCAGCAGGGCAGTGTATATGAAAGTGCTAGGCATGCATGAAGTTCAGGTGTGGAAAGTGCTAGGCATGCACGAAGTTCAGGTGTGGAAAGTGCTAGGCATGCATGAACAGCTGTGGAAAATGCTAGGCATGCATGAAGTTCAGGTGTGGGAAGTGCTAGGCATGCATGAACAGGTGTGGAAAGTGCTAGGCATGCATGAAGTTCTGGTTTGGGAAGTGCTAGGCACGTGTGAAGTTCAGGTGTGGTAAGAACTCAGCAACCCATGGTTAGGATTATAAAGACGGTGTCTTCTCCTCTCGACTGTGGTGCAGACAGATGCAGTTCTAAAGATCCCTCCGGTGTGTCAGAGGAGTGGGCCATCTGGGGGAAGTGGTGCTGGAAACATGACTTCTGCAGGAGAAGAAGGGTCCCTGGGGGGAGAGAGCTGAACAGGGAGCCACCTAAACCAGATGGTGTTTCATGGATGCTCTTCCCCAAATTAAAGCCACTGCGTGTTCAGCCTTTGTCTGCTGTTTAATAAATATACTATACACACATACCCACACTTTGTTTGATCAAAGGGTTATGCATATTGGACAATCTGACCAGGAAGGCCAAATCTTTACTCTAAGAAATTGCTAATTCCTCCTCTTAGGTCAAATTTTTTTTGTCTCCCATTAATATGAAAAATGTCTTTAAAAAATGAACTCTTCTCTAAAAATTCTGTAAGGTATGGAAACCAGAATCTCTCAGGGGTGCAATCCACCTCTTTTTGCAACATGGCCATCACCTAGTCTGGCTCCATTACCCACATTTTGGAAGTTGCTTAGTGGCCTCTTTTTGTAATTCCAGAGATACTAAGCCCAAGCTATGTGTGGATTCATTTGTTCCCTAACTTCTGGTTGCCTTGACAATGTTACCTTCTGGGAGCTAGTTCTCTGTGTTTCTGATACTCTTTTTCCACTTCCCTTTGTCTAAATTCTGCTCTCAGCATCTGGGACTCAGGCAGCCTGTGTTAGCCCAGTACACTGAGGATGGGTTTTCAGTCAGTTCTTTCATTCTGGTAAAAGCAAGTCTCTACATCCAACATCTCTGTTCATTCATGCTGCAGATATTCATGGGTGTCCCTCTGGGTGCCAGGTATGGACTACACACTAAGGTGTAGAGCTGTGTTATGGATAGAATTGTGTTCCTGAAAAATAAATGTGGATGTCCTAACCCCTGCCCCTGTAAATATGACCCTGTTTGGATTGTTGTTAATGAGGTCATACCAGAGTACCATGGGTCCTAAACCTAAGCATTTCTGAGTGTTATTAAAAGGCAGAATAGACACAGAGACACACAAGAGAAAGACAGACACATGTGAGGAACTGTCTCCAAGCCAAGGGACACCTAGGATTGTTGGCAGACACCAGAAACTAGAAGAGAGGCCCACAGAAGGAACTGACATGACCAAGAGCCTGGTTTGGACTTTCAGCCTCCTGAACTGTGAGAAAATAAATTACTGTTCTTTAAAGCCACCAATTTTTGATATTTTTTGTATGGCGACACTAGAAAACTAAGACAAGATAAATGAGCCATCATCCCTCCCCAACAGAAGCTCAGAATCTAGAGAGAGAAATGAGCACAGATAGTCAAGACAGGGTAGAATTCCAGCTCAAAACATTAATCCACCTCTGTGTCAGAATCTTTGAGGATCTTATTTAAAATGCAGCATCCAGTACTCGAAACCCAGTCCTACTGAATCAGAATATCTGGGGATAAGGCCTTGAAATCTGCATTTTAACCATGGCTTCTTACCAAAACCAAAAACCCATTGCTGTCAAGTTGCTTCCAACTCAAAGCAACTCTATAGGACAGAATAGAAGTGTCCCACAGAATCGACTTGACGACAGCTGATTTTTGGTTTGGACACTTTTAAGGGCCAGCAGGACAGGCTCTTGGGCTATCTATTCTACAGTGCTCGTGGGAACTGGGAGACGGAAAGAGGTATCAGTAAAATAGCAGAACCAATGGTCTTTAAAAATTGGAAAGCTCAGGGCTTTGGAAGCACAAATAGGGGTAAAGGAGATTCATCTCTCCTCAATATTATGACTGGAGAAAGTGGCAGAGGCTATTATGCACTAGGAGTGGTGGAACGGGAGCAGAAGATATCACGTAGGCTACCGGAGGCCTATGGAACAATCCAGCAGCAGGAGAGGAGCCGAAAAGAGGCAGCAGTCAAGGGGTCACTGTTCTCTGTCTGGCACAGTTGTGGTGGTCCCTGGAGACTTCCTAAATGACTTAGGAAGAATTTTCAGGATGGGAAAGGTACAGTCTATACCAAAGCTGCCAATGTCTCAAGTTGTCATCATGGAGAGAAACCTGTCTGGAAGTTTCTGAAGTGTTGGCCACCAATGCTGCGGCACGCTTCACGTACATGGAGATTGACTATAGTCTCCTTTCTCAAGGATTCTGTTATGGGTCCACATACTGTGTGATGTCCAGATGGGACCATTAGTCCTTCAAACTTAGTGAGGCAAGCCTGAATTCTCAGGTGAACAACCAGCTGCATCTGCTACACTGATTTCACCATTGGTCACATCCTATGCCCTTAGTTAATGGAATCTGAGAGATCTCTGAGAGATCACTGGGCTGCAGCTAAACCATCCCACAGGCCTCCAACACCACTCGTGCACTGCCACTTTCTTTCTAACAGCTGTACTGGGTGTGCAAACCACATTCACTTTAACCCATTGAATCCCAGCTCTGCCACTAACAAGCTTTGTGCCCTTGGGAAAGTTATTTACCTTCTTTAAGCTTCAGTTTCCTTATCTACTAAACTTGGATAACAGTAGTGCTTAATAAATATCAGTCCCTTTCCACTTCTCCATAGTTGAGTCATAAGTAGCAGACCAATGATTTCCATTTGAAAACACATGTTGCTAATCAGCCATTTTGTTCATATTTTCATATAGCATATTGATCTAGTTTGAACATTTAGTTAATGGAAAGACTTCAAACACAGCAGGAAATTCTCCAAAAATATTTTTCAATGGGTGGTAAAGTTTTAAAGTGTCTCTGGGCCTTTTTGAATGGATGGCAGACAATTAGCCTGCATTTTGCCTGAGAAATCAGACTAATTACTGGTGAGGCTTAGCTAATGGGGTCTTTTATGAACTCCCTCCCTAATGAGAAATTTTTTGCTTATCACAAAAACTCAATCCCACTTGTGCTGCTGATTTCTAATATTTCTAAATAAACACTTCTCCTCTGGGCTTTTGTAGTCAAATAACCCAAATCATACCAAGCTGCTCTGCCAAGGGAAAAATTTATTTTGTGTGAATCAACTGGAAGAAACTTTTAGAATTAGTTAGGAATCACCACAAACAAAGACAGTCCGTAGCCTGTTTGGGGACAAGTTCTACTGGCCTGAGTTAAGAGGTGGGTAAAAACTATGGGCTGAAATGGCTTTTTGAGATGCTCATGAAACCGAGTAAATCCAAAACTCAACTATTTCTCCCATCCTGATTAGGACAGATGATTAGAACAGATAGGACCCCAGTTGGAAATAAATAAGTAAACTGAATTACCCTCAACTATTTCCCCACCCTGGTTAAGACAAATAGGCCCCGAATGGAGACAGATGAATAAACACAATAAGCTCAGTTCCTTAAAAAATTAATGGAACAAAAAACATTCTTTCCTGCTATTCCCATAGAAACAGGTGATATATGTGTTAATGTGTCTTAGAAAACAACTTGAAAAGTAATTCTGTCCCCTGGACATGCACAGTGGGACAGAGAAAAACAAAGTTGCTGGGAACTAACACTCTCCCCTCTGCCTAAGCCCTGATCAGCTGATGACAGGAAGCCGGTATGACTCATCCGGTATGCGGGTGTACTGCATCAAAAGACTAATGTCCCTTTAAACCAAAGTGAAGGAAATTTCGGCCAATCGTCAACTATCTCATGCCCAAATTCCTGACATTTTTATGAATATGCATAACACTCTCTCCTGAAACTTACAAAACTATAATTAGATTGAGATTCAGGGAGTCAGATTTGGGTATGGCCTCTGTCTCCTTGCATTGCCACTTTGCAATACATAATTTTTTCTCCTCTTAATCACTCGGTGTGTAAACTGTTTTGGCCTGACTGCACACCGGGCAGGCACCCATGTTTGGTCCGATTTTACTCAGACAATAAATACTGGCATGTTTCAGAGCAGATATTCTACAAGAAACTACTAGGCTATTCCTCTAACTCCAAGTCAGCAGCCACACATAGAGACAGGGTCAAGGTTTTGTGTCTAAGACAAATGAGATAAAAGTTAGAGAAGCCAGTTACTTGTCTCACATCAACCTAAAATGGAGGAGAGGGAGCCTGGAGAAGGTAAGAGGAATTTGAAGTAGGGGACATCTTAGTAATGGGAAGTTCATCCAGTAGCAGGGGGTCATTTGAAGAGAAGTAAACTTGTAAATCCTGATAGGAGGAGGGGGATAGGCAATGCAGGGCTTGACATAAGTCTGGAGAGAAATAAAAAAGCCACTGAGAGCCGAATGAAGTGTAACTCATGCAATTATCTGAAGGGAACTACTCTAGCAAGATCTCCAGTGACCTTAGAGGGGGCATCTGGAACAGTCTACCTACTAGTACTTTGTTCATAGTTCTTCCTTATCAAGGGTTTTCAAAATAATTCTTAAAATACAGTATCAAAGTAGAAATAGGAATGCTGGGCGCCTTTGGATTGTTAGCTGACTCTTCTATTGTATTTTCACCAACTCCACTGGCTCCAGAAACTTTGAGAGGGGATGCCTGTCCACTTCATAGATGCTTGGGACACTCTGAGTCCCCAGTCTAACCAGACTGTGGAATAAAAAAATATCCTTCTTTTTTTTTTTGGCTTAATAGAGGTACTGTTCAATTTTTTTCTTTTAAAATATTTTAGTAGAAAACGTCAAGATTTTAAAAAGGTGGGGGATAGAAATGTGTTCAGGGCAGAAGTTTTTTATTATAATAAGGGTGTTTGGTAAAATTTAGGAGCCAACAAACCCCAATTTCTTTCCCTTTTCTCTACCTGGCCTAGAGCATTCTGAACAAAACCTCTTTTTAAATCCTTTGTCATCTCCATTTTCCCATTTTCTTCTTTACACAATATGTACCTCACCCTAGGAAACAGGTTTATGCAAGGGCCTTGCTCAACTCATGTAAGGTCATTAAAGGCCCATTCTTAGGATAGAACACCTTCCATTTTTCCACGTCTGTGGTTCTCAAACTATAGTATGCATAAGGACCACCTGGGGAACTTGTAAGATGCATACTGCTGAGCCCCTCTTCCAAAGATTCAGATTCAGTAGGTCTGGAGTGGGGCTCAGGGACTTGCATTTTTAAACATTCATTCTAGGTGATTCCAATACAGGTGGAAAGAAGACACTTAGGAAAGACTACTTTAGAGCTACATCAACATAATAAAACAGTCTCAGAGAACTGGCACTAATTCCTCAGAAAAGTAAAAGGTCATTTCCCTCCTCTTCTACAGAACAAAAAGGAATCATTCCCAGGGTCTGGACCCTCAACAGTCCACCTAGTTCAATCCACCAGCTCTAGAATGGTGTTTAGTAAGCCCACAACAGCTGCTGTCTCTTTTTTTTAAGTAATCATAAGGGAGCAAGATTCCACAGTCACCCATGGA
Source organism: Orycteropus afer afer (assembly GCF_000298275.1). Classification (NCBI taxonomy): domain Eukaryota; kingdom Metazoa; phylum Chordata; class Mammalia; order Tubulidentata; family Orycteropodidae; genus Orycteropus; species Orycteropus afer. The sequence goes on from NW_006921588.1 coordinate 30,826,040, forward strand.
AAGCCATTCCAGTGTTTAATTGCCCTTCAGTTAAGAAGTTCTTCCTTACAATCAATTCTCTTGTTGCAGGACTCATCACTTCTTGCTTTATTCTATGTGGAGATGGAAAATAACAAATTAGCATGCACTTTCTAACCCTTTGTTGAATCACAAATTGTTGGAGCCAAGATAGATTGTAGATATTATCTGTTTCTACCCCTTTATTCTACTTATGAGGGCACTTGCCCAAGGACATGCATAGAGTTCATTGATTGTAGGTTCCATCGCCTGCAAAACACCTGGGGAAAGCTATTCACTAAACCAAACTCCCCTTCATACTGTACATTTCCTTTTCTTCTGTGTTGCCTTAATTTGGGGGTAAGGAGTGGAGCTTCCTGTTAGCCATCACTGTTCCAGGATATATGTACCAACTACTTCATCATTCCTTTCAAAAGATGTGTGTTTCCACTCCTGTAATCATTTTCATTACTTGTCTTCCAATCATCCTTTGCACCAAATTGGATTGCCAGATTTAACAAATAAAAGTACAGGATGCCAGGTGTAACAAGAGTTACAGACAACAAAGGCAAACACTATTACATTCTTAATCCCACCTTATCAATAATAACAAACATTAATGTACGAGTGGATACATAAGTAGACAGGCAAGATGATCAGGTATGGGTAGGCAAACAGGACTATACCCATGACTGTATACAGGTTTGGCAGATATATTACTACATACTTATTTGCATGTCCTGTAAAACTATCCATGTATATAATAGCGCTAACAAGGGGCAAAGATATAAAGACTTTTAATAGTATAGATAGATTAGAATTTCTGGGAGATGAATATTGTTCTAACTTCATAACCTAAAGCTCCATATTAATCTTATTCAATTTAAACATTGCCTATAATAATCACATACAAATCTTGCCTCTGCAACCACATTCCTAAGATCATAAAACCAAAATAAGAACAGCTCACAGGAGAGGGCAATCACATACCTCAGATCTTGAGACTAAGGAAGAGACACTGCAAAAGAAATAATGCAAATGCAAATTTACTGCTTAGATGACATTCCTGATAACAGACCATTTTTGAGGTGTCTTCTAGCCCACTATCTGTGGACCGTATTAACCGATTTTAGAGCTTGTGCATCCCTGCCCTCCTTTACCATCTGATGAACTAAGATGGCTGATCCAAGACCAGACCAAGACTCAAACCAAGAACAAACAGCAGAATACCCCTGTGCAGATGTCCCGTCATCCATGTTGGAACACACAGACTCCATCTTAGAAAGAGACTCCACATGCACCTAGCCTGAGGATAGTTGAGGTTTATCATTAGGAATCTATCACAGCCTTGTTCCACTTCTTGACTTTCACAAAAGGGTCAGGATTTTATGAGTACCTGCCTGCATAAGGTCTTTTTAAATCACATACCCCAAGGCCTTAAAACAATTATAAAAACCCCTAACTATAAAGCTTGGGGAGATGCACATGGCATTGCGTCTGGCCCCATGTGTCTCCACCTTGCAAGGTCACTATCCTCTCTGAACTACACTATTCTCTTTGAACTACAGCTGACTTTCTAGTCATTATTTTGGAACTCAAGCTACAATAACTTCTTAACCATAACCAAACACCTTGAGGGACTGGGTCACTGGGCCTGCCAGTTCAGAATTGTCATAACACAGTCCACAAAGACATTGTTCCATGTCCTACTTTGGTGAGTAGCAACTGGGATCTTAAAAACTTCAGAGTGGCCATCTAAGATGCAACTATTTCTCTCCTCACCTGGAGCAAAGAAGAGTGAAGAAAATCAAGGACACATGGAAACAATTTGTCCAAAGGACTAGTGAACCATGTGAACATCAGTCTCCATGATCCCAAGACCAGAAAAACTAGATGGTGCCCAGCCACACACTGCCAACCACTCTAAAAGGGATCACAATAGGAGATCTTAAATAAAGTGGGAGAAAAATGTGGAACAAAACCCCAAATCATAAAAAAAACCAGGCTTATTGATCTGATAGAGACTGATGGAACGCCTGTGACTATGGCCCTTAGTTACCCTTCAAGCCCAGAACTGAACTCACCCCCATGACTTAAGTTTCAGCCAAACAATAAGCAGGTTCATGAGGTGAATAACTCCAGGGAGGCACATATTCCTTAGGACAAGCAAACATAAGAAATCAAAGAGGCAGCATTTTCCCAGGTATAAAGCTCAAAAGGCAGGAAGGGATAGGTAAGAAGTATGAATGGACATGGTAAACACCGGGAGAAAGTGGAAAGGGTGTTGTTATATTGTGGGGATTTTAATCAATGTAATGAAACAAAACATGAACTATTGAATGGAAAACCAATTTATTCTGTAAACTTTCACCCAAATCACAATATATATTTTTTTAAAGTACAGGATGCCCAGTTAAATTTGAATTTCAGAAAAACAATGAATGAATTTTTAGAAAATATTCTCCATGCAGTATTTGAGACCTACTTAGGGAGCTCTGGTGGCGTAGTGCCTAAGGCATTTGACTGCTAACCAGAAGGCTAGTGGTTAAAACCCACCAGCCACTCCTTGGAAGAAAGGTTGGGCAATCTACTTCCATAGAGATACTGACTTGGAAAACCAAGGAGGGGTCACTATGAGGGATCACTATGAATTGACTCAACAGCAGTGAGTTTAGTTTTTCTTTGTACACTTTTAAAATGTTTATCTGAAGTTTAAATATAACAGGACATGCTGTATTTAACTTGGCAGCCTTTGATCCAAGCATTCTAGAAGTGTACCAATTAAAGCTTGACACTGAACTCTTCTTATTTTTGGCAATTTCTGTAGAAATAAACTCAGTATTCTGTCAAGAGTAAAAGAAGAGAGTTTTGTTGGGGAATAGACAGTGTGAACTGGGCAGCACAAGAGTGAAAGTACAAAATGCTCTGATGAGTTAGAGTCAGGAAAGTTTAAACACAAAAATATCAGGAACTAACAGCCAATTTTCTGATTGGCAGGGCTTTGTGGATTCAGTCATAAAGTTGTCATGCGACCCCAGAAATCTCTGTTGAAAGACCACAAATATTTCAAAATAACTTTCTCTAATCTGCAGACATCTTGGAGCTGGTAGGGATAAGTGTTTTACAAAATTAGTTTTGCATAGGGTCTGGCATAAGCATTTTTTTAAGGTTTTGCAAGGAAGGGAGTAAATGGGAACAGCCCAATTGTAATCTTAATCACATTCCCAACCCCCACCCTTATTTGCTAAGGGCAGGTAAAGTTTTTCAAAAGTCCACCTGTGAGTAAGAAGCAGAATTAAGGTTAAAGAAAAATGAAGACTTACTCAGTCCCGGTCAGCCAGTTAATTATGCCAAATACCTCAGGTTATAAAGTTTGCTTACACATTCCCCCCTTTTGATCAAGTCATAGTAGGGGGCACTGATCACATTCACTCACACAAGATTCACCTCTCTTCTGCAAGGACTTTATTTGGATGTTCTGGAATTTTATGTCATTTATCAGTTCAGTGATTGGTACATGTGTTTTACCTTTATCTTGCCATGTTATTAGGCCTTATCTTCCAGATGAACTGGTTGTTTGAAAATTTGGCTTCTTCAAAATATGTAATCCCTTGCACAGCAAGGAGGGTTGCAGTGGAGTTCTGAAATTAACAGCAGTGGTGGGTACAAAGCTATAATCTGGTAGAAGGTCTGAATTTTCATGCATAGACTTAGGGGAAAAGTTGCATATCCAAAAATCAGTTAAATTACCAGGAGTAGCTACTGACCAAGCTAGTCTAACAAATGCATTTTTTTTTCTCAAATGTTAGCAAGGATTAGTGTAAGTATTAAGAGAGAACTTAAGAAGAACTTGATAATGAAGGAAAACTACCCAGAAGTAACATAATAAAGCAAACAACACAAAAACAACAGCTACAATGAAATAAGTTCCTTCAGTTAGTTGTATGAGAGAATAAAGTTTTACCAGGGGAGAAGTCCTCAGGTATAAGCACAGCTAAGAATATAAGAATAGCTAAAATTAAGAAACAAGTCCAAAGATTTCAATGTTGTTGTTGTTGTTGTTATGTGCCATAGAGTCGGCCCCGACTCATAGCGACCCCTCCTTGGGTTTCTGAGGCAGTATCACTACGGAAGTAGGATTGCCCAACCTTCCTTCCGAGGATTTCAATAGGTTGGATTAAAATCTTGTTCCACAATCTTGTGATAAGCTGTCTACCTCAGACTTTGTATGCTTCTAGCCACTTTGGTATTTCAGAATGATCTTCAACTTTTCAGAGGGTTGGCTACTCCACAAAGGGATTCATGCATTCTTTAGTTGAGACAACTGCATCTAAGTTTTAATACCCTGTATTTTAGCAGCATAGGAGTTAGTAAAAATGACTAATTATGATCCTTTCCAATGAAGCTTAAGGGAAACTTTTAATTGATGCTTCTCCCAATATACATATTCTCCTGGAGCTATGTGAGGCAGGTTTCAAGAGTCCAATTTTTGTTCATTAAAGGTTCATTTCACCTGTGAAAGATATTCTTCAGAATATTGGATTAAATACTTGAGTAAAGTTAGGTAAAATGACTTTCTTATTAAGCCCAGTCCATAATTTAGTAACTATATCTGGGTAACATCTACTTTTTTTCATATTTCAATCTTGTCTGTCTGGGTCAATTGTTGCTGTTTTAGAAGCTCTTCTGAAATCAAGTCTTGAAGGTTGGAGTTGTCAGTAAGGAAATCTGGAGCATCACCATCTTTATTTATCAAGTGCATAAATAATTTGAGGCAGCTTATTTTGCTGCCATATCAGCAAGATTATTTCCTCTAATTTCTTTAGTCTGTGGTACACCTTTCTTCTTCTGCTCCAGATGAACAGAGACAAACTGTTGCACCTTGGATGGCCACTTGCAAGCCTTTAAGTCCCTAGATGCTATATTATGGACTGGGTGATAAAATAATATTAGGTCAATTGACTGAAATGATCCACAAACCAATACCCTAAGTCTTTGAACAAAGGAAACAAGTCCCATGAGGCATTTATTTATACATAAGCAGCATCAATAACTGTTTTTCTTGTCCCCCAGCAGCAGCTACATTCCACAGAACTTCAGTGTGTGTGTTACTGATATAAACACAGAAACATTCATCTATTAAGGCACAAACTCCTCCTGGACAAATTAATAGGAAATCTAATGCTAGTCTATTTGTAAAAATCATAGTTCAAACTTCAGATATTCTCTAGTTATTGCCTTTACAACTTTGCTAAGTTTATCTGTCTAAGCCTATTTAAAGTCTAATGGTTTCCTTTAATGCAAGAATCAATTATTTCCATAACTAATAGCACTATGTTGACTATGAAACATTCTATGGTAAAGATTGTTCCCATCTCATAATTCTTTTAAGGTTTCTTTTCTACAGTCAATTTTATGTTCCTCTCATATTTCTTAGTTTTCCTCTTGGTAATTGATTAGACTGACAGATTATATATATATATATTTCCTGTTGTTGTTGTTGTTTGCCATCGAGTCGGCCCCGACTCATAGCGACCCCTCCTTGGGTTTCCGAGGCAGTATCACTACGGAAGTAGGATTGCCTAACCTTCCTTCCATATATATATAAACATGTAGAGGTAGTATAACAAGAACCAGTATAAATATGCAGGTGAAAAAACCAAACTCATTAGATAGCTAATTTAAGAGGAAAGTGGCTACTTATATCCAGAAAATAGAACATTATTACCACATAAAACCCCTAGTAACCCTTCAGTCCACTCAGTCTTATGTGGTTAATTTCTGTTCTACATGATTCTGGATCAGCTGCACTCTGTGAACCCCTCAGCTTGTACACAGGAATTCTGGAAATCTTGATTCAGCCTAGTGATACCAATATTAAAAACATCTTAGTCTTTTTCATAAGTCCAATACAGTCTATCTTTTGTCGAAATATTTAGGTCAAATATTTTCAGTAAGTCAGCAAAGTAAAAGCTTATTTGCAGATAGAAAGACTTAATATGGCCATTATTAGCTTACAATAATAATACTTCTTAAAAGTGAAAGACCTGATGGCAATTAATAACAAAAGTAATGTAAAGTGTAATAAAGAAAATGAAAAAAAAAGACAAAAATACTTCTAAACTTAATGCTTAACCTTATTTTAAAAGAGCTTCAGCTATAATAAATAATAATCTTATGATATAATATCACCAGCATGTATCAAGAATATGCTAAGGTTATCAAGAATCTAAACATTTCTCTCACCACTTATCTGTCAGTTTGTCATATTGTGGTGGCTTGCATGTTGCTGTGATGCTGGAAGTTATGCATCAATATTTCAAATACAAGCAGGGTCACCCATGGTGGACAGGTTTTAGCAGAGCTTCCAGAGTAAGACAGACTAGGAAGAAGGACATAGCAGTCCACTTCTGAAAAAATTGGTCTCTGAAAACCTTATGAATAGCAGTGAAATACTTTCTGATATAGTACCAGAAAACCTAATGGATAGGAGAGAAACTTTGTCTGTTATAGCACTGAATGATGAGCCCCTCAGGCTGAAAGGCACTCAAATAAGATGGGGGAAGAGCTGCCTCTTCAAAGTAGAGTTGACCTTAATGTCGTGGATGGAGTAAAGCTTTCAGTACCTTCATTTGCTGATATGGCATGACTCAAAATGTGAAGAAAAAACTGCAAACAACCATTAATAATTGGAATGTGAGACGTATGAACTATGAATCTAGGAAAATTGAATGTTGATAAAAATGAAATGGCATGCATAAAGATTGATATCCTGAGTATTAGTGAGCTGAAATGGACTAGTTTTGTCATTCTGAATCAGAAAATAATATGGTTTACTATGCTGAGGATGACATATTAAAAAAAAATGACATCACATTCATCATCAAAAAGAACATATCAAGATCTATTCTGAAGTACAGTGCTGTCAGTAACAGGATAATATCCATACACTCACAAGGAAAACAAATTACTACTACTACTATTCAAATTTACTCACCAGGAACTAAACCAAAGATGAAGAAATTGAAGATTTTTACCAAATTCTCCAGTTGAAATTGAGCAAACATGCAATCAAGATGCATTGATAATTACTGGTGATTAGAATGTGAAAGTTGGAAACAAAGAAGCAGCTTTGATAGTTGGAAAACATGACCTTGGTGAGCCAAATGATGGCAGAGATCTCAGGATAGAATTTTCCAAGACCAATGACTTATTCATTGCAAAACTTTTTTTTTAACAACATAAATGGTGACTATGCATATGGACCATGCCAGACAGAATGCACAGGAGTCAAATGGACTATATTTGTGGAAATGGGCAATGAGAAGCTCAGTACCATCAGTCAGAACAACGCCAGGGGCCAACTGTGGAACAGACCATCAATTGTTCACATGTAAGTTGTGCCTAAGGCACTTGACTGCTAACCAGAAGGCTGGCGAGGCTGGCGGGTCAAAACCCCCAGCCACTCCCTGGAAGACATCTACTTCCGTAGTGATACTGCCTCGGCAACCCAAGGAGGGGTCGCTATGAGTCAGGTCCAACTCGATGGCACATAACAACAACAACAACACAACACGTTTAAGTTGAAGATGAAGAAAATTGAAACCAGTCATGAGAGCCAAAATATGACCTTGAGTATATCCCTCCTGAATTTAGGGACCATCTGAAGAATAGATTTGATACACTGAACACCAGTGATATAAAAATCCTAAATGTGTAGGAACCTAACAACAGAGCTTCAAACACAAGGCAAAAACTGACAAAACTGAAAGGAAAAGTAGACAAATCCACAGTTACAATTAGAGACTTCATACTCCCTTCTTAGTAATTGATAGAACTAGTATGGAGAAAATGAGCAAGGCTATAGAAGAACTGAACAACACATCAAGCAACTAGATTGAATTTGTAGAACACTTCACCCAACAATAACAGAAAACATATTCTTTTCAAGTGCACATAGAAATATGGTCCAAGATAGATCATATTTGAGTCATAAAGTAAACTTTAACAAATTTAGAATTGAAATAATACAATATATGTTACCTTGTTATAACATAAATAAACTAAAAATCAGTAACAGGAGGAAAAAAAACATAGGAAATCTCCGAACATTTTAAGAAAAGAAGAAAAATCTCAAATCAATAATACAAGTTTCTATCTTAAGTAACTAGAAGAATAAGAGCAAAATAAACAAAGGAAGCATAAGAAAGAAAATAATAAAGAGCAGAAATATATTAAATTAAAACCAGAAAAGAGAGAAAATCAACTAAACCAAAGCATGCTCTTTGAAAGTAATAATAAAATTGACAAATATCTAGAAAGCCCAACAAAGACAAAACAGAGAAGACAAACATTCCAGTATCAGGAATGAAAGAGAGGACAGCATTATAAATCTCATATTCATTGATAGAGTAATAAATTAACTCAATGCACAAAAATTTGAAAAATTAGATGAAGTGAACCAATTCCTCAAAAACTTCAAACTACCAAAGCTCACCCTTAATGAAATAATCTTCATACTCCTATAATTATCATTTAAATTAAATCTATGGTTTAAAACCCTATAACTAGAAAAAAATTATATATATATGTGTGTGTATATATATAGATATAGATATATAGATATATGTATGTATATGTCTTGAGCATTATGCTCCTTTAACAACTAACAGCAACTCAAAAGATTAGATAGGAGCCTTAGTGGCAGTGAGTTTATGTTAATGACGGAAGAACAATTCATTAAAGAAGGGTGAGAGTGGTTGCACAATTCAAAGAATGTAATCAGTGCCACCAAACTGTAAATGTGGTAACTGTTGAATTGGTGTATGTTTTATTGTGCATATTCTCAACAACAGCAACAACAACAACAAAAAATACAATTTAGAAGAAAGAAAAAAACCTTATGAAACAGAAAATCTTTTAGCCCAAATTATTTCACTGGAAAATTCCACCTAACATTTAAAGTAAAAATAACACCAATTCTATACAATCACTTCCAGAAAACAGAAAAAAAAAGAACACTTCTCAACTCATTTTATGAGGTCAGCATTACCCTACTACCAAAATCTGACAGAAACAGTACAAGAAAATGCCACACCAATATTCCTCACAAATATAGGTGGAAAAATCCACAATGGAATATTAACTAATTGAATTCAACAATATAAAAAGATAATAATATACCACAACCAAGTGGAGTTCAAAACACAAAGTACTCCACCATATTAAGTGTAAAGATTATATCGAGTGACACAGAAAAATAATTTGACAAAACTCAACATCTATTCAAGATAAAAAAGAAAAACCAAAAAACAGACAAAGCAAACTAGAAACCAAGGGGTACTCCCTCAATCTAATAAAGGACATATACAAATAACCTGCAGTTAACATTATGATTAATGGGGAAAGACTGACTAGTTACCTGTTAAGACTGGAAACAAGGCAAAATGTCTGCTCTCACCATTCCTGTTTCATGTTGTTGTTGATAGGTGCTGTCGAGTCGTGTCTGACTCACAGCGACACTATGCACAGCAGAACAAGACACTGCCCGGTCCCACTCCAGCTCCATGATCTTTGCTATTCTTGAGCCCATCGTTGCAGCCACTGTGTCAATCCATCTTGTTGAGGGCCTTCCCCTCTTTCATCAACCCTCCACTTTACCAAGCATGACATCCTTCTCCAGGGAATGGTCCCTTCTGACATGACCAGAGTAGGTGAGAGAAAGTCTGGCCATTCTCGCTTCCAAGGAGTATTCGGGCTGCACTTCCTCCAGGACAGATCTGTTAGTTCTTTTAGCAGTCCATGGTACTTTCAGTATTCTTCGCCAGCACCACAACTCAAAAGCATCAACTCTTCTTCAGTCTTCCTTATTCATCGTTCAGTTCTCACATGCATATGAGGCAATTGAAAATATCATGCCTTTTGTCAGGTGCACCTTAGTCCTCAAGGAGACATCTTTGCTTCTCACCACTTGAAAAAGGTCCTTTGCAGCCAACTATACGTCTTCTAATGTCCTGACTGCTGCTTTCATTGGCATCGATTGTAGAACCAAGCAATGTGATGTTTTTGACAATTTTTCTCCATTTATCATGATGCTGCTTATAGGTCCAGTTGTGAGCATTTTTGTTTTCTTTATATTGAGATGTAATCCACACTGCAGACTGTATTCTTCAGTCTTCATCAGTAAGTGCCTCAAGTCATCCTCACTTTCAGCAAGCAAAGTTGTGTCATCAGCATATCCCAGCTTGTTAATGATTCTTCCTCCAATCTTGATGCTACATTCTTCTTCATATAGTCCAGCTTCTAGGATTATTTGCTCAGCATGTAGACTGAATAAGTATTGGGAAAGGATACAACCCTGACACACTCCCTTCTTGATTTTAAACTATGCAGTGTCCCCTTGTTCTGTTCGAACAACAGCTTCCTTGTCAATGTACAGGTTCCTCATGAGCACAATCAAGTGTTCTGGAATTCCCATTTTTCTCAATGTTATCCACAATTTGTTATGATCTACACAATCAAATGCCTTTGCAGTCAATAAAATACAAGTAAACATCTTTCTGGTATTCCTGTTACATATCATGTTGAAAGTCCTGTTGTTGTTGTTGTTGTTAGGTGCTGTTGAGTCAGCTCTGACTCATAGTGACCCCATGTACAACAGAATGAAACACTGCCTGGGCCTATGCCAGCCTCACAATCCTTGCTATACTTTAGCCCATTGTTGCAGCCACTGTGTCAATCTGTCTCATTGAGAGCCTTCCTCTTTTTCGTTGGCCCACTACTTTACCAAGCATGATAACCTTTTCCAGGGATTGGTTCCCTATGACAACATGACCAAAGTAGGTGAGACAGAGTCTGGCCATTCTTGCTTCCAAGGATCATTCTGACTGCACTTCTTCCAGGACAGATTTGTTTGTTCTTTTGGCAGTCCATGGTACTTCCAGTATTCTTCACCAACACCACAACTCAAAAGCATTGACTCTTCTTTGGTCTTCATTATTTATTGTTCTGCTCTCACATGTTTATGAAGCAATTGAAAATACCACGGCTTAGGTTAGGTACACCTTTGTGGTAGTTATGTTTGTCTGTCAACTTGGCTGGGCCTGGTTGAGTGCCTGGACAGCTGGTGGTAGTTATTCCCCACTATGAGACTGGCAATCAACTCTATGGTGGGATCTACCACAAGCAGCTGAGTAGCTGCCTTTGGGTATGTGATCTGCTTCCTGTATATTAGGAGAAGCTTTGAGAATGGTCTCAAAGCACGCTTGGACCCTGCATGTAGCCATATCGTTGCTCAGCAGCCTGCTATGCTCCACTGACCTTGGGACTTATAGTGGACTTAAGTTAATGGCCTGCCATGTGGTTTGGTAATATCAGGACTGTGCCTTTTTACTTGTCAACCTTGGGGCTTCTCAGCCTCAGCAGCCAACAGCTGTCTGAGTGAGGAAATGCCTCTAGCTCCAGTAGGCGGGGAGTAGGAAGCAGAGCTGGACCCCAAGGTTGAGGGGCTTTCACCCAGCCCCTAGAGCCTGGCACTTTGAAGTTGGACCTAAAGTCTCCAAATTGTAAGAATAAACTCCTGTTTGTTAAGGCCATCCCATTTGTGGTATTTTCTTGTCAGAGTGGCACCAGGTAACCAGAACAACCTTAATCTTCAAAGAGCATCTTTGCTCTTCAGCACTTTCAACAGGTTTTCACATCAGATTTGCCCAATGCAATACGTCCTCTATTTTCTTGATTGCTGTTTCCATTGGTGTTAATTGTGGAACCAAGTAATATGAAATCTTTGACAACTTCAATCTTTTCATTTATTGTGATGCTGCTTATTGGTCAGGTTGTGAGGATTTTTGTTTTCTTTATGTTGAGATGTAATCCATACTGTAGACTGTAGTCTTTAATCTTCATCAGTAAGTGCTTCAA
>NW_006921588.1:30841319-30847235 GCF_000298275.1 Orycteropus afer afer
GGGGTCACTATGAGTCGGAAATGACTCGACGGCACTTAACAACATAACAACATCCCCTTACTCTGTTCAAACGACAGCTCCTGGTCTATGTGCAGGTCTATGTATAGGTTCCTCATAAGCACAATTAAGTGTTCTGGAATTTCCATTCTCTTCAATGTTATCAATAATTTGTTATGATCCACATAGTTAAATGCTTTTGCATGGTCAATAAAACACAAGTAAACATCTTTCTGGTATTCTTTTCTTTCAGTCAAGATCCATTTGACATCAGCAAAGACATCCCTTGTTCCACAGCCTCTTCTGAATCCAGCTAGCATTTTTGGACGTTCTCTGTAATACACTGCTGTAACCATTTTTTAATATCTTCAACAAGATTTTACTTGAGTGTGATATTAATGATACAGTTTGATAATTTCCACATTCTGTGGGATCATCTATCTTTGGAATGGGTACCAAAAAGGTAATTACAATGAATAAGTCATTGGTCTTGCAAAATGCTATCATGTGTTCTCCAGTGCTGTTTCTATCACCAAGGCCACATTCTCCAGCTACCAGTTAAATGGTGGCTATACACACGGACTTTGCCAGATGGAGTACACAGGAATCAGATCAACTATATCTGTGGAAAGAGGTTATGTAGAAGCTCAATGTCTTCAGCCAAAACAAGGGCAGGAGCTGACTGTGGAACAGACCATCAGTTGCTCATATGCAAGTTCAAGTTGAAGTTGAAGACAATTAAAACAAATCCAAGAGAACCAAACTATGACCTTGATTATATCCCACCTGAATTTAGAGACTATCTAAAGAATACATTTGATCCATTGAACACCAATGACCAAAAACCAGAGGAATTGTGGGATGACATCAAGAATATCATCCATAAAGAAAGCGAAAGGTCATTAAAAAGACAGGAAAGGAAGAAAAGACCAAAATGGATGTCAGAAGAGACTCTGAAACTCGCCCTTGAATGGAGAGTGTTGTTGTTGTTGTTGTTATGTGCCTTCAAGTCAGACGTGACTCATAGAGACCCCTCCTTGGGTTTTCAAGGAGGCAGTATCACTATGGAAGTAGATTGCCCAACCTTCCTTCTGAGGAGTGGCTGGTGGGTTTGAACCGCGAGCCTTCTGGTTACCAGTCAAGTGCCTTAGGCACTATGCTACCAGAGCTCCTTGAATGGCGAGTAGCTAAAATAAATAGAAGAAACAAGATAAAAGAGCTGAACAGAGATTTCAAAGAGCAGCACAAAAAACACAAAGTCAATTATTATAATGAAATTGCAAAGACCTTGAGTTAGAAAACTTGAGAAGAACATGCTTAGCATATCTCAAGTTGAAAGAACTGAAGGAAAAATTCAAGCCTCAAGTTGCAATATTGAAAGATTCTATGGGTAAAATATTGAATGATGCAGGAAACATCAAAACAAGATGAAAGGAATACACAGTCACTGTAGCTGTGGTGACATAGTGCCTAAGGCATTTGACTGCCAACCAGAAGGCTGGTGGTTCAAACCCACCAGCCACTGCTCAGAAGGAAGATTGGGCAATCTACTTCTGCAGAGAAACTGCCTTGGAAACCTAAGGAAGGGTCGCTATGAGTCATAATGGACTCCACGGCAATGAGTTTGGTTTGGTTTGGTACCAAAAAGAATTAGCTGATGTTCATCCACTTCAGGAGATGGCATATGATCAAGAACCAGTGGTATTCAAGGAAGACGTCAAAGCTGCACTGAAGGAATTAGCAAGGATCAAGGCTCCAGGAACTGACAGAATACCCACTGAGATATTTCAACAAATGGGTGCCATGCTGGAGTCACTCACTCATCTATACCAAGAAATCTGGAAGACAGCTACCTGGCCAACTGACTGGACAAGATCCATATTTTACCCATTGCAAAGAAAGGTGATCCTACAGAATGTGGAAATTAATAAACAATGGAAAGTCCCAGCCAGTGCAATAAGGTAGCGTAGTGCCTAAGGCACTTGACTGCTAACCAGGAGGCTGGCAGTTCAAACCCACCAGCCACTGCTCAGAAGGAAGGTTGGGCAATTCTATTTCCGTAGTGATACCGCCTCAGAAACCCAAGGAGGGGTCGCTGTGAGTCAGGGCTGACTCAACGGCACATAACAACAACTAGAAAGGGAGAAAAAAAAATCTGGTGGCACAGTGGCTAAAGCATTTGGCTGGTAGTCCAAAGGTTAGCTGTTTGAACCCATCAGCCCCTCCACAGTCAGCTTCTGTAAAGATTTACAGTCTTGGAAACCTCATGGGGCAGTTCTACTCTGTCCTATAAGGTCACTGAGTTAGAATCAACTTGATGGCAGTAGGTTTGGTTTTGGCTTTATTCACAGACAACATGATCATCCATTTTTAAAATTCTAAGAAACCTACCCAAAACTCCTAGAACACATAGGAGTAATTGTTATTCCTGTGGCTAATACTTGTCCTTACAATGCATTCAGGATGCTTTCATTTGAGGGGTAAGTTTGACAAAATCACAAGATATAAGGCCAACATCCAAAACTCGGTTCATTTCTGTACAACAGTAACAAACTACTGGAAATTAAAGTTTAATAAAATAATACTATTTACATAATTAAATTTTAAGTATAAATCTAATATTCAGCCTTAGATTTTTTTTTTTCCCCCTCAAACACCTGCTATACTAAGACATTTAAAATTTCTGAAATCTACTTCCATAGTGATACTGCCTTGGAAACCCAAGGAGGGGTCTCTATGAATCAGGTCCGACTGGACAGCACATAACAACAACAAACAGACAAAACTAAGCTATGGTGTTAGAAGAGAATAAAATGGTTACCTTGGTGTTGTCTTTGGGGTAAAGCATAGGAATACTTCTGTTTTCCCTGGTAATATTCTATTTCTTGACTTGAGTGATGCTATTTTTACTGAAGTAAGCAATTACATATCGTATACTTTTCTAAATGTATGTTCTACTTAAAAAGGATTATTTAAAAATAATAAATAATAATAATATAAAGAAAAATAATAATAAAATAAAGAAAAAATTTTGTAAAACTGCAGTTTGAAATTTCAATGTGCTTTTGACATTAACCAATTAAATGCTAGCAGAATGATCTAAGGAATATATTGATTCAGTTTCACTTCACGTATTATTTATAAAGATCATTAGATCTACATAAAAATTTTTAACTTAGAAAAATTTGCCTCAGCGTCCACCATGCTTCTTTTCTCACCATTATTATCTATCTGTAGCTATCACTTAATGTCCTTACAATGCAATGAGGATGCTTTCATTTGAGGATAGGGAGGGTCCTAGGGTCAGAAATAAACATTGTGCAATGAGATAATCATTCCCCTATTTGTACAATGTCTGTTTCTTGCTAGGTTTTCTTTTCTGCATTCCTTTATTTCCCTCCTATCTTTTTCCTACCCCAACCATAGGTACCCAGAGAATATGCTTGAATGTAAACATATTCTTTAAAATTATGTAGAATTTTTTTCAATGTGTTAAAAAAATTAATAATATTTTATTGTGTCTTCAGAGAAGGTTTGCACAGAAATTTAGGTTCCTTTTCAACAATTTCTACACAAGTTGTTCAGTGACATTGTTTACATTCTTCACAATGTGTGAACCTTCTCATTATTTCCATTCTGGTTGTTTGGTTTCTATTAATCCAGTTTCCCTGCCCCCTTACATTCTCAACTGTTTTAAAGTAATTGTTGACTATTTTCCCTCATATGGTATTTTTTTTTCTTTGCTTTAATGAATAGAAATAGAGTTTCTCACAGTTTAGGAGGCTAGAAGTCCAAATCCAAGGCACTGGCTGCAGGGGAAGGCTTTTTCTATTGGCTCCAGAAGAAGATCCTTGTTGCTTTTTTTAAAATTTGGGTGATAGTTTACAGAGCAAATTGGTTTTACATTCAACAATCCTTACACATTCTGTTTTGTGACATTTACTGCAATCTCCACACTGTAGCGGTATTCTTCCCATTCTTCCCTGAACCCACCTTTTCCCTTCATTCTCCCTTCCCAAACCCTCCACCTTCCTAGCTCTATCCCCGGGCAAATGCTGTCCTTTTGATCTTACATATTTGATTGTTCTAATGAATGCATAGCCTCCTGATATTACTGTTCACCTTATAGGCCTGTCTATCATTTGACTGCCAGTTGAATCACAAGGGGTAAGTTTAGTTCCTACTTTGAAGGATGTCTTAGGGTCGTAGTCTTGGAGGTTCACCAGTAAGCCTGGTCTTTTTTATGATTTTTAGTTTTCTTTCACATTATCCTCCATTCTGTCCGGGACCTCATATTATGATCCCTTTCAGAGTGGTCAGTAGTGGTAGCCAGGCACCCTCTAGTTCATCTGGTCTTAGGGGCGTGAAAGCTGGGGGTTCAAGTGCTCCACTAGTCTTCTGGACTGATTGTTTCCAATGTCTTTGATTTTCTTTACTCTTCTTTGTTGCAGATGGGGAGAAAATAATAGCTGCACCTTAGATGGCCACTCACAAGCTTTTAAGACCTCAGTAAGTACTCACCAAAGTAGGATATAGAATATTGTCTTTGTGGACTATGTTGTGCCAGTTTACCTTAGTGTCCACCAAGACCACAAACCTGAGCCTCTACACCCGGCCTCATTCCCTCAAGGTGTCTGGTTATGACTAAGATGTTTTCATAATGTTGTCCCCCATATGTTCTACTACATTCATGGATATATTTGAAGCACATATAAATACGCAGGTAGAGATAGCCTCTGTCAAATCTATATACGTCCATGGGTATAGTCCCATTCACCTTCCCACCCCTGTTCAGAATGAGTGTCCTGTCTATGCGTCCACTTGTAAATTATTGTTACTACTATTATTGCAGGATTGTTATGTAGTAGTATTTATCTTTCTTACCTTTAATTCTTGTACTCCTTCCTATATCTTCCACTTGCTTGATCATTTTGTGGACCTCCCCCATATTGTATATTGCCATTCCCTTCACCCAAGTTAATACATGTCTGCCCTCTAATGGGTGATTGTCTCTTCTCTCTCTTCCCACCTCTGCTAAATCTCATACAATAATTGTCCTTTTGTGATTGACTAATTTCACTCAGCATAATGTCATCTACGTTCATCCATGCAATGAGGTATTTTGCAGATTCATCATTGTTCTTTAACGTTGAATAGTATTCCATTGTGTGTATGCACCATAGTTTGTTTATTCATTCATCCATTGATGGGCATTTAGCCTGTACTCGTCTTTTTGCTATTGTGGATAATGATGTGATGAACATGAGTGTGCATATAGTTGTTCATGTGACACTTCTTATTTCTCTAGGATATATGCATAGTAGTGGAACTGCTGTATCATATAGTATTTCTATTTCCAGCTTTTTAAGGACGTGCCATACTATTTTCCACAGTTGTTGTGCCATTTTACACTTCCATAAACAGTGTATGAGGGTTCTAGTCTTTTATACACCCTCACCAGCATTTGTTGTTTTCTTTTGACTTTGCTATTAACACTGGGATGAGATAATATCTCATTGTTGTTTTGATTTGCATCTCTCTAATGGCTAATGATTGCAAGCTAATGATTGTGTGTGTTAGCTGCCTGAATGTCTTAGCTGGTGAAGTGTCTGTTCATGTCCTCTGCCCATATTTTAATTGGATTGCTTGTATTTTTTGTTGTTGTTGAGGTATTGAAGTTTTCTATAAATGTTGGAGATTAGTCCCTTGTCAAATTTATCATTGCCAATTTTTTTTTCCTCCTATTCTGTAGGTTCTCTTTTTACCCTTTTGGAAAAAAGCTTTTGGATATACATGAATATTTAATTGTTAGGAGGTCCCAGTTGTCTAGTTTGTCTTCTGCAGTTTGCATGTTTTTAGTTACGTTTGATAGTGTATTTATGCCATATATTCGGGCCCCTAAGTTTGCCCCTATTTTTC
>NW_006921588.1:30859939-30860538 GCF_000298275.1 Orycteropus afer afer
TTTTTTTTTTTTTTTTTTTATCCCGGGTCTCTTTCATTTCCATATAAAGCTGGTAATTAGCTTTTCCATCTCTTTAAAGAATGATGATGGAATCTGGATCAGGATAGTATTGTATCTATAGATTACTTTGGGTAGTATTGTCATTTTCACAACATTAAGTCTTCC
Organism: Orycteropus afer afer; assembly: GCF_000298275.1. Taxonomy (NCBI): domain Eukaryota; kingdom Metazoa; phylum Chordata; class Mammalia; order Tubulidentata; family Orycteropodidae; genus Orycteropus; species Orycteropus afer. The sequence continues at coordinate 30,860,105 of NW_006921588.1, forward strand.
TATCCATGACCATGGTATGTTCTTCCATTTATGTAGGTCTTTTTTAGTTTCTTGTAGTAGTGTTTTGTAGTTTTCTTTGTATAGGTCTTTTTGTGTTTCTGGTTGGATTTATTCCAAAGTACTTCATCTTTTGGGTGGTTATTAAAAATGGTAGTATTTTCTTGCTTGCCTTTTCAGAGTACTACTTTTCACTGAAGAAGAATCCTACTGATTTTTGTATGTTGATCTTGTACCCTGCCATTTTGCTGAAACCGTCTGTTAGCTCCAATTTTCTTGTTCACTCTCTAGGATTTTCTAGTATGGGATCATATCATCTGCAAACAGAATTTGACTTCTTTGCCAGTTTGCTGTTGTTAGGTGCTGTCATCTCTGACTCATAGTGACCCTATGCACAGCAGAATGAAACATACTGCCCAGTCCTGTGCCAGTCTCTC
>NW_006921588.1:30862278-30862901 GCF_000298275.1 Orycteropus afer afer
TTGTCATTTCTTCCATTTGCTTTAGCTACTCTCTGCTCAAGGGCAAGTTTCAGAGTCTCTTCTGACATCCATTTTGGTCTTTTCTTTCTTTCTTGCCTTTTGAATGACCTCTTGCTTTCTTCATGGTTGATGTTCTTGATGTCATCCCATAATTCCTATGGTTTTTGGTCATTAGTGTTCAATGCATCAAATTTATTCTCTAAATGGTCTCTAAATTCAGGACGGATATTATCAAGGTCATATTTTGGCTCTTGTGGACTTGCTTTAATTGTCCTCAATTTCAACTTGAACGTGCATATGAGCAGTTGATGTTCTGTTCCACAATCAGTTCCTGGCCTTGTTTTGAACTTCTCCATCACCTCTTGCCAGATGTAGTCAATCTGATTCCTGTGTATGTATTCCATCTGGTGAAGTCCACATGTATAGTCATTGCTTACATTTTTGAAAAAAGGTATTTGCAATGAATAAGTCATTGGTCTTGCAAAATTCTATCATGCGATCTCCAGCATTATTTCTGTCACAAAGGCCGTATTTTCCAACTACTGGTAACTCTTCTTTGTTTCCAACTTTTGCATTCCATTCACCAGTGATAATCAACACATCTTGATTGCATGTTCAGTCAA
>NW_006921588.1:30866865-30874854 GCF_000298275.1 Orycteropus afer afer
TGCTGTATGAAAAGTGAATTTACTCTGTAAATCTTCACCCAAATCAAAATAAAATAAAAAAAAAAGAAGTTAAAAAAATATATAGAGAGAGAGCCACCCCCAAGTGAAAAGCACCCTCCAAGGCCCCGGCTTGTTTAGATCCCTGTTATTTCCCTTTTATTGCTTTACTGCTCTAGCTAGAACTTGCAATACAACATTGAATAGGCATGGTGACAAAGGGCATCTTTGTCCAGTTCCTGTTCACAGGAGAATATTTTCAGTCTCTCTCCATTGAGAATAACATTGGTCATTGGTTTTCTGGGTTGTCGTTGTTATTTGCCATCAAGTCAGACCCGACTCATAGTGACCCCTCCTTGGGTTTCTGAGGCAGTATCACTACGGAAGTAGATTGCCCAACCTTCCTTCCGAGGAGTGGCCGGTGGGTTTGAACTGCCAGCCTTCTGGTTAGCAGTCAAGTGCCTTAGGCACTATGCTACCAGAGCTCCTTGGTTTTATGTATATGCCCTTAATTATGTTAAGGAATGTCTCTTCTATTCTCATTTTGCCGAGCATTTATGAGAATGGGTGTTGGATTTTGCCAAATGCCTTTCTGCATTGATCCATATGATCATGTGGTACTTTTCCTTTATTTATGTGGTGGACTACATTGATTGTTTTTCTAATGTTGAATTATCCTTGCATACCTAATACGAATCCCACTTGGTCATGATGTATTATTATTATTTTTAATATGGTGTTGGAGTCTATTGGCTAGGATTTTGTTGAGAAGTTTTATGTAAATGTTCCTGAAGGATATTGGTCTGTAATTTTTTTAGTGATGTTTTTGCTGGTTTTGGTATCATGGTTGTGTTTGCTTCATAGAATAGTAGTCAATCCTTTTCTGTGTTCCCGAATAGTTTGATTAGAATTTGTATCAGCTCTTCTCTGAATGTTTGGTAGAATTTGCCAGTGAAGCCTTCTGGGCCAGGACTTTTTTTCTTGTTGAGAGTTTATGACTTGTTCAATTTCTTTTTCTGTGATGGGTCTACCTCAGATTGTGTTAGTTTGGGTAGGCAGTGTGTTTCTATAAATATTTCCATTTCTTCTAGGTTTTCAAATTTGTTGGAATACAGTTCTTCATAGTATTCTATGATCCTTTTATTTAATTGGGTTCTGTTGTGACATTGTCTGTTTCATTTAGTATTCATGTTATTTGCATCTTCTCCTTCTTTTCCTTTGTTAAATTTGCCAGTGGTTTGTCAATTTTATTAATCCTTTAAAAAAATAAGTTTCTAGTCTTGTTGATATTATCATTTTTCTGTTTCATTTATTTCAGTTCAAATCTTTATTATTTCCTTTCTTCTGGTGACTGCAGGCTTTTTTCTGTTCCTTATCTAATATTTCAAAATGTAGGGTTAAGGTGTTGATTTTGATTCTTCTTTTTTGATGTGTGCATCTATTGTATAAGTTGTCCACTGAGCACTGCTTTTGCTGTGTCCCAAAAATATTGGTGTGTTGTGTTTTCATTCTTGTTTGACTCAAGCAATTTTTTTATTTCACTTATTTCTTCTATCACCCTGTAGTTTTAAAGGAGGGCGTTATTCAATTTCCATGTATTTGATTTTTTTTTCCCCTTGATCTTCCTGTTGTTGATTTCTAATTTTATAGCATTATGATCTGAGAAAATGCTTTGTAGTATTTCAATGTTTTTAAATTTGGGGGGACTTGCTTTATGGCCTAATTATGGTCTATGATGGAGAAAGTTCCATGTGCACTGGAAAAGAATGTATATTGTGCTGTTGTTGGGTGCAGTGTTCTGTATACATCTATGAATTCTAGTTTTTTTATGTTTTTTTGGATCTCCTACATCTTTGTTAAGTTTCTTTCTAGTTACTCTGTCCTTCATTGAAAGTGGTGTATTAAATTCTCCTATTATTGTGGAGTTGTCTATTTCTCTTTTCAATTTTTTTTAAGTTTGATTTATGTACTTTGGGGCTCTTTCATTAGGTGCATAGATTTATTGTGGTTGTGTCTTCTTGTTCAACTGATCCTTTAATAATTATATAATGTCCTTGTCTCTTTTGCTAAATTTCACTTAAAGTCTATTTTATCAGAAATTAATATTGCCACTCCTATTTTTCAGTTGCCATTTCCCTATGTTTTTTCCCATTTTTAGATGTTTAACTTATTTTTGTCTTTGTGTCTAAGATGTATCTCTTGTAGACAGCATATTGATGGTCATGCTTTCTTATCCATTCTGCTATTCCCTGTCCATTGACCAGTGCATTTAATCCATTTACATCCAATATTATTATTGATAGATATGAATTTACTGCTGGCACTTTGCTGTGCATTTTGTGTGGTGAAGATTATTTCTTTGTTCCATATATTTCTCTGTGCTGAGCTCATTTTGTTTATGGATTTTCTTATAATTTCCTTCATTGCTATTGTTTTAGAGTTTTCAGAGACTTTATGATTTTCTTTTTTATTATGGTGTGGAAGTTTATTAATTTTCTTTCAGTTTACACTGTGATTTATTATTATCTTCCCAAGTTTAAAGCTGTCTGTTCTATCTTGATACCATCTTGACTTCCTCTCCATTTGGAAGTTTTATAACAACCTCATTTATTCCTTCTTTTTGCTTTGTAGTTTTCATCATTTACAAATTGGCATCTCTGGTTCCCTATTTTCCATCTTTATTTCATTTTTGATACTTCTATTTCTGAGTTGATTTCTAGGTGAAGTTGCTGTATGACTTCATCTCTGGTTGTTGTCTGCCACTGGTTGTTCTCTGTGTGGAGGACTCCCTTTAGCATTTCTTGTAAGGTTGGTCTGGCTTTTCACATTGTCTTAATTTCTGTTTATCTGAGAATGTCCTATTTTCACCATCATATTTGAGAGATAATTTTGCTGGATATATATTTCTTGTTGGCAATTTTTTTCTTTCAGAATTTTATATATGTCATCCCATAGCCTTCTTGCCTGCTTGGTTTCTGCCAAAAAATCAAAGGTGAGTCATTGGTTCTCATTTGTAGGTGACTTTTCAATTTTCCAAAGCTCCTTTCAAGATTCTTTGTCTTTGATATTGAAAAATTTTATTAAATATGTCTTGGTAATTTTCTTTTGGGTTCCATTCTATTGGGAGTTCATTGAGTTTCTTGAATGCATGTCTTCTCACCTTTCATGATATTAGGGAAGTTTTTCTTCTGACAAATCTTCAACAATTTTCTCAGTGCTTTTTGTTGTTCTTCTTGTCGTTCTCTTCCTGCTCTGGTATTTTAACCACACATAAGTTAGTCCTCTTTGTGGTGTCCCAAATGAACCTTATGATTTCTTCATTTTGTTTAATTCTTTTTTCTAAATGTTCCCCCAACAGATTGGTGTTGAGAGATTTCTCTTCAATCTCACTAATTCTGTGCCCATTGATTCAATTCTACTCCTTTGTCCTTCCAATGCATTATCCATTTCTGAAATATTAATATTAATCTTATGGATTCCTATTTGCTGTTTGTGTATGATTTCTAATTTTCCATTTATTTTGTCAAGTTGTTCTTGTATTGATTTTTTTTAACCCTTCTAGAATTTTGTCTGTTTTCCTTGATTTTGTCTGTGGTTTCTTTGAACTTTCTCTGAATCCATTGAAAGTACCTAATTCTTTTGAATTGCTTATCAGGTAATTCCACTAGCATTTTTTCCTCCAGAAGATTTTCTAGCCCTGTACTTTGCTCACTTGTTTGAGGTATCATGTCATTGTGTGTGTGTGTGTGCATGTAATTTGAAGTTGTCTGTTGTCTCCAAGATGTTATAGGGTTATACTATTAATTTATTTGATTATATGTTGGTTTGCTTCATCCTGATTTTTTGTTTTGTTCTATTTTAATATATCTAGGCAACAGGGTGGTCATGTTACTCTTGTCCCTGGTTTGGCAATACTGGGGCACTCACCACTTGTTTCTGGGCAGATTTGGTAACACGTGCGAGTGTGGGTATAAGCCTCTGATCACTGATCATGCAGAGCAGCTGAGGGCAGTTGGGCAGGTGTTGGTCACTGTCTGTCATTGGTCCAGTAGTACTGGAGCAGATTGTGGCACTCACCCAATGGATAGGGCAATAGGCGTGGATCAGTATGGCTGGGTAGGGTCACTGGCTCCCAACTGCTTGGGAAATCATGTGATTTTTTAAAAGAGCACAACACTTGCATATGATGTTCATTATTTTGTGAGGCAATTTATTAGTGAGCTACATGATGACCTTAAGAATTAGTTTTGCTTCAAGGTTTCAAGAGTATCTCAGGGTGACAGTCTTGGGGAGTCCTCCAGTCTCAACCTGTGCAGAAAGTCTCATGGGTTTTTTGTTATAGATTTTTTTTTTTTTTTAAATAATGGTCAGTAGTGATATATGTGTATAAGTATTTAATTTGTATACCATATTTTTACACAAATAACACATAGCTGCTACTTTTGTTTGCCAACTGCTCCTTCTCCACAGTGAGGTATTTTTGTAAGTGCACTGTGCTTACTTTTTTTATAGCAACATGTAAATGGTTTTAGACTACAAATCAAGCATAATGTTTTCTTAGACAGTCATTCCCAAAATATTAGTTCAGTTCTCTACTTTTCTGCACTTTGTGTCATCCTCAATATCTAAAAATGTCTTTACAAATAGAAGTTCTTAAAAAACAGTTCTGGGATAAAATCAGTAATACTGAATGGAGAGAACTGAATAGAAAAGTATAAGGAATTATATCTAGGGCCACAAAGTGACTGAAAAGTAAGAAGAGATTAAGGAGAAAAAAAATTAAGAGAGAAGAAAGGAAAAGATGAGCTATAGCACACATGACAACTAGGAGTTCCTGGGGCTTTTTTCCCATCTCCTAATGAGTTGAAAGGAGCTCTGGTAGCGTAGTGCCTAAGGCACTTGACTGCTAACCAGAATGCTGGCGGTTCAGACCCACGAGCCACTCCTCGGAAGGAAGGCTGGGCAATCTACTTCCGTAGTGATACCACCTCAGAAACCCAAGGAGGGGTCGCTATGAGTTGGGTCCAACTCAAGGGCACATAACAATAACAACAACAACGAGTCAAAGTTAACTCAGTGGCAGTGGGTTTTTGGTTTGAGTGAACATCAACAATATCCCTGAGAAATGCAAACAGTTTGAGCTCTAGTACTAACCTAAAGGTTGGCAGTTCAAACCCATCCAGTAGCATCACAGAAGAAAGACCTGGTGATTTGCTTTCACAAAAACTGTGGTCAAGAAAATCCAATGGAGCTCAGTTCTACTCTGTAACACATGGGGTCACCATAAGTCAGAATCAACTGGACAGCAATGGATTTTTTGTTTTTTGAATGAACACCAATAACACAGTCACCTTCACCTTGAAGCATCTGCCCAAATTATGCCAATATTCTGGAATGTTCTGATCTCATCTATCTTGGCAGAAATACTGAGCAGTGGGACATTCTATTCAATTCTCTGTGTTTCATACATCTCAGGTTATTCTCAACAGGAACAAGTACATTCATAAAGGCTTTTCTCAATCTCATGAATGATTGTTTTACAGGTTTAGCTATCCTCCCTGCAGTGTAGTAAATTACTTAGTGTGGCTTTCCTACCTAAGTCTTTGTAAACTCCGAGGTGGGATTTGCTATGAGCAACTGAGGAGCTCCTGGTTGCTAAAGTTGTCCAGCTGGAGTATTTCTGTTGGACGTGGCACAAAACAATGTTCTGGGAGGTTCTCACTCACTCTCAGGTGCTTAGAGTTCTGATGCTATCATTGGCTAGTTTGGCCACTCTGCCGAGCTCAAAAGGAGGCCTCCTAGAGGCAGAACTCTCTCTAACTGCTGGCTGAGGAAGGATGCACTCCTGAGAGACACGCACTGCTGGGAAAGAGATGCAAGAGACATGCATTGCTAAGAGAGACACCAAGGGACACGCACTGCTGGGAGAGAGACTGTGAGAGACTGTTGGCTGAGAGACAGCGGGCTGGGAGAGAGACTGAACATTGTTTCTGAACTTGAATTGTAGCCTGGTGCTCCCCAATAAACCCCGAAACGTGTGAGTTCTGTGAGGCCACTGTAGTGAATTATTGAACCTGGAAGATAGGCTTTGGGTACTGCAGAAGGAACGGTTGGTGTAAGAGCTGGAGGGAGGCAGCACGTCTGGCCTCACAGGAATGGTGGGCCTTGGGCTACTGATGGTGATTCTGTCTTCCTCTTGTGGGATTAGAGGAGGTCAGAACATGTGGCCTCCTTGCCTATTTTGCACTCCCAGAATCTTCATGCAGCACTTTCTTTCTATCACACCCTCTAGGTGGAACTGGTAAAAAGAATAATGGAATAGTTGAAAAGTGGGATGTGTATTCACTGTTAGGAAAAATACCTTTTTATTTTGTAAAAATTACTTCAACCTACCAGTCTAAATATCAGTGAGCTTACAAACTATGAGTGGGAAACATCCAGTGATGTGTATTATAAGAGAACACTCTGTTAGCTACTGTGCAGCTTGGGTTTGTCTTTTATATTTATCCTTTAATAAAAATAAAGTAATATCCTTAAGCAAAGTTTCCTAACAATTCTTGAAGAACTTTATTTATATAACTTAATTGTTGCTGTTGTTATGTGCCCTTGAGTCAGACCTGACTCATAGCAACCCCTCCTTGTGTTTCCGAGGCAGTATCACTACGGAAGTAGATTGCCCAACCTTCCTTCCAAGGAGTGGCTGGTGGGTTTGAACTGCCAGCCTTCTGGTTAGCAGTCAAGTGTCTTAGGCACTACACTACCAGAGCTCCTATATAACAACTTAATACAGAATATAAAATTATGTGTAATGAGTTTGATTAGCAGTATAGTTACTTCATGGTAATATCATAGGTGAGAGTCAGACATTTGTTTTTTATTTTATAAATAATTAATAGTGGAAAAATTTCAAAGAAGATAGCTGCTTTTAAGCAATTATTCCTTTAAATAATCAAGAACATTGGGAAAAACTGCTTGACTATAGGCTCCATCCTAGTGACGTAACCAGTTTGTGCAGATCTGAGTCTCCAAGGTGCTGGGAATCTTCTGTACATAATCATTCATCATGGATATCCCATTTGGAAAAACTAAAGTTAAGGGCATTCATCTGAAGAAATGTAAAGGTCATTGAAAAAAATTATATAAGCTTAAATAAAAAACCCAAATGTCATATGAAAAAAAAAAAAAAAAAGAAGCCTGGAGGTAAAGTTGCAGAATTATGATTCTTTCAAAACATCCATTTAATATGAGTAGTTTAGATAGCTTAGAAAATTTACTAGCATATAAGTGACAAAATAATCTTTTAAAGAAAACAAGCTATTGTACACAAGCCAATATAAACAATGGAATGACATTGGAATAAAACATTTGATTTCAGATATAAATTCTCAAATATTTTAGGCCAAAAGCATTTAATTTCACTTCATCCAAATATAATTATTGATCTTCATTTCATGCTTATATTTTATTTACAACTGTCATAACCATTTTAGACAAAATATTTTATTTAACTTTGATATTTCCTACTTTATAACTAAAGTCTATATATAATCCCTGTGGTTTTTCCTCAGCACAATTTAAATACAGAAATATAAAGTGATTTCATATACATTTTAAGAATTGACATTTATTAAACATCTGTTGCACAGAAAAAAATTTCATGAAATGCCTTATTACATTGAAAAACAAAATTTGATATCAAATCCCACTGCCATCAAGTCAATTTTGATTCATAGTGATTCTCACTGAGTTTCCAAGGCTATAAATCTTTACAGAAGTAGACTGCACCATCTACCTGCCATCAAGTCGAACCCGACTCATAGCAACCCCTCCTTGGCTTTCTGAGGTGATATCACTACAGAAGTAGATTGCCCAATCTTCCTTCTGAGGAGCGGTTGGTGGGTTTGAACCACCAGCCTCCTGGTTAGCAGTCAAATGCCTTAGGCACTATGCTACCAGAGCTCCTATGGGGCAATTCTACTCTGTCCTAAAATG
>NW_006921588.1:30875434-30876117 GCF_000298275.1 Orycteropus afer afer
ACTTAAAGCCTCCAAACTGTAAGAGAATAAACTCCTGTTTGTTCAAGCCATCCCATTTGTAGTATATTCTTGTCAGAGTGGCACTAGGTAACCAAAACAGTTTCTATCTTGTGGATATATTAGATTCCTTGTTTAGGTCCTGATTCTTTTCCTTGGGAGAAGCTTCTTTGTCCATTGTTCTTTGTGGCCTGTGACTCCATCTTCTGGGACTATGTTCCTTTTCTACTATACTCTTTGTCCATAGTAAGCATTTGAGAAAATGCCTCCTTGGGAGTTGAACAGGTTTCTCAGTCTCCATTTCTTTTCCACAAGTCATTTGCAGAACAAAGTCATTTTAAGTTCCAAAGAGTCACAGATTTTTAATATACAAACTCATATTTTCTTTCACAATTGTCTTAAAAACTCAGTAGGCTTTTAATCTGTTTCATACTAACAGTTGTAGTATTTCTTTGCTTTCTAGCTGCCATGCCTTTCAATTTAATTGCAGATAAATTGAGGTTATCTGACTTCAGTGGGAAAGCCACATGGTTAGTCTTTTTTCCCTAAATCTTTTTCTCTAACTGAACAAATATATACTATAGGCCACTTCCTTAGTTAGAACTTTTTTTTGAAACAAGCACTTTTGCAAAAGATTTTCAGAGGATTTAGCAATGATGTCAAGGCTATATTCTCATTTAATCTTT
>NW_006921588.1:30878286-30878928 GCF_000298275.1 Orycteropus afer afer
TATTTTATCATGCTTTGGGTGCAAATTTACAAAGCAGATTTGTTTTTACATTCAACAGTTCATATACATTTTATTTTATAGCCCTGATTATAATCCCCCACCATAAAAACTCTCCTCCCCTCTCCTCCCTGTGACTACCCTCTCCCTGTGCTCTTATCTATGCATTCCTGTCTGCCCAGCTTTCCTTCTTTGTGAATGCAACCCCTCTGCTGTCTCATGGTTGATTGGTTTAAGGCATGCATCTCCCTGGCGTAGGTGTTCTGCACGTACATCTTTCTACTGTTGGGCTGAGAGCCAATCTATGGAATTGAGTCCATTTCTAGGCCCAAAGGATAACCCAGCGTCATAGTCTCAGTGGTTCCACATATCTCTATTTGGCGAGATTAGTCTTATTGGTTGCCCTTTCTAGGTACTTTTTCATTTTCCCTATGCTATTTTTAGGATTCTTGTCTTTGGTTTTGGTGAGTTTGATTGTGGTATGTCTTGGTGATTTTCTTTTGGGGTCTATCCTGTTTGGGGTTTGCTGAACTTCTTGAATGGATATATTCTCATCTTTCATCATATTAGGGTAATTCTATTCCAACAAATCTTCAACAATTTTCTCTGTGGTTTTGTCACTTCCTGTTTTAGAATTCCTATTAT
>NW_006921588.1:30880337-30881609 GCF_000298275.1 Orycteropus afer afer
AACAAAAGCAGAACTGCAGGATGGGGCAGGGCACCCAGACTCCCTCAGGGCACCCAGACTGGGATGGAATTCCTGCAGGTCTGGAAGGTGAGTGGAGGTGGGGGATGGCCACACCTCCATTCACCAAGAGGGTGTGGGGTATAAGAGTAATAAGGAAAGTATCGTACTTTTCCAGTTGTCAGCCTCCAGTATGGTTGCCGTGCTGTCCTTGGCAAGAGGAGCCTGCCTATTCTTATGTCACTGGTATCAGAATGCCAGTTGCAAATATCCAAAATGGCTACACTGCTTGCAAATATTCAAAATGGCTGTGCCCTCAGGACAGCAGAAAGTCCACAGTTCAGTCTGTCTCATCACTTGCTGTTTTCCTCTCTAATTGTTAGCCACTGGTGTAGTTGTCCATGCAGCCCTTGGTGAGTAGGGCTGATTTTCAGGTTACTGCCCAGGTCCTAATGCCAGTTGTAAATATTCAATTGGCCATGCTTTCAGGATAGCTGACAGTCTGCAGCTCTGTTGTCTCCTTATTCACTGTTTTCATTCAAGTTCTTCTACTAGTTGGTATTTAATACACTTCTATATCCTTCATTTCAAAGCTCAGGGCTCCAGGATTAACTTCTGTATCTGTATCAATTGACTTCACTTTCCTTTGTTGAAGAGGGTCTGTGTAGCTTGTCTGCCTATTCTGCCATCTTGCTAGAAGTCCTTAATCTCTCTTATTAAAAAATGTCTTTGCTGTGTAGAGAATCCTTGGTTAACAGTTATTTTCTTTTAGCACTTTGGAGATATTTTCCTACTGCTCTCTACCTTTCAATCTTACTGCTGTGAAGTCAGAGAAGTCTTTTGAGGGAAACCCATCCTTTTTTTAATTAAGTAAGTTTTAAGATTTTGTCTTTGTTTTTTATGTTCTGCTGTTCTTTAATGATGCATCTTAGATTCCTTTCCATTTAGCTTATTAGGATCTATTATACTTCTTGAATTTATGCTCAATGTCTTCCATTACTTCTGGAAACTTTTCAGCTATTATCTCATCTAATATTTTGTGTCACATTCTTTTCTTTCTATTTTTATTGTGATTTGGGTGACGGTTTACAGAGCAAATTCACTTTCCATACAGTGGTTCACATATATTTTGTCTCATGATATTGACCACAGTTTACCACAATGCAACAGCTCCCCTCCATTTTCCTCCCCACAGATACCTCTTCCCTGTGTCCATCCCTCCATGCACTCCTGCCCCCTGAGCTGTCTCCCTGTGCATAAGCAGCCCTTCTTTCT
>NW_006921588.1:30881954-30887326 GCF_000298275.1 Orycteropus afer afer
TTTGGTTTTCTTCATTCTTCTTTGCTCTGGACGAGGAGAGACCCATCGTTGCATCTAGATGGCAGCTTGCTAGCTTTTAAGATCTCAGTCGCTACTCATCAAAGTAGGAGGTGGAACAATGGCTTGTATAGTATATTATGCCAATTGAGCTTGATGTCCCCTGTGGTGTGTCACATTCTTTCTCCCCTCCTTTTCTGGGATTCCATTTACATTTGGCATTCTCACAGCATCCTTTACATCTCCTACCTCTTACTCATTTTCAGTAGTTTTGTCTTTGTGCTTTATTTTCATTTCTTCTGACTTAAATTTCAGTTTATCACCTTTCTCTTCAGCTGTATCTGTCTGATATCAAAAAGATCCATTGAGTTAATTTTGGTAATTTTTTTCAATACTAGAATTCCTAATTAGTTTTTTTTTCAAGTTGAAAAAAATAAACAAACCAACAATCTGGATTAAATAACTTTAACATCTGGTGACCCTGTGATATGTTTCTATTGTTTATTTTTCAATTGATTCTTGTGGATTGATTGCATTGTTTCCCATTTATCTGAAATGACATTCATTATGTTCACTGCCGTTTTACTTTACTTTCAGAAATAATCTGAGAATTTGGATGGTATCCTCAAGAGGGGATATTTCTCTGTCAGACACTGGAAAAGGCTAGTAGTCCATGATGATTTCTTTCACCCTAGAGCTGTAGACAATTAATATTGCCACTCCAGTCTTTTTGCTAACGTTTCTCCAGTCAACTTGTGGTTGGCTGAAGCCAATCTTGAAGATTTTTCATGAAGGGCTCCTATTTGCATGCTTAAAACGCTTTTTCTATGGCCTTGATACTTGGAGAACAGCTTGACCTAATATGAACTCATTGAGGTTTTTGAAAATTCTGCCTAATACTGCCTTGCTTTGCATGTTTGTGAAAGTCTGATACCAGTCTAATTCTCTGGCCCTTGCAAGTTATTTGATGTTTTTTGCCTGTTTGTTCACAGAACTTTCTTAACCTTCATAGTCTGTTTTTCTAAGGTATGTCTTGGAGTACACTGCTGAGACTCCATTTTCCCAATACTCTGTGGGCCATTTCAAGTTTTATGTTTGAAAAGTTTTCTTACACTTGGGTCTTTAAAAAACTTTTATTTTGAACAAATTTTAAATTTACAGGAAAGTTGCATAAAAAGTACAGAGTTCCTATATATCCCTAGCTCTGCTCCCCTAATGCTAATGCATCACATAGCCATAATACAATTACCAAAATAAAAAATTAGCATTTAATAATACTAAACTACAGACTTTATTTGTATTTCATGTTTTCTCACTAATGTCTTTTCTGTATTGGGATCCTATCCTGGATTCTACATCGTGTGTAGTTATTTCCCTTTAATCTTTTCCAATCTATATCAATTCTTCAATCTTCCCTTATCTTTCATGATTTTAACACTTTTGAAGACTACTGGCAAGTCACCTTGTAGAATGTCTTTCAGTTGGGTTTGTCTGATGTTTTTGAATGATTGAAATGAAGTTATGCAGTTTTTGGTTATATTATAGATATGATTTTCTATGTTTCTCAATGAATCCTGTTAAAGGGTTCCTGAAGTTAATATGCCTTATTACTGGTGATGTTAACTTTTTACCATTTGGGTAAAATCATGACTTTCTGTTTCTCTATTATAAAGTTAGTATCTTTCTCTTTGAAGGGAGCTCTGGTGGTGTAGTGGGTAAGGCATTTGGCTGTTAACCGGCTGTTAACCAGAAGGTCTGCAGTTCAAAGCCACCAGCTGCTCCTTGGGAGGAGGATGGGCAATCCACTTCTGTAAAGACTTACAACCTTGAAAACCCAATGGGGGTTGCTTTGAGTTGAAATCAACTCAATGGCCATGGATTTTTTTTTTTTTTTTTTTTTTTTTAATCTTTCTCTTTGTAGTTAGTATCTTGAGAACATGAGACTATGCGATGTTTCTTCTTTTGCCCACCGATTCATCTTCAGTTTTCTTCAGTTAGGTGGGCCCTCATAATCACCACTTTCTGGTGGTGTATTATGTAATCCCATCCCTCATTATACTGGGATTAGTATGTGACACAGTTAATTATACGCCACTCCCAAGATAAGGTGATTAAGAGCACTGGTTTTCCTTTTAAGCATGCACTCCTGCTGTTGGTCCTTCCTGGATCACTCTCTCTGATTATCTGGGGGCAGCCAGATGTCGTGTCATTAGTAATCTTATGAAGAGGTCCATGTAGCAAAGAATTGAAATTTGTTAGCAGTTATGTGAGTGAGCATGGAAGCACATCTTCCAGCCCTAGTCAAGCTTCAGATGACCACAGCTCTGGCTGATACCTTGTTTGAAGCCTTAAGAAAGACTCTGAACCATAACCACCCAGCTAAGCTTCACTGGAATTTCTACACATAAAACTGTGAGAAAATAAATATCTGTTGTTAAATTCACAAAATTTGGGGGTAATTTGTTATAAAACAATAGATATACAGATTTTGGTATCAGGAATGGTGTTAACATACAAAAACCTAAAATGTGGGAGTAGCTTTGGAGCTGAGTAGAGAGCAGAATCTGAAATAGCTGTGCTGTTGTTGTTTGCTACCCTCAAGTCAGTTCCAAAGCATAGCAACCCTATGTACAATAGAATAGAACACAGCTGTAAGGATAGAAAAAATTGCTGTGAACAGACTGTTAAAAGAATTTTGGACTCTGATGACTCTGCCAGTGAGGGCTTAGAGAAAAGAAAGTCTTTCTGGAAACTAAAAGAAGGATCCTTGTTATGTACTACATGTCTTTTTTTTTTTTTTAATATAAAATATTATTGTGATTTGGAGGAGCTCTGGTGGCACAATGTCTAAGGCATCTGACCGCTAACTCCTTGGAAGACTGGGCAATCTACTTCCGTAGTAATACCGCCTCAGAAACCCAAGGATGAGTCACTATGAGTTGGATCCAACTCGACAGCAATGAGTTTGGTTTTTGTTTTTGGTTTATTGTGATTTGGGTGAGTTTACAGAGCAAATCTGTTTTCCATTTAACCGTTCATACACATTTTGTTTTGTGACATTTGATTTCTATCTCCACAATGTAACAGCTCTCTTCCCACTTTCTCCCTGTGGTTACTTATCCCTGTATCCTTCTTTACTATGCATCCCTGCCTTCTGAGCTTTCTCCCTGCTTAAATGCTGCCCTTCTGATATCTCATGGGTGATTGTACTGAGGAGTGCATATCTCTAGTCTAACTGTTCACCTCATAGACCTGCCTATTGTTTGGCTGAAGGTTAACCCACAGGAGTGAGTTCAGTTTCAGGGCCAAAGGATGACTAGAGGCCATAGTCTCAGGGGTTTCAACAAGTCTCTATCAGACTCATAAGGCTGGTCTTTTTTTTTTTTCCTTCATAATTTTGAACTTTGTCCCAAATTTTTCTCTCATTTCATCTATGATAATCTCCAATTTTGACTCCTTTCCAGGTGGCTGGCAGTAGTAGCTGAGCACCATCTAGTTCTTCTGGTCTTAAGTGTTCTGCAGACTGAGGTTTCCATGGCCCACTAGTCCCTTAGACTAATTGTTTCCATGTGTCTTTGATTTTCTTGTCTTTCAGTCTGAGTGCATTTTGCTCACTCTTATCTCAGGACCCATGAGTTGTATCTTTTAGAAGAATGTCAACTCTTTAAACCACCCCTCCCTTCATTTAGCTCATCTCTTTTATTCAGGTATCTGCTTAAGCATTACTTCTTCCGTATAGCTTTTTGTAAACAGCCCAAACTGAGTCCAATGGTTTCCAAAGTCTTCTACCTAATTTGTTGAAAACACTATTTGTTTGCAATAACATACTCAAGTGTTAATTTTTTTACTAGACTCTAAACCTATTCTGTCTTGTTTGATGTGGTATTCCCAGCACCTAGCTTAGTATCTGGCACATAGTATTAAAAAAAAAAAAAAAAAAACCCACTGCCATTGAGTCGATTCTGACTCATAGCGACCCCCATTGGGTTTCTGAAGCAGTAAATCTTTATGGAAGTAGCTCACCCAGTCTTCTTTCTGTGGAGTGGCTAGTGGGTTTGAAACACCAACCTTCTGGTTAGTAGTCAGATGCCTTAGGCACTGTGCCAATAGACCTCTTTGGCACATAGTATAGGCCCCTTATAAAAATTCCTTGCACTCATTCACCTTTTTCTGATAATATCAAGTTTCTTTTGATACCATCTACATCTCCCTGTCCTCACCACAATCCCTGCTACTTGAGCCAACCATCATCTTGTGTCTGGAGTAGCAGGTCTCCCTACTCTGAATTTTTTTCCACAGTACAACCAGATTGACTCTTATGAGGTGCAAATCTGATCATGCCACTCTAGTCTCCACTATCTAAAACCTTAGAATGGCTCCCCACTGATCTTTGAACAGTGTAAAATCCTTAGAATGGCTTAAAAAGCTATTTGTAATTAGATGTTCCTTACTCTCAACAGTATCCATATTTAAGTCAGAGTGAGTCCCTTTCAGGCCCACAACTAAAATGTTCTCTCAACTTCGGATCTTTGCAAACAGTTATTTCCTTCCCTTGCCTGAAAAACTACCTGCCACACTTCTTTCACCCATATAATTCTTATACAGTATTTGGGAATCATCTTAGTAATCTCTAGCCTCTAGAAGCCTCCTCATACTTACCAAGTCTGGGTCAGAGGTCCATTCTATAACATCCGATACTCCACTTTTTCCACCCTTGCCATCTGTGGCATTAATCCTACAGTGTACTATGTGAGGAGTTCTGGTGGCATAGTGCTAAGGCATTTGACTGCTAATCAGAAGGTTGGTGGTTCGAACCCACTAACCACCCTGCATAAGGAAGACTAGGCAATCTTCTTCCAAAAAGATTGACCATATTGGAAACCCAAAGGGGGTTGTTATGAACTGCAATCGATTCAATGGCAATGAGTTTGGTTTTGGTTTCTGTCATACTATGTGAGAGAAGGGACTATCTAGCTTCTCTTGTATTTCTAGTGTATGGCACACAGGAAAAGCTCAACAAATCTTTACTAAATAAATTCAAATCCTTCAACATGGAAGCAATTTTCCCTAATTTCAAAAGAAAATTTTGAAAGCTTCTATTACATCTGCTCAATTTTATCATGACTTCCAATTCTATAACCCTCAAATTATCCTACAAATCCAGTATTGACCCCAGTCACTTCAACAACACCCCTAATTCTCTATCTTACTTTTACAAGGTACGCATCTCTCATTCTCAAACCATGAGTTACCTTAGCAGTTTGATTTCTATCCTTCAGGTCCTGTTGTTGTTGTTGTTGTTATGTGCCGTCGAGTCAGACCTGACTCATAGCGACCCCTCCTTGGGTTTCCGAGGCAGTATCACTACGGAAGTA
>NW_006921588.1:30890606-30908931 GCF_000298275.1 Orycteropus afer afer
GATGATGAATGCCATGCCATTCCTCTTCAAATTGTCATTCCTGGCATAGTAGATCATATGGTTGTCTGATTCAAAATGGCCAAAACCAGTTCATTCCAGCTCACTAATGCCTAGGATATCAATCTTAATGCGTTACATTTCATTTTTGACAACGTCCAATTTTCCTAAATTCATACTTCGTACATTCAATGTTCCAGTTATTAATGGATGTTTGCAGCTGTTTCTCCTCAATTTGAGTGGTGCCACATCAGCAAATGGAGGTCTCAAAAGCTTTACCTTATCTATATGATGAGTAAGGCTAGTTTTGCTCTGATGATGCAACTCTTTCCCAGTCCTATTTTGAGAGCCTTCTAACCTAAGTGACTCATCCTCCTCCTCTGTATTAGACAATGCTTCCGGACTATTCATAAAGTTGCACAGTAATGTATCAGACAGTGTTTCTCTGCTATTCATAAGGTTTTTTTCTGGCCAGTTCTTTGAGAAGTAGATGGCCTCTTCCTTCTTCCTAGTCTGTCTCAGTCTGTAAGCCGGGCTGATACCTGTGCACCATGTGCACCCCCCTGGGTTTGAAACACCAGTGGCACAGCCTCAAGACTCACAGCGACATGTCACCACAACAGGACAAACAGACAGACAAGTTTTGTCTCCCTTACCTGTTGGAAACCTCTCCAACCTCCCCTTACCTGGCTTCCTGCGGCTGACTCCTCACTCTGTCTGGGTCCCTCTGGCCTTTATACTCTTTCTCCCACCTTCCCGCCTTGACGCTTACGGGGCATGGCCTGAGTTCCCTCTCCTCACCTGGATCCCTGCATCTGACTCCTCCTAAAATTTTATAGCTTCTAAAATCCAATGGGCTCTCAATATGATTTCTGTGGTACTTATTTCTAGAAAGTTCCCTCTCATAGCATATGTCTAAATTTTTACCATTTCCAGTAAGCCCCCAGATGTACTAGGCCTGCTCACACTCTAATCCTGCTCCTTTGTCACCAGTAAAATAGAGGGAATCAGATATGAGTCCTCTCACGTCACTCCACAGGTTTCCTTTGTTTTGTTGTTTTTCAATTTATACCAAGTTTAGTCCTTTATCTGTTCTCTTGACCCTACTTCTTTTGGCCTGATCTTAAGCTCTGCCTCAATAACTTTGATATGGTCACATATTACATTAACTCACAAAAAGGCAGCTACACATAGGGTCCCACTATGCCTTTTCATTATATTGCATCAGCTGGAGTCACAGTCACTCCACTGCTAGTTGATTACTGTACACTAGTGTGGTAGTTAAGGTTATGTGTCAACTTGGCTGGGCCTGGTTTTGAGTTGCTAGGCAGATAGATGATGATACTGGTAATCAACTCCATGGTGGAATCTACTGTGAGCAGCTGAGTAGCTGCCTTAAGGATGTGGTCTGCTTCCTGTATATTAGAAGATGCTTTGTGAAAGGTCTTGAGTTTTTTGGCACATCTGGATGCTACATTTGGCCAAGTCTTCATCTCAGTGGCTTGCCATGTTGCTTGACAAAACATATTCAGTTTACTTGTTGACCTTGGGTTTGTCAGCCTCAGCAGCCAGCAGCTGTCTGAGTCAACAAAAGCCTCTAGCTGCAGTGGGCTGGGAGCAGGATGGAAAGCTGAAGCCCAAGATCAAGGGGCTTTTTACCCAGCTTAAGACTTCTTGCCTCCTAAACAGTAAGAGAATAAATCCCTGTTTGTCAAAGCCATTCTATTTGTGGTATTTTCTGTAAGAGCAGCAGTAAAAAATCAGAACAACTAGGATGGTAGGTAAACAGCTTTTCCACACTTGATGTTCCTGATTATCAAAGGTGAAGTGTCATAAATAGAAAAGTGACTATTGTGCCTTCACCTTATACAGGAAGCAAACTACATCCTTAAGGCAGCGACTCAGCTGCTCACAGCAGATTCCACCATAGAGTTGATTACCAGTCTCATCATCTAATCTGCCTAGCAACTCAAAACCAGGCCCAGCCAAGTTAACACATAACCTTAACTACCACTCCTTCTGTCCACTCCAGCTCATCCCCCAATGAACTAAGTAATGCTTGATAACATCTAGCCAGATCATAAAGGCAGAAGATGGGATTGTGTGCTATGAATGAGACTGAGACACGATTACAAACCTTCTGTGGAAAGCACTAACCATCAAGTGCCATTCATAAACACCAGTGAATGTACCTCCTCACTGATTTGATGGTAGTGGTTAAAACCATGTTTCTTTTTTGAGGGGCTGGGGTGGGGTGGTGGTGGTGTAAAAAGTGACCTCAAATACAAGCCAACAACAGGATTTGAGAGTTGCCAGTTACAATCCTGGAGATGGTACAGACTCTTGGGTCACATCTCCTCCCATACTGTTGTTACTCCAAAGCCTTCACTGATTGTGTCAGAATCTTTTCTAAGTTGCAGAAATCAATAAATATCCAAATGTATAAAACAGAAAGAAAGGTTTGAGAACAAATGGATCCTTAACAGATAACTGGCTGGTGAGCTATAAGATGTGGGGGCAGAGGTAAGGGTTGCCAATTCTAACAAGTCCACAGACCACTCAAAACAAACATCATAAATCACTTTAAATTTCTGAGGTCTGGCTGAGAAACTTTCAGAAAATAGCAGAGACCACATCAGTGTTTCTCAGATCAGCACACCCACTTCCTTCTTCCCACTACCCAAAACATACATACTTAGTGTGCTAATTAAGGTTTTCTGTGAACTTGGCTGGGCCATAGTTTTAAGTGGCTGTTCAGCTGGATGTAGTTATTCCCCATGATGAGATTATAATCACCTCCATGGTACAGTCTGCTGTAAGCAGCTAAGTAGTTACCTTCAGGGTGTGGCCACTTCCAGTATAAGGTGAAGCTTTGGATCCTGCATTTGGCTGAGTCTTCATCTCTGTGGCTTCCCATGTTGCCTGCCAATCTTTGAATTGTTCCTGGACATGAACCAGTGGCCTGTCATGCTGCCTAGTGATCTTGGGATTGTGACATTTTACCTGCTGACCTTGGGGTTCTCAGCCTTAGCATCCAGCAACTGTCCAAGTTAGGAGATAACTCTAGCTCCAGTGGACCTGGAGTAAGAGGCAGAGCTGAAGCTCAAGGTCATGGGGCTTTCACCCAGCTACTATGGCCGGCACTCTGAATTTGGACCTCTAGCCTCTTAAACTGTAAGAGAATAAACTCTCATTTATTAAGCCATCCACTTGTGGTATTTCCATTATAGCAGCACTTGATAACTAAGACACTTAGCAAAGGGCTTGCACTGGCTATGAGACAAGGATAGAAGAAACAGTAACTAGATCTGCAAATAAAAGGTAAAAGCCAAAGAAATCCCCTTATACTTACTCCCACATTAAAGCAACTATTAGTTATGCTATGCTTTGACCTTCTCAGCCATGCTTACTCATGTGTATTATTGTCAATATCTTTGAAAACAAAAACGTGTGAACACTAAAAAATTTAAGGGCCTTTCACAAACCAAATGACAGTAGGTTTTTATTAACATATCTTACAATGTTCATTATTCCTAGTTTTGTAATTTCTCCTTAATTATAAAGATTGATTTAGCTTCTACAGTAATGTACTGTATTTAAATGATCATTCATACAAGGTATCACACCAGTACATTTTTTGAATAATATACACACATCACTCTAACTTGGACCTGTTATTTTTTAAAAGTGGGCTTATAAATGGGACTTATAAAAGTTATGGGGAAAAAATTAAAGTTCTAGTTTAGCAGCATGCATGTATGTATTCAAGTACAATTTTCAACCAAGTGCTTTTTTTTAAAATTTACTGGTGACTAATTCACCATTATCAAAATAAACACTATCAAATACCAAATTTTAAAGTTAAGGCTAATATTTTCACTTCACATCCATATGCACAACCATAAAACATTCCATTTTAAATATGTAGTAATCAAAGTCTGAAATACATTATATCATGTATATATAGCATCAGAGTTTCAAACTGTAGAATTAATCAAGTTCATGAATCCTGTAACAGAATTTACTAGAGATGTAAATTAGCATTTTGCTTTTCAATCACACTTACAAAATGGTCTGGTATTCATAATGACCAATGCAAAAAATGACAGCCTGAACTTATGATACAGTATTTAAAAAAGTAGCAATGTGTTGAAAAGGACCGCTATTTAGTCAAACAGAATTACTGAAGTCCTACAGAAAGTTATTTTAATATTTTGGAAATGTATATAAAAATATCAAGCTATTTGCATGTATTTTATTGTAGAGCTACAGGTAGATTTTTAACTTTTGAACACATTTGAAAATGTACTGCTCTGCTTTCCCTGTTTTAATGCCAGGCCATCACGTAATGTCCATTTTCATATCAGTAATGTCATGTCATTCAATAATTTTTTATAACATGGATCTAACTTTATTTTATCATTAGATGTCTTTTACCTTATTTTTATACATAAAAATGTAATTTTATATAACAAGCCATGAAAGTCCAAAATTCAAGGAATTGCTCAATAGCACTATACATGATATAATCATTGAATTACTTGGGGGGAAAATCTTGGTGGCAATATATAACATGCTGTAATTGTCCTTCCCTCCTTATAGAGTAGGTTTTACTCAATCATTCTCATTCTTACTGATTTTAAAACCCTACACACATAAATTGTTTCTCACAGCAGTTTCTAAAAAGAATGCAAATGCACAGCTCGTTCATGAGGGTCACTGCCACTGAGCCTTTTTTCCATTGTAGGAAACCAAGCAGAAATAACATTGATTACACTGCACAAATACAATATAGTTGAACCTCTTGAGCTGACAGAAAATTTCAAAATTATGTTTCATTTGTGGGGAAGTCTGCATATTTCCAATCTAATCATTTAAACAAAAATCTAGTTGGTAATAAAAGATGGGCATGCACAGAATCAAAATCTGCTGTGTATGCTCTTAAAACTTTTGATTTTATAGTGAAATCTATTTGTTGCTACTGCTGGTAATTCATCCAAATGAAATGGAAAATTATGAATTTTAAGGACACCCCCAACCACATATATATCCCCCAAAATGAACTGTATTATATTAACAGCAGCTATCTACTATTTTACAACTATTTCAATTATTTACTTGGGGAAAATATTTATGAAATTCCTGAGAATGAATTAAGTTTTCAGCAAAGCCTTAAACTTTTAACAGATTTCTCACAATAAGAAAAAATTTCAAAGTTCTACTATTAGACCAACTTTTACTATACAATATTTCACATAAATCATGTTTTACATTTTGTCTAATTACATACAGCAAAAATCTCAAATCAACACAACAATGGCAGAGGAAAAAGATGCAATATGTTTAGCAGATGCAAATTAAACACACAAAAGAAGCAGTAAAATGTCAAATAAATCACACTCACTCTAAGTATCAATGAATAGCTGATATGCATTGTTGGGAGAATTATTTCTGTATGACCTTGTGAACAAATTGTGCTTCTTATTAATTGTGGACTAAAAAAAAAAAATGACCACTAAAGAATGATTAAACTTTTTCTTGTTACGTTTTCCAAAGACTTTTTTTTTTTTAATTATCATACCATTAATGTGGTTACCAAGTACCTACTTTTGGAAAAGCTTCAGAATGTATGTTTTCTTTCTTCCCACAGCAAAAACATTAATCGTCCAAATTAAGTTAAAGCTTATTGTTGATAAAAGTAAATTCTTAATGAAAATGATATGATGCAATGCTGAGGTGGTGAGTCACAGCCCATTATAATGTGGACCCCATCTTTTATTGATGTGATCAAAGGTATGAGAAATCCACTGTTGTTCAAGAACTTTGTATCTTTCCTTACAAATATAGAGAGGCTTGCCTCGCCTAGAAAAAAAAGAAGAAAAAAGAAAGTATTAAAAATAACACAATACAGTGTAGAATTAACATATATTTCTTTTTAAATAGATTCCTGGTGATAAAAATCTCACATAGCAATTTGGTTTGTTTTATATTTCCTTAATATAGAATAGGATATAAATCTCAAAAATTACAAATAGCTCTAAATTAATGATATATAAAATAGTAATTACAAAGCCAGGAATGGTACATTGTTCTTTACTGATCAAATTTCAATAAAATACTCAGATATATCCATGCATATCTGACCTAAGATCCCGGTCTTCCTCTCCATGCGCATCCAAATACACAGAACCCCAGAGGCAGAAGCGGTGGCCTCGAATGATTATAATCACTGATGCATTGATCAAAAGGAAAATCCCTGTTCCAGCACCACAGTTCTGAGAATGCTAAAAAATTAAAAACACATCAATGAATTTCATAATCAAATTGGCTTTAAAACAAAATTTAAAATGCCTTAAATATTTTCTAAATAATATATACTTTTTTAATATTTTAATAAGATTTCACCTATATTAAAATTATAATCCCAGTCTTAATACTTTATTAATACATTAATAATTTGGCTAAGAATTATCCAGGAAAGCAATTAACAGCCAGACGGTAGCATTTCCAATGGCATACTGACTGTTGTTAAATGCATACTAAAGGACCTAACTGGTTACTCTAAATTTGGCTAAGACACCCTGAAACCTCAAAGATGAATTCTACTTGCAGACCCCACCCCCACCCCCACCTTGTCAGAAAAAAAACAACAAAAAAACCCCACTTCCTGGAAACTGCAACTCATGCAAAACCCCATGTGTACCAGAGAGAGGCCCCTATAAAAGGGGGCAACACTTCCCCAAGGTAGGGCTCCACTCTGTACCTGAGATTGTTCACATTGCTCCTAGAGCTGTCCCTCATGGGCTAGCCTTAAAGCATAGTGAAAATAAGGAAAGGAATTGGAACTGTACTTAAGAAAGGTTGTACTTATTTTAAGTAAAGCCTCTGATTATTTTTATCCTTCTACTAGATTAAACAGAATATAAACCAAACATCATTATGTGTAATGTATATTTCATTCAAAGAGTAGTTAAATGTGAAGAGCTAGCTTAACCATATATATTTCCATGTCATAATTAATCTGATTTTCATAAACTTTGTATCATTTACATTGCTTACCAATACACATTCACAGTAACTTTGTTGCTTGCAGCAAAGTCCTTTCAGGCATACAAAAGTACCACAAACAAGGCACACAGCAGGATCTTTAGGAACCTTGGTGCAGACACTGCAGGTTTTTCTGTGGTAGTACTGAAAAATGGTGTTATAATTCTCAGGCAATTGTAGAAGGTGTGGTAACTTCCATCTTGACTCTTGGATAAGCAAGGCCTAAAACATTAACCCAAAAACAAGACACTGAAACAAAATACTTACTTTTTAAAAGGATTTTTTTTTCCAAGAAAGGAAAATCTTTCTCTAAAAATGTGACTTATTTTCTTAACTCTTCTTATCTTCCATTTTATAAATGACTAAAATAGTATTTCAACAATTGCCATTCTCCATTTTAATGTACTTTCCAATTACAATATGATTTAATTTTTGAGTTTAAGTACCCTAAAGCATTAAAATGTTATAAATTTAAGAGAAAAATATTAAGTATCATTAAGCATGCATGGAAAATACATGTAGGTTTATTTGTTTCTAAATATGCTTGTTGTTATTACCTGCCGTTGAGTCGGACCCAACTCATAGCGAGCCCTTCTTGTATTGCTGAGGCAGTATCACTACAGGAATAGATTGCCCATCTTCCTTCCGAGGAGTGGCTGGTGGGTTTCAACCACCAGCCTTCTGGTTAGCAGTCAAGTGCCTTAGGCACTATGCTACCAGAGTTCCTCTAAATATGCTTAATGCAAACAATTTTGAACTTTCTCCGATAAATAAAAAAGTCATCGCCTTTTCTTTATAGAAGATGACAGTTTTAATTTATTATTTCCATTTTAATGTAATTTAAAGTCTCCTTCTGTAGTGAGAAGCAGCCCTGGTGATACAGTGGTTAAGCTCTTGGCTGCTAATAGAAAGATCAGCAGTTTGAATCCATCAGCTGTTCCATAGTTTGACAAAGATGTGGCAATCTGCTTCCATAAAGATTTACAGCCTTGGAGACCCTATGGGGCCAGTTCTACCCTCTCCTATGAGCCACTGCTCGGAAGAAAGGTAGGGCAATATACTTCCGTAGTGATACTGCCTCAGAAACCCAAGGAGAGGTTGCTATGAGTCGGTCTGACTCGATGGCACATAACAACAACAACAACAACATAGGGTTGCTATAAGTCAGAACCAATTTGATGGCAATGAGTTTTTTCTGTGTTGAGATGAGTTCCTTTATCTGGCCTTTTAGTTCTGTGGAAAAAGTTTGATTTTTTTTTCCCTCTAAGCCCTAAGGAGATGCCTTTGCTCTAGTTTGCCATCCAAGATGTTTTGTTACTTTTGTCCATGTTGACTGACATTTCTTGGATAAGCTGTAAACAACGTGACAGTATGATATGATACTTTTTGCCTGGCCCTGGCTGTAGCGTGCCCTGCTATTGGTCTATTAT
Organism: Orycteropus afer afer; assembly: GCF_000298275.1. Lineage (NCBI taxonomy): Eukaryota > Metazoa > Chordata > Mammalia > Tubulidentata > Orycteropodidae > Orycteropus > Orycteropus afer. Next base: position 30,899,081 of record NW_006921588.1, read on the forward strand.
ACCCACCTTGTGGGGATTAGTCAATACACTTACATTAAAAAAAAAAAAAAAAAAAGTAACTATAGCCTACTAAGCAAATGAAGTGACTGTAGCCTACCATGAGGGGACTGGCCGGTTTGTGCCCTGGTATGAGGACCGTGCCCTGAAAATGACCACTAGCTTGCTTATATATGCAGCCAACTCCACAGAGGTTTGCAGACAGAATGAAAAAAGCAGCAGAAAGAAAAAAAGGCCAGGCAAGAACAGAGAAGCAGCAGAGAGAGAGGATGCAAGGAATCTCCTAAAAGAGCTGTAACACAAGTGAAAGGCTGTAACAATGAAGATAGCAAGAGGTCTGGAAAGGGCCCTATGGCGGAGCTGGCAGCAACAGGCCCAGAAGGGACGCTACAGCAGAGCTGGTGGTGATGACAGGAACCTGTGCTAGGAATGCAGCTAAAAGAGCTGACCAAAGCTGCTACACTGGCTATGAGCTGAGTCAGTTAAGCAGTGGAGAGGCTGACAGTAAGGAGACCACAGGCAGAGTGGCTTGTCCTCAGGGGGCATGCATGAGAGAAGGGGTGGCAGAGAGAAGGGCTGGCTGGCTTGCCCAGCAAGAAAAGGAGCTGAAAGAGCTGTCCTGCACTGAAGAAGGGAGGGAGCCTTCCAACTTTGCCCACGTGCTTCCTGATACTGATCCTGAGTTGTATCTTTTTTCTTCCTTAACAAACCACTTAACTACAAGTATGGTTTGTGAATTCTGTGTGGCCAATGCAACAGATTATTACACCTAGAAGAAAAATAGAGTGCTGTGAGAGAAATGACTGGTGTCAGGATTAGTAAAAAGGTGGGAGAGTGCAGGCATGCCTGACCTCCACCTCATAGGAATCTCCATCAGGTTTAGGCTGATAGTGATTCTTTCTCTTCCACCTGAAATGAGGCAAGGTTTACTACCATTTTATACCTTCCTAGAAAATGTAAAGCATTACAGCTGTTAAGATTGTTTGTATCCATAAGTGCTGGGGCTACAGCTCTTTTCATAAATTTCTTGCTCTAAGTGTAAGAAAAAAAATATCAAATTAGTTAAATTTCCCTGCAGGTTATACTTTACTCATTATTTACAGTTGTACAAAAATAGAGCACTGTTGTATTAGATGCAACTCCATTCCACAAAAGACACAAAATTTAGTGTGTGTCTATTACCTTAAGAAACTGTATAAATGACAGGCAATCCATACGGTGATCATCTCACATTACCTACAGCCAATAATCCATCTAAATCATTGGAGTAAATAAGTTGTTAGCTTGATACTTATCAATGAGTTCATGGATAAAATGGCACGCTGCCAAAGGATAAATAAAATATTTGTTGTTATTGTTAGTTGCTGTTGAATTGATACTGAGTCACAGTGACACCTTGTGACAGAGGAGACTGCCATAGGGTTTTCTAGAGTATAGGAGCAGATTGTAAGGTCTCTCTCCTGCAGGATCACTGGGTGAATTCAAACTGCCAACCTTTCAGTTAGCAACTGAACACTTAACCACTGTACCACCAGGGCTTCTAAAAACAATATAACCAAAAGCAATCAAACTCATTGTCACTGAATTGATTCTGGCTCACAGCAACACTATAGGACACAGTAGAACTGCCCCAAGATTTCTAAGGCTATAAATCTTTAGGGAAGCAAACTGCCACATTTTTCTCCCATGGAGCAGCTGGTGGGTTCAAACTACTGACCTTTCAGTTAGCAGCCAAATGTTTAATCACTGCACCACTAGGGCTGTTCACAACCTTTTAAGACTCCAGTCACTACTCACCAAGTAGGATGCAGTACTCTGTCTTAGTGGATTATCTTACATCAATTGACCTTAGTGTGCCCCAAGACTATGGTTCTGAGCCTCCATTTCAAGGCATTTGGTTATAATTATTTCCAGAACATTGTCCCTTGTACGCTCTACTATAATCATGGATACATTTTCAGCATATACAAATACATAGGTAGAGATAGCCTCTGTCAAACCTATATACATTTGCGAGTACAGTCCCATTGCCTTTGGAAGGTAAAAATTTAACACAAAATTATTACAGCCTTATATAAGCAAGACAAGACCAATCACCAGAAGCTCAGATTTCTCTGAATAAAATCTGGGTCACATCCTTAGTCAAATAAATCCAAGTAGTCTTTGAAGTGCTGGTGAAAGAAGTGGATTGTGATATGCGTCGTTGCAGTGTAGTAAATTACTTAGTGTGGCTTTTCTACCCATAAGTCTTTGTAAACTCCAAGGTGGGATTTTCTATGAGCAACTGAGGAACTATCCCACCTGGGTTATTTCTGTTGGGCGTGGCACAATACAATGTTCTGGGAGGTTCCCACTCTCTCACACATGCTTGTTGTTGTTGTTGTTATGTGCCGTCGAGTCAAACCTGACTCATAGCGACCCCTCCTTGGGTTTCTGAGGCAGTATCACTATGGAAGTAGGATTGCCCAACCTTCCTTCCGAGGAGTGGCTGGTGGGTTTGAACCGCCAGCCGTCTGGTTAGCAGGCAAGTGTCTTAGCCACTATGCTACCAGAGCTCCCCACACATGCTTAGAGTTCTGATACTGTGATTGGCTAGTTTTGACCACCCTTCCGGGCTCAAAAGGAGGCCTCCTGGAGGCAGAACTCTCTCTGACTGCTGGTGAAGGAAGACATGCTGCCAAAAGAGACACGCACCCCTGAAAGAGACACGTGCTACTGGGAAAGAGCCGCAAGAGACACGCATCACTGAGTGAGACACCGAGGGACCAGCACTGCTGGAAAAGAGACTGTGAGAGACTCTTGGCTGAGGGACGGTGGGCTGGGAGAGAGACTGAGCGTCCTTCCTGGACTTGAGTTGTAGCCTGGTGCTTCCCTAATAAACCCAATAATCTGTGAGCTCTGTGTGGCCACTGCAGTGAATTATCGAACCCAGGAGAGAGGTGGTGGGTGCCTTGGGAGGAACGGTTGGTGAAAGGGCTGGAGGGAGGCAGCATGTCTGGCCTTGCAGTAATAGGCCTTGGGTTACTGCTGGTAATCCTGCCTTCCCCTTGTAGGGTTAGAGGAGGTCAGAACATGTGGCCTCCTTGTCGTTTTTGCAGTCGTGAAAGATGAAAGTTATATATTCCTTATAGTAGTTGTTATTCCTTATAGTAGTTGTGTTCTAGAAAATTACCATGAACATGGAATTAGTGAATAATGAGCTGCTGCATCTAGGTGAAATAGAGGGTTAGGTTCCTGTGAGTTTCTGGTTATGTTTTCATCAACTGATCAATCCGTAAGCTTTTTTACCTTTTTTTAATATATTGTAAAGATACTTTCTTTAATAGATTAGAAATAATTAATTATATGCAGAATCTCTTTGTAATAAAACATTAGCAAGTAAGAGTTTAACATTTTCCTAACCCTGAATAACTTGACTGTAAACTTCTTTGGCTTTTATTCTCACAACCATGCTGTATATTGGGTTTTTTTTTTTTTTTTTTCTTTTTTAAATCAGTCATCATCTCATGATTCCACAAATTTAGCCACTTTTCTGTCTCTTCAGTAGCATCACCACACACTACAGATGTTACTTTAGTACTCTCTAGAGCAACCTCATGTACAAATCAGCAAATTTCTTCTTCCTTTTCTCGATGTACCACACTGTTAATTTACTACCACTGTAATCATGGCCATTAGCACTGTAACTCATGCCTGAATGAAGCTTATCAAACAAATTTTCTGTGTAAGGCACATCACAGCCTTCTTGAGCTTAGGAGCAGGAAGCAGCACTTCAACACTACACTTGGAATCTATTTTAGTCAGCAAAATCACTAACAAAAAGGTAAGAAAATGCAAAAATATATGGTACTAAATAAACCACAAAAAGAACATGTTTACAGTGTTGAAGAAAGAAGGCAGAGCATCATCAATAAATTATTTTCCACCAATATCAATACCAATGATCATTTGCCTAAAATGTAGGTTTGTTCTTATACTACCAAATGAAGTAATTTTAATCTATTGCTTAGCTGATGGCTCACATGAAAATATTTTGAGTGTGTGTATCACTTTTCTCCCTGCCTGGTTCTACAAGTACACTCAGATCTTACTCTAAGATCTTTCTCAGTGTTTTGCCAAAAGGGATATGGCAGAGGTACTGTCCGACCTTCCCTAACTTCATAAGGGGGGAACAGGATCAAGAACATCAATAGCCCAAGGATGATACCTATGAGGCAGAAGTCAGACCTGCCACTACCCTCTAACCCTTTTAACAATGCTGACCTTAACCATCTTTCACAATCCATTCTGTATTACCTTTGTCCTCAGTAGCATCTCAGCTATTCGTGGTTCTTTGCCTGGTGGGGTGACCCAAACCTTCATTTCTGAAGGGTCTTGAGCCATTAGTAAACATATCAGAATTGGGGTGCTATAGTTTTCCACTGACTTTAATGGCACTCTCTACTTCTTCATCAGATTTGATAACTCACTGCAGTGGCCACACAGAACTCAGAAAATATTCATGATTATGGGGTTTATTAGGGAAGTAACAGGTTATATAGTTCAGGATCAGAAACAAGTCAGGATTCAGTTCTTCAGTCAGGACAGCTTCTTCTCAGCACTGCCACAAGAATGCTACTCTTTGGCCTTTGCCTCTGCCCTGATCAGGCAAGTGCTACAAAGCTATTTCAGCTCTGCAACAGGTACCCAGAGAGGCACCCCATTCTATCAGCAAGCCTCCTGCCCAAAAGCACTCAGCTTTCTTGCTCTGTAGGCTGATCCGCCACTCTGTCTCATGCCAGTCTCTTGATTCTTTTTCTGCTGCCTCTGCTGCTGCTGCTGCTGTTATCTCAGTGCAGGATATCAAGCCCAAGGACACACTCTATTCCTGGCTCTTCTTTCTTGATAGTAGTGAGCTCTCCCCTCTTTCTGCCTCTCATATTAAGCATAGAGGATGGCAAAACTGACTAATCCCCATGTTAGGGTTCCATATACCTTACACTTCCATGGTCCCACACCCACATTATTAGCAAGCAATCCAGTCCTCTTTGTGGGCCACAAATCCTCACATTTGTACTGTACCACCTAGTCATCTGGTGGGAGTCACAAAGACCATGGCTAGAAGGACCAGACTATGTAATTCATGGTAGTGTAGGTTTTTAAACATCAAATTGTAACTTCAGATTCTAAAGCAGTATTCCATCTATAATCTGTTACTAGCCAGAACAAATATTATATATAACATGCAAGGTTCAATTCTTGAATTTTTTTTCTTAATTATAAGGTATAACTTTTAAGAATTTCAGCAAAACAATTGGAAATAAATTAAAACACATTTATTATTATGCTTACCTTTTTAATTTTTAATTTATTTATTATTTACTCCAATGTTATAAAAACTAAGTCTAGTCTGACACCTCCATCTGAAATACTAATATTTTTATTTTCCCTTTGATGTTCAAAATTAAAATTCTCATTTTCCCTGAAATTTAGCTTTCCCTCCATCAAGTTTTCTTTCTGCCAGTGACATCAACCTACCACTTAATTGTTCCACAAATATTTATCAGGTGACTAGTCCTTATAATTTATACTTTACAACTGAAGAAAACAAAAGTATCTGATGCATGCATACAAGGAAGAAATACTCTTAACAATTACATCCTCATTTCTGCAACTGGTCACATGGTTGTAGTTGGTATTTAGAACTACTTTCTTTCACCATCCATTCTGTATTACCTTTGTCCTTAGTAGGCACCTCAGCTATTTGTGGTTCTTTGCCTGGTGGGGTGACCCAAACCTTCATTTCTGAAGGATCTGAGCCATTAGTAATCATATCAGAATTGGGGTGCTATAGTTTTCCATTGACTTTAATCACAGGGCATGGTAGAATTAAGAGGCGTCCTAAGAAATCTCCTGTACTCCAGACATACTCTTCTTTACTTCCATTATGTAATATCAATCCAATTTCCCCTTGGTAATCAAAATCAATCACAGCAGACAATAAAGTAACTCCCTTCTTTCCCTGTTGATCCAGAGGCATAAAGAGCCCAAAGTGGCTGGGCGGCATTCATAATTTTCAGTTCAATGGAATCAGTATTGTGACTTCAGGGGGTAGTATTCCTCCCTTTGGAACTAAGACCTCTAAATCCAGAGCATATGGTTGCAGGGACAGGAAATAAACATTTTGTGAGTGGGTCATAGGGATAATAGTGAGTGGTGCCATTCCCATTTCCATTCCCTAGATCCTGGACCTATAAATCCTGGCTATTAGAGAAGCAATTCTATATAATGGATGCTGGTCTAGAGCATACACAGCCTCCTGGAGAATACTGCCTCAACCCTGCATGGTACTGCCAACTAGCTGGTAGCATAACTGTTTCTTTAGAAGGCCATTCCATCATTCTATCCAACCAGTTGCTTCAGGAAAATGAGGAATATGGTAAGACCAGTGAATTCCAAGAGTATGGGCCCACTGCCACAACTTGTTTGCTATGAAATGAGTCCATTGATCCAAGGTGATGTGTGGAATACTGTAATGCAGTCTGTAAGTTAATGGATGGTAGTTCTGGCAGAAGCATTGTGTGCAGGCAAAGGCAAATCCATATCCAGTGCCTATTTCACTAAGAACAAAACGGTGCCCTTTTCATAATGGAAGTGGTCCAATGTAATCAACCTACCACCAGTTGCCGGCTGATCCCCCTGAAGAATAGTTCTATGTCACAGCCTCAGTGTTGGTCTGTGCTGCAGGCTGTTAGGGCAATTAGCAGTGACTATAGCCATGTCAGCCTTGGTGAGTGGAACTCCATACTGCTGAGCCCATGCATAACTTCCATCCCCACCACCATGGCCACTTTGTCCATAAGCCCATTGGGCAATGACAAGAGTAGCTAGGAAAAAAGGATATTAACTAGTTTCCAAGGAATGTGTCATCCTATCCACTAGATTGTTAAAATCCTCCTCTGCCAAGGTCACCCTTTGGTGTGCAGTCACATGAGACACAAATATCCTCTTTGGCCCATTCAGAGAGGTCTATCCATATACCTCTTCCCCATACCTGTCACCAGTTTTCCAACCATGTTCAAGTCCCTGATCATCCAGCCAAATAGTTGGCCACAGCCCATGAATCAGTATACAATCATACATCTGGCTATTTCTCCTTCCAAGCAAAGTGAACAACCAGATGCAGATTTAAATGGGGATGTGGTGGGAATCATGACTGTATCTTTCAAGTCCTCGATGGTGGCACTAATCACTGCAAAAACTCTAAGAATGGGACACTGCTTTTGGTTTACTATTTTCTAATGTAGGGACAGTGCTAATGGCTTCCATTTGGTTTTTCCTACCATAATAGCCCTTACTCCACATGTCAGGGATCCAACATGAGGATTCTGCAAGTTGCTGGTATGTCTGTTCCAATTATGCATTCTGGAATTGGAAGAATCACTACAGAATGAGTTTGGGGACCTACCTGACCCACTATGAGACAGACCTGAGTTAAGACTCCATCAATAACTTGACCTCCATACACCCCCATTCCAACTTGTGGGCCACGGTGATGTTTGGTGTCTCCTGGAATTAGTGTCACTTTACTGGTAATCCCTGAATAGTCTGATTATCTGCTTTTCTCCAATGAATTGTCACTCTCATAAAAGGCTGTAGATCCCTTTGGGGAAGGCTGGGAGAAAGATTGACAGTATAAATTTTTGCCAGTGTAATGGGGTCCTTCCTCAAGGGGACCTAGCCTCTCCTTCATTCAAGGGGTTGTGGGTCTGTAAACTGGCTCAAGACTAGGAATTAATTGAGGGGCCAAGACTCTATAGTCTCGTGATTCAAGTTAGACTGCTGTTCACTTGACTTAGAGTTCTTTCACTTGTATAAACCAAGTAAATATTTAGATTTCCCATCCATTTTACAACTAGGGACACCATACCATAAGTCCATAGGAGTCAGACTATTCTGATTACTGCTTTGACTCTGCTGCCCATTACAGTAACCACACCCACCTTGTCTTCGTCAATTAAGTGCTGCCACTTGGCCCCTACCACCAGGGGGTCCAGCTTCACTGTAGTTAGGTGCCTTAATTCTATTAGGGCAGTTCCAACTGTTAAGTACAGCTTACATAAAATAGCAACCACAGCATTATTCACAGATGCTGGGGGACCCTTCACAAATTTTTTTCTCATCAAAGACAGTAAAAGGTCCATCCTCTGGGCACTCCGTGCATGGGTCTATGAGTCTAATCTGATAAATACACTCTATCATGCCAATTTCCCTAAGCCTTTGAATACCTTCTTCTACAGTATACCAAGGCAGGTCTGGTACTTCACCTTGACTTAGTGCAGGCCACTGTATAATCCATGCTTCAGTATATCAACCAAATAAACTATTAGATCCTTTCCTAAACTCCTGAACTGAAGCACTGAATGAAGAATCTGTGCTTAGTGAGCTCAAACTGATAAACTCAGATCAATCCAATGTTATTCACCTTGCACCATTATCTTACACAGTTAATAGCCATTTCCATACAAATTCTCCAGGTTTCAACTCGTGCATATTATAAAAATCAAGCAGTTCTTTTGGTTTGTAGTGTATATCTTCCTGGGTCACACTTTGGGACTTCATACTTCACCTTTTGGGGCTCACTGGGACTTAAGTCTAGTTATAGGTCTAGAAGCAACAATGGGTAGTAGGGATGATTCTTGGGAACATTCATCAATGTCTTGTAAGGCATCCGTCTCAGGAGCCACCTCAGTGGATATCTCAGACAATGACTCAGCAGGCACAGCTGAGTTAATCTCATCAGATGGCGGTAAGAGATTCTGCTACCAGATTCTGCTGGCAGGAGTGATTCAATGGAATTTTAGGGGCTCAGTGTCCCCAGCGTCCTGATTATCTGCCCATATGTTCCCATGCCAAGTTTCAGGATTCCATTTCTTCCTAATCAATGCCCTCACTTTAACTTCAGTTAAACTTCAGTTAACTTCAGTTCCCAGCTATATGAAGTTGGGAATTCAATTGGCATTGTAATAATTAAGCCACTCTTACAATAAAACTCTGGGTTTGGTTTTCAGCAATATCAGCTCTGTTACTACAAGAAATAAGTTTCCTATGGCACCAGTGGAAACACTGAGGTCTTTTATGCACTGCTTGAGCAGTGACTACAAAGCCCTGAGCTCATCTCTTCTTTCACCACTTTGTCTAGCATAAGTAGGACTAACCAACCAGATTCCTTTTACTTCTCATTCTGAGAAAACTGAAGAAAAATATCAAACACGTGATCATCCAGAGCCTCACTTCTCACCATACTTGATCTATTAGTGGTGCTATTTTGTGTATTATGATTGCCACCTCACGCCATGGATTAGCAGTACTCTTTTTACTCAGGGAAGCAGAGTCATCAGTGTCTTTACAACTAATCAAACTTGAGAACCAATTTAGAAAACTCTCATCCTTAGAATTTTCTTTCTCTAGAACTACTTTTGGTATGAAATGTCTTAGGCTGGGTTCTCTAGAAAAGTAAAACCAGTGAAGCTTATAAGTATGTAGAGAGAGAAATTTATCCTAAGGAAATGGCTCACGCAGTTGTAGAGGCTGGCAAGTCCCAAGTCCATGGGTCAGATGTCAAGCTGGAGGCTTCTCCTAACTCACGTAGCTGTAGGGGCTGATGACAGGCAGGCAATACAGCAGGCTGCTGGCTTCAGAGGCTGACAAATCCAAGATCAGCAGGTAAGACAGCAAGCTGTTGGTTCATAGGGTGTGAAGACAACAATCCCAAAATCGGCAGGCCACTGGTTCAAGTCCAAGAACCAGAAATGACGATGAGCCAGATGAAGGATCGAGATTGAGCAAAAAACCAGAGAGCTTTGCCAGAGCTT
>NW_006921588.1:30909031-30920197 GCF_000298275.1 Orycteropus afer afer
TGCAGGATAAAGACCTAGTGTGATCTGCTTCCATAAAGATTACAGCCAAGAAAAACCTACACTGCAGTTATACTCTGTCACATAAGGTTATTGTGAGTTGTGACTGATTCGACACCACCCAACAACAGTTTGTATCAGAAATTTTCCAGGAACCAGATATTTAAAGATAAATAAGAAACAATTTCTCTTGTGGAACCCCTATTCAGCTGTAGTAATAAACAAATATGATAAATATGGCAAATGTTAAAACTGAGTGGTAAAAGTACTGTCATACAACTCAACAGAATGAAGGGATCAGAACCGCAAAGGAAGATGGATTATCAAAGTTTCCTGAGAGAGATGACATTTATCTTAGTGAAACTTTGAAGGGTAATTAATTCAAAAGGAGGAGGGTACAGGCTGATTTAGATAAAATGCAAGCAATAAGCAATGGCATAGGTGTCTGAAAATAAATTGCAGGTGTAAGCAACATTTTTCTGTGGCTTAAGCTAGGTAGGTGGTAGCAGGCGAGTGGTACAGAATAAGGATAGAAAGGCAAGCAAGATGGTGAAAGTCCTTAAAAACTATGGAAGGAGTCCTTATCTTCCTCCATAGGCAATGGAGCATTATTAATCATGTTTAAGCAGGAGCATGTTCCTATCAAAATTTATACTAGTCATTGTTCTTCCAGTGATTTAAGCTCAAGATTTTAAGTTATCTATAGCTAGTAACCAAAACCTATATAGTTCCCTCAAAAGCCTCTTGCATTGATTACTTTATCTCTAATTATTACTATGAGAACAACAGCCCACATTTTCTTTACCACCTAAACAATCTTTGACATCCCTCTCTCTTTAATTTACCTACCAAAATAGCAGCAGTTACTTCCCTAAAACACTATTTTCATCATATTACTTCATTTCTCAAAAACTGTAATTCTAGCTATAGAAGAAACTGTGAACCAAACCATGGCATTTAAAGCCACCCATAGTGCCTGGACTCTATCTCCCTAATTCACTAATCTCCAACACAAACCCTTTTACTAGCCAAGCTGGCAGCAAAGTTCTAGCATATTTTAAATTTAAACACATGACGTTTCAAATCCTCTACTACAAACTTGCGATTTGTACTTGAGAACCATGAGATGGTTCTCTTTCCAAAAAAATTACAAGTTCTTGTTTACCTTAAATTTCTTTGCATCCTCCAAGAATAAGCCACCAGGATTATTTGAGGTATTCAATAAAAACCATTGACCTAAAACATTTAAAATAACAAACTAATACCTTACACCTTTGTTAACTGATATATTTCTGCTTTTATAGTCATAAATGAAATTTATATAAGCAAACTAACTTTCAATTTAATCAGTTTAATGTTTTCAAGAACAGATAATCTTGAAATTACAAAGTCTTCATTATTCTCTTTATTACTAGTATATTACAACTTTGGCAAATAAGTACTACTCTCTGTGCATACCTTTCCTTGTTCTGCATGTCTTTCAGTAAATGAATTTATCTCAGAACACCACTGAGATATAATATCAAATGCTGGAACTGGCCAATTCAGACAGGAGGCACTGATGAATGGATGTTCCGTTTGGTAAAATGCTGGCAGAAGTCCCAGGCAGCTGGCAAGAACTGAAAATTCTTCTTCTTCCTTTTAGACATGAAGTAGAAAATTCTAAAGACATTTCATCAAGAGCATTTTCCATTACAGATATTTTAAGTGTCATCCTCATCAGTTACTTTAGGACAATAAGAAAACTTTTTAAGTAACTGAAGAAAAGAGAGTAGGAAGAAGAGAGGAGAAATTTCCTAGCTGTTATATCCAAATAGCCCCACAATATGTCTCTTTGAAATTTAACTTCTGAGTGTTATAGCATCTGTTCCTTTTATAAATTTAGTTTTTATATACTGTTGTCATGTATCTGATAAATAATACAGATAATCTCCAGAACCTGTTTAAATATTATCACTGTCCAAATAGGCAGTAGTAGTAATATTAGTAATATCACTGAAATGGGCACATGCTAACAAACACAAAAATAATGATACTAAAGGTATTCTAAATATTTATCCCTTTCAGCTAGTCTAACATATGCTTGTATGACACTTCAATACAGATGTAAGAATTATACTATACATTCATATACTTTAAAAAATTAGCTGATTATAAAAACAAGGCTCCCTACTCTACCCTAAATCATACCTGGCAGCTAGGTAAATCCTCTCCAAAAAGGTGGTGCTGAAGAAGACCGGTGACTCTGAGGAAAGGTAAGCAGAAGTCTTGCAAGTACTTTTCCATGGATTCAGGAGACCAAGCAACAGAACTAACCTAAAGTTAAAAAAAGAAAGAAATCGGAACAATTCATTATGTAATAGATGTAGCTTAAAAAATTATATTCATAATGGCAACAAAATATCTTTTTTTTTAAACTAAATAGATACTATATCTGATTATAGACAGAACATACCATTGCACACTCCTGAGTCCCTTCTCCATGGTAAAACTTCCCTTTAGATAGTTCACTTATCACAAAGCTCAATAACACTTCATAAGTCTTTTCAGCATCACATGTATTCTGGAAAAATTGAAAATACTGTCATTCAAAATTACAAACATTTTACACTGAAAGAATATTCTATGAAGTATACCAAAAATACATCTGTGTTGACAATAGTTTTCAAGGATGTCAACTTAAATTTTTCAAATCTCTGCTTAAGAGAGTACATTTCTGGATTCACAATGAAATTGTGTAGGCAGTCAAAGTTACTCTAGCACTTCTTTACAAAACAGCATTTAAATTATTTAATGTGTATATAAATAAGCATATGTAAATCATACCTTTGGACCCAGTAATTCCCATTCCTGGGAATTCTTCGTAAGGAAATAATCCAAAAGAAAAAGGCTATATGCACAAGAGATTCACTGCAAGCACTAATGTAGTGAAAAATTAGACATGACTAAATGCAAAGTAGTTATTTAAATTATGGTATATCAGCCCAAGAGTATTTTATATATGCAATAAATATGATAAATTTGAGATACAGTAAAAATGTTTATATTATAACATGAAAGGAGTCAAATAAAAGTATATATACACTGGTTGAATTTATTAAAATAATTTAAAGTAAAAATAAAACAAGACATTTATTACACAACATGAAGATAATTACACTAAGTAATGGTCTACAATTTAGTGAAGTTTAATGATTATCTACTAATTTTTATAAGAAAGAAAAAGTAATAACTATTTATAAATTCAAATGTATTTCAGTAAAATCTTTACATATAAAGAAATGTACCTCTTCATATAATCACTGAGAAATTAAAGGCTGTGGCAAGTTATAATAAAATATAAAACAGGAAAAAGTCATAACTTTGCTATAGTGTTTATTCTACTCATTAACTATGCTTTTAAATAGTAAAACATAAGAACTGAATAAAGTAAGCAACATGGACTATAATTTCATCCTGAACTCTTAAGGCATTTATAGTCTGGCCTTCCGAGAGTTTATTACTCAATGATACTTAAGTCCTTCTATAGTTCCTCATTGTTTCTTGCACGTCAGTGCACTATTGTGATAGTTGGAGATATGTGTCAACTTGGCTGGACCACAATTCTGTGTGGTTTAAGCAATTGTGATGTAGGTTGTTCCAATGATGGGATCAGATGTGTATGTTTTGAGCAGCCAATCCACTGAAAGGGAGTTTCCCTAGGGGTGTGGCCTGCTTCCAGTATATTTATGAACATCCTGGGAAAAGAGACACTTTTCTGCGGATCCCGATTCTATTGTGCTGCCTACAACTGTCCGTGAGCGAACAACCCACCATTTGGCCTGGAGATCTTGGATTCATCATTTGTTGGAGTCAACAGCCAGTATACTGCCTGCCAACCTTGAGCTCCTCAGCCCCTGCAGCTGCGAGAGTCAGGAAAAGCTTCCAGCTTGACGTTTGATCCAAGAACTTGGGACTTGCTAGCTTCTGTAAGTGTGTGGGCCATTTTCCTAAGATAAATTTCTCTTTCTCTCTCTCTATAAGCTTTACTGGTTTTGTTTCTCCAGAGACCCCAGTCTAAACAACTCTCTTCAACTAGACTGTAAATTCTAAAATGTCAGGAACTATGTATTTCTATATCTCCTCTGCTTAACAGAACTCTGAGTGATAAATACCTGCTGGCTAACTGATGATTTTATTTCTGTGATGTTGGCATTTTGTTGTTGTTGTTCTTAGGTGCCGTTGAGTCATTTCTGACTCATAGTGACCCCATGAACAGCAGAACAAAACACTGCCCAATCCCGTGCCAACTCCACGATCCTTGCCATACTTGAGCCCATTGTTGCAGGCACTGTGTCAAGCCATCTCATTGAGGGCCTTCCCCTCTTTCATCGACCCTCCACCTTACCAAGCATGACATCCTTCTCCAGGGAATGGTCCCCTCTGACAACATGACCAAAGTAGGTGAGACAAGGTCTGGCCACTCTCGCTTCCAAAGAGCATTCTGACTGCACTTCCTCCAGGACAGATCTGTTGGTTCTTTTAGCAGTCCATGGTACTTTTAGCATTCTTCGCCAGCACCATAACTCAAAAGCATCAACTCTTCTTCGGTCTTCCTTATTCATTGCCCAGCTCTCACATGCATATGAGGCAACTGGAAATCATGGCCTGTGTCAGGTGCACCTTAGTCCTCAAGGAGACATCCTTGCTCCTCAGCACTTGCAGGAGTTCCTTCGTGGCCGACCTGCCCAGTGCTACATGTTATCTAATGTCCTGACTGCTGCTTCCATTGGCGTCAATTATAGAACCAAGCAATGTGAATTCTTTGACAACCTCAATCTTCTCTCCATTTATTATGATGCTTATTGGTCCAGTTGTGAGGATTGTTTTTTTCTTTATATTGAGACGTAATCCATACTGCAGACTGTATTCTTCAATCTTCATCAGTAAGTGCCTCAAGTCATCCTTACTTTCAGCAAGCAAAGTTGTATCATCAGCATATCTCAGGTTGTTAATGATTCTTCCTCCAATCCTGATGCCATGTTTTTCTTCATATAGTCCAGCTTCTCGGATTATCTGCTCAGCATATAGATTGAATAAGTATGGGGAAAGGATACAACCCTGACACACTTCCTTCCTGATTTTAAATCATGTAGTGACACCTTGTTCCGTTCGAACGACAGCCTCCCGATAAATGTACAGGTTCCTCATGAGTACAATCAAGTGTTCAGGAATTCCCATTCTTCTCAATATTATCCATAATTTGTCATGATCCACACAATCAAATGCCTTTGCATAGTCAATAAAACACAAGTAAACATCTTTCTGGTATTCTTTGCCTTGAGCCAAGATCCATCTGATAGCAGCTAAGATATCCCTTGTTCCATGTCCTCTTCTGAAGCCAGCTTGCACCTCTGGAAGTTCTCAGTCAATACACTGCTGCAACCGTTTTTTAAATTATTTTTAGTAAGATCTTACTTGCATGCAATATTAATGATATTGCTCAATAATTTCCACATTCTGTGGGATCAACTTTCTTTGGAATGGGTACAAATATGGATCTCTTCCAATACTGTTGGCGTTTATGACCTCAGAACTTGCCTGAGTGTGCTTCTTTTAAAAATCAACTCTTTGCTCTATTTTAAATTACTCCTCAGTTTTCAGCCATATTCACTCAGCCACGTAGAGATATCACATCCTGATACTAAACTATGAAAGTATCTCCAATTTTAGGAACTGTTCTCCTTACATCATGTGACCTACAACCCACCTTGGTCCAACTAAGCAACAAGATGATTATTTGGCAAATATGATGACCTATAGGCTAGAATGAATCAATATTCCACTGAATATCAGTATCAATAGCATACTGTGTTTTAAAATTGACTTAATCAAAATTGTTCGTAGATAGATAAAGGTCATTTGGCCTTAAAATATAGAAAATTCTGAAGAAAATAATACCATAGATTTGCTACTATATTAATCAAGTGACAAAAATATAAATGAAATAAAGAAAAGGGTCAACAGTTGAGAGATACAAGAGAGTTTGTGTCAGGTACAATATTTTGTCATGAAATTACAGTGCTTCTTAAATTTCCAAAGGGGTGACATATTCTTTAGGTATATGATGGATGCTATACTTCCACCTCCTAGCAAATGAACAAAATAAAACAAACCTATCCAGAAACACTAGATCAAGAAATCCTGGTATAGACTCTTCTAGCACAAATGTCACCGACCAAAAAGAATTTATACTAACTGATGATATTCCAGCAGAATAAAACCTCACTACCAAATTAAATCTAATGGTGGTGGTGTTAGGGTCATCGAGATGATTCCAACTCATAGTCACCCTATAGACAACAGAATGAAACAATGCCCAGGCCTGGCCATCATCACAATCCTCATTATGCTTAGCCCATCCTTGCAGCCACTGTGTCAATCTGTCTTGTTGAGGGTCTTAACCTTTTTCTCTGACTCCACTTTACATGCATGATATCCTTTATCAGGGACTGATCCCTTCTGCCAACATGACTAAAGCAGGTAAGACGAAGTCTAGCCATTACTTCTAAGAAACATTCTGACTACAGTTCTTCCAGGACAGATTTGTTCCTTCTTCTGGCTGCCCAGGGTACTTTCAGTATTCTTTGCCAACACCCCAATTCAAAGGCATCAGTTCTTCTTTGGTCTTCCTTATTCATTGTCCATCTTTCACATGCAGATGAGGTGACTGAAAATACCATAGCTTGGGTTGGGTGCATCTTAGTTTCAAAGTAACATCTTTGGTCTTCAATGACTGGACAGCAGTGAGGTTTTTTTTTTTTTTTTTTTTCAAGCTGTTACATTGTGGGGAATTGCAGTCAATGCCATAAAACAAAATGTGTACAAACTGCTGTATGGAAAATGAATTTGATCTGTAAACTTTCACCCAAATCACAATAAAAATTATATATATATATAAAAAAAGTCTTTTGCAGAAGATGTGCCCAGTGCAATACAATTTCTTTTTCTGACTGCTGCGTCCATGGGTGTTGATTGTGGCTCTAAGTAAAATGAAATCATAGATAACGTCAATCTTTATTCTATTTACTGTGATGTTGATTATTGGTCTAGTTGTGAAGATTTTCATTTTCTTTATGCTGAAGTGTAATAATGCATGTTGAAGGCTGTACTCTTTGATGTTCATCAGTAAGTGCCTTGAGTCGTCTTCACTTTCAGCAAGCAATGTTGTATCATCTACATAACACAGGTTGTTGATTAATTGTCATCCTATCTGATACCGTGTTCTTCTTCATATAGTCCAGTTTCTTGGCTTATTTTCTCAGCATACAGATTGAAAAGGATGGTGAAAAGATACAACCCTGATGCATACCTTGCCTGATTTTAAACCATGCAGTATTTCCTTGTTCTGTTCGAACGACTGTCTCTTGGTCTATCTACAGGTTCCTCATGAGAATAATTAAGTGTTCTGGAGTTCTCATTCTTCACAATGTTATCCATAATTCGTTATGATCCACACAGTTAACGGCCTTTGCATAGTCAATAAAAAACAGGTAAACAACTTCCTGGTATTCTTCGCTTTCAGCTAAGATCCATCTGGCATCAGCAATGATATCTCCCATTCCATATCCTCTTCTGAATCCAGCTTGCATATCTGGAAGTTCCTTGTCAATATACTGCTACAGTCGTTTTTTAATTATCTTCAACAAAATTACTTGTGTGTGGTATTAACAGTATTGCTTGATAATTTCCACATTTTTTTGGATCATCTTTCTTTATAATGGGCTGAAATATGGATCTATTCCAGTTCGTTGGCCAGGTAGCTGTCTTCCAAATTTCCTGGCATACACAAGAAAGTGCCTTAAGTGCTACATGTGTTTGCTGATATATTTCAACGGGTATTCCATCAACTCCTGGAGCCTTGTTTTTCGCCAACTCCTTCAACGCAGCTTGGACTTCTTCCTTTAATCCGTTGGCTCTTAAACATACACTACTTCCTGATGTCAAATGATTCTTTTTGGTACAGTGACTATGTATTCCTTCCACCTTCTTTTGATGCTTCTTGCATTGTTCAATATTTTGCCCATAGAATCCTTCAATACTGCAATTCGAGGCTTGATTTTTTTTCTTCAGTGCTTTCAGCTTGAGAAATGACAACTGTATTTTTCCCTTTTGGTTTTCTAATTCCAGGTCTTTGCACATTTCCTTAAAATATTTTACTTTGATTTCTTAAGTCACTCTTTGAAATCTTCAGTTCAGCTCTTTTATTTCAACATTTCTTCCTTTCACTTTAGCTATTCTCCATTCAAGAGCAAGTTTCAGAGTCTCTTCTGACATCCATTTTGGTCTTTTTTTCTTTTCCTTTTTAATGACCTTTTGCTTTCTTCATGTATGACATTCTTGGTTTCATCCCGCAACTTGTCTGATGTTCAGTCATTAGTGTTCAATGTCTCAAATCTATTCTTCAGATGGTCTCCAAATTCAGATGAGATATACTCAAAGTCACATTTTTGGCTCTCATGGACTTGTTTTAATTTTCTTTAGCTTCAACTTGAAGTTGCCCCTTCAAAAATATGTAGTACCTATATTTTTACCAGGAGCTCTGGTGGCACAGTGCCTAAAGCATTTGACTGCTAACCAGAAGGCTGGTGGTTACTATTTTAAGGCCAGATTATATCTGGCAAAATCTGTTTTCATTAGAATTACCAGACCCAGGGACAAGGAATTATAGAGAGAGAATGAATGAGTGAAACTCAATGGAAAAAGAAAAGAAAGAAGGGTGGAAGGGAGTAACGGAAGGAAAATGAAGTTCAGAAAAAAAGAAATTAAAAACAAAAGAAATAAATAATTCAGAAATCTAGTATACAAGTCACAGTGATATATTTCATCATTCATAAATATAACTGTTGCTATTATTTACAATCTGTATTGTATATAAATGTTTAAATCTATTGTAGAAAAGTTAGTAATATGGCAAACTACAGATATGTCATTTTCTTTCTTTTCATTCACTAATTTATATGGCTATAAACTAATCATTTTAAATTTATATTCTGATAAGAATCTGGCTCATATTAGGTAGTTTATTAAATATTTTTTTAAGTAACTAACAATTATCAAATTGAGAAGGAGCAATGACAGAACAGTTACTCAAATTACTTCATGTTCCCTCCATCATAGATTTACAACTGTCTGATTTTTTATTGTATTAAGGTCACATTTTAGTAAATAATCAAATGAGGAGATTTAATTCTAATTTATATCAATATTTTAGATGTGTAATTTTTCATGATTAGACAACTTACTAACGAAACATTAAAACAATGACACAGCATAGAAACCTAATGCATTTGATTTGAATATTAAAAGTCCAAATACAGATTAGAGTACCCCAGAAAAAAGAAATACAATTGCAGAAGGCAAAATTATTCAAGAATCAACTAGGAAAAAGGAAGGAAAATCACTCAATGAAAAGACAAAGCTCTATAAGAATTTAGGATAATAGAATTTTACAAGGAGCTCTGGTGGTTTAGTGCCTAAAGCATTTGACTGATAACCAGGAGGCTGGTGATTCAAACCCACCAGCCACTCTGTGAAAGGAAGAGTGGGCAATTTACTTCCTTAAGATTTACCACCTCGGAAACCCAAAGGGGGATCACTATGAGTCAGAATCAACTGGATGGCAGTGAGTTTGGTTTGATTTTTTTTTAATAAATTATGAGGACTGAACCTCTCATTTTCCTTTGAGAAAGCTGCGGCCCAGGGAGTTTTTACATCATGACCTAAAAAATTACATCCTAATGGTAGGTATTTGGCCTAGGACCTAGGTTCAGTGGCCAACTAATCAATATCCCAAATTAAGACACACTGAACTTTTTGATGATACTATATTAAATTTTTCTACCCATAGCGATGTGGTAGTAAACTGGTGATAAAATTATACTGAACGTATTTTATGTACTTACTAGTTCTTCCTCCTTTGATAACACAGATGCAATTTTAACAAAAAGTTATTAATGAGGTTTAAAAACTCTTTAACACTTTGTAAGCCAGTCAAAAGGCTTGATTACACTATACCTCTTACCTTTTTCCTAAAATAAACACTAAAGCAATTTTCTTATTTTTACTTATCTATAAAGCTAAGACACTCAGCTCAGTTATCTGGTTCTATAATATCCAATTTGTTCTCAAGCCATTGAAAATATTTACATTTAACTGAACTGTGCATAACTTTTCTAAATTGTTTACATAATTTCAAGAGGACTCCTGTGAATTTGCTAAGAACTTTTATATATTCTCATGGGAAAAAGTATTTGAAGAAGCTTAATTAAGAGAAGATAAGGACTTGCAAATTTACAAGTAGAGAGTCCAAAGGCATCTCTGGATAATGACTAGGAATAGAGATAAGGAGAAGAAAAGATGACAGTTAAATAGATAAGTGCACAGACATCTTGTTACCTGCTCATTGTGTTAGCATAATTTGTATAACTTCTCTAAGTTTAAGGCTTGCTGCAAAGGCAAAACAGGACTGACCAAATATGAAGGATAAAGTATAAAGTTTTGAGATAGATGAAAAAGGCCTCATTGCTCAAGAAAAGTATTTTTAAACATTTTTAGTCTAAATGTGCTCCATTTCCAATTAAAATACCATCAATAACTCATTTTGTCTTTTAAACATTTAATCTCACTTACTCCTCTCCCCAACATAAATGAGTTCACTGAACTACTAAATGCCAAATTCAGACGAGACAAACCTTTTTGAGAGCTCCCATGTGTTTCCAAGCTGACCTGTCTTCCTCATTACATTTAACTGAAAGTGAGGCAAGAGCCTGTGTGTAGAGTAGTGTAAAAAGCACCTTCACAATGCAGGTAAAGTGGTCTATAAAAGAAAGAGATCATCATTATTTGTTCAGAAGCTAGACATTTTGTATTCAAGATAATGTAATAACGTATGTCTTTATACATGTAATTGGTTTTTGTTCAACTGATGTAGTTACTTACTAAAATGAAATTATAAGGTACTATTGTATTTGCTCTGGTGGCATAGTGCTTAAGGCATATGACTGCTAACCAGAAGGCTGGCGGTTCAAACCTGGGAAGGAAGGTTGGGCAATCTACTTCTGTAGTGATACCTCCTCGGAAACCCAAGGAGGGGTCCCTATGAGTTGGATCCGGCTCAATGGCAGTTTT
>NW_006921588.1:30920309-30942988 GCF_000298275.1 Orycteropus afer afer
ACATATACATATATACACACATATATATATATTTATATATTTTTACATATTTATATATATATATATTTGCTAACCAACAGATCTGAAATTATAAAAGCAAAGCTCTTTATTCATCCATGGTATATATGTGAATTAGAAGCATTTGGCATAGTGGAAAGTGTGCTCCATCTTAGAGGATCAGAATGTTGTTAATGTCACTCAGTCTTGAAATAACTGCATAACCATGGCAAATCCCTTACAGGGCACCACGTCCTCAATAACAAAGTCTATGAGCTTGAATGTTTAAAATCAATGGGTGAAGGGAAAGTCAGTATTACAAAAGTGTGTGACCAGCACAATGACAAAAGGGAAAAGGAAGATACAGAATTATGCACAAAAGATATAGATAACAGAGGCAAATACTATTACATGCACAATACTGCATAAACAGATGAGAAGATTGGGTATGGGTAGGTGAACAGGAATATACCCATGACCACAGACAGATCTGGCTGAAGATATACTTACATGTGTATTTGTGCTACAAAAAAAATCTATATACATTATAGAACCAACAGGGGACAGGGTTGGAGTAGCTTCTCAGTGACAACCAAGCCCCTTGAGGGAAAAGGTCACTGGGCCTGCAGGCTCGGGATGATGGTCTAAGGGAACATCAAGCTCAATTGGCATAACACAGCACATAAAAATCTTGTTCTACACCCTACTTTGGTGAGTAGCAATTGAGGTCTTAAAAGCTTTCAAGCAGTCTTCTAAGATGCAACTATTGCTCTCCCCTTGTCTGGAGTAAAGAAGAGTGAAAAAAATCAAAGTTATATGGAAACAATTAGTCCAAGGATATGATGGACCATAGGGACCTTAGCCTTCATGACCCGAAACCGAAGAACTGGATGGTGCCTAACTGCCAATGCCAACTACTTGGAAATGGATCAAAATTGGAGATCCTGGATAGAGTGGGAGGAAAAATGTGGAACAAAATTCAAAAACACAAAAATGACCAGGTTGGATAGAGGCTGGTAGAAACCCCAAAACTACGGCCCTGAGTTATCCTTTGGGCCTGGAACTGGACTCACTCATTGATTAGCTCTCAGCCAAACAGCAGAAAGGTCTACAAGCAGAACACCTAGCCCAGGAAGATGCACCCACCTACCCTAAAGAGATGCACCCCTTGGATCAATCAACCGTGAGACACCAGAACAGCAGCATCTGAACAGAAGCAAAGTTGGACAGACAGGAATACACAGACAAGAAGGACATAGGGAAGGGGTAGTTGATGGGAGGAGAGCTATTTATTGTTGAGATTGTAATCAAGGCTGTGAAACCAAATGTGCATGAACTATTGAGAGTAAAACTAATCTGCTTTGTAAATTTGCACCCAACCCCCAATTAAAAAAAAAAAAAATCAACACTCCATTTACCTCCAAAGAACATGAGAAAGATCATGTAAGTTAAAATAAACAAACACATTGATACTCTAAGCACTTTGAGTTTCAGAATTCAATGGAAAGTATAACAATGCAAAAACAGTAGTAATAATACATAAAATGTCTGTCAACTTCTGGCACACATTCCTATGTGTCATCAAGTTGGTTCCAAATCATAGCAACCCTACGTACAAGAGAATGAAACACTGGCCAGTCCTGTGCCATCCACACCATCATTGCTATGCTTAAAGCCTATCGTTGCATTCACTCTACCAATCCATCTGGTTGAGGCATGATATTCTCCTCCAGGAAATGATCCCTTCTGACAAGACCAAAGTAGGTGAGATCAAGTCCCATCATTCTCACTTTCAAGAGCATTCTGGCTATACTACCTCCAAGACAGATTTGTTCATTCTTCTACCAGTCCACAAAAAAAAAAAAAAAAAAAAAAAAAATTCACTGCCATCGAGTCAACTCCGACTCATAATGATCTCTCCTTGGGCTTCCGAGGCAGTATCTCTATGGAGCTCTGGTGGCATAGTGCCTAAGGCACTTGACTGTTAACCAGAAGGCTGGCGGTTCAAACTCACCAGCCACTCTCAGAAGGAAGGTTGGGCAATCTACTTCCATAGTGATACCACCTCAGAAACCCAAAGAGGGATTACTATATGAGTCAGATCTGACTCCACAGCAGTGCGTTTAGTTTTTTTTTTTTTTTTTTTAATCTCTATGGAAGTAGATTGCCCAATCTCCTTTCCAAGGAGTGGCTGGTGGTTTGAAGCACCAGCCTTCTGGTTAACAGCCAAATGCCTTAGGCACTATGCCACCAGAGCTCCCAGTCCATGGTATATTCAGTATTCTTTGCCAATGGCACAATGCAAAAGCATCAACTTCTCTTCAGTCTTCCTTAATCATTGTCCAGTGCTCACATCCATATGAGGCTACTGAAAATACTGTGACTTGGGTCAGATGCACCTTAGTCTTCAAAGTGACATCTTTGTTCTTTCATACTTCAAAGAGGTCTTTTGTAGCACATTTGCCCAATGCAATATGTCATTTGATTTCTTGACTGCTGTTTCTATGGGCACTGATTATGGATCCAAGTAAAATGAAATCCCTGACAAGTCAATCTTTTTTTCATTTATCATGATGTTACTCATTGGTCCAGTTAGGAGGATTTTTATTTTATGTTGAGGTGTTATCCATACTAAAGACTGTAGTCTCTGATCTTCATCAGTAAGTGTTTCAAGTTCTCTTTGCTTTCAGCAAGCAAGGCTTATCACCTATGTGTCGTAAGCTGCTAAAGAGTCTTCCTCCAAGCCACGTTCTTCATAGAGTCCAGCTTCTCAGATGATGTGCACACATTAGGCACTTAATGAACGGTAGCTTACTAATCTTAATTAACATTTGCATATGCCTAACAACTTAGACAATTTCCTCAAATGTCTGTTCAATCCTCTTAACAGTCTCAGTTGGGCAAATGAGGCTTGGAAGGATGGGTCTGTCAGAGCTAATAAGCACCCACGTCTGAACTTGAATCCATATAAGTCTTTTTACTTCAGATTCAGTATTCCTTCTATTATGTTATGCTGCTTTCCCAGTAAGTGGTACTATCATTCAATCAGTTGCTAGATTAAAAAAAACTTGTAGGCATCCTTAATAATCTGCTGCCTCCTTTACCTCACCTTCAAACAGTCACCAAGTCCTGTCAATTTTACTTTTAAATATTTCTCATGTCAATTCTGCCACTCTGGACCAGGTTTCTGTTCTTTCTTGCCAAGGCCTATAATCCCAGTTTAAGTGGTTTTGGTGGGGGCTCTCAAGACCACTCTCAGATCTCAGCAAATGACAGGATACAAAGTATCCTAAAATCAGCAAAGGAGAATTACATGGGGTGAAGTCCAGAAGAAAAGTCTAGAATCCTTTCCTAGTGGAGTCACACAGATATTCACTAAATTCCCCCAGCAACAAGTTGCAATGATGCTTATGAAATGTCTACCAAGGAAATTCCTTAAGGACTCAGTACACTGGGTTTTTACTAGGGGCTAGTTGTGTAAGTACCCTCTGACTAGTATGTACCAACCTTTCAAACTCCAAAAGGTGTTCAGCATAAACCACATTGTTTGTACAAACAATTTATGTACAGTAAGCCACTTTTACCAGTTCTGGGAAATGAGGATAATAACACCACCCACCTTTAAAGAATTAAATGAAATAAAGTTTACATGCTTTAATACTTCAAAACTGATTGAAAAAGGCAAGTACTCACTAAATAGCTTTTGTTGTTGATAACACTATTTATACTGCTTATTTGATATCCACAGGTATTTCAATTCACAGCACCTACGGTGAGCAACGAGAAAGCACCAAAGCATTTTACAAAGCAGAGTGGTAATGTAAGGTTTGCATTTTGGAATATTCACTGCTGATGCCTAGAAGAAAAGGACTGAAACTGGGCAAGAGTTGAGGCAGGTAGCAAAAGTACTACGCATGGGAAATTAAGATGGTGTGAATTAAGGAAGAGCAATAAGGATGGAAAAAAATGGACCAAATTAGATAACTCTTTAGATAACAGAAATTGCAGGATTTGTTAGGCATTTGGAGGTAGAAGATGATGGTAGTTTCTCATTATACGAAGGGTAGATGTTAGTAGCATTGAGTGAAATTGAAAAACTGTGTGTTTGGGAAAAAGATGAACTGAACCTTATATATATTAAGTTTGAAGTCTATGTAGAAATTTGGGTCTAGAGCTTACTATGTAGTTGTAGTATGGAGCTGAAGATTTGAGAATCATCAGAGGATACAGTTGAAGCTATGGTAAAGGAATGAGATAAAATTAAAAAGGAAGGAGAAAGGAACAATACATCAAGTGGTGCCAGGAAGAGGTAAATGAAAATAAATAGAAAGAGATAGGCATAGGAACAGGAAAAAATGTTATCATTAAAGTCAAGAGAAGAGAGTAGTCCATCACTTAATTAAATGTTTTAGTAGAATGATGATAACTATAGAATATTCTGCTAAACACAAACAAAAAGATCTTAAGCAGGAGATAATATTTTACCACTCACATATAGTTTCTTTTCACTGGGAACTTTATAAGTTTTTATTATATTAAAAAGAGACAATCCATTAAAAGAAATGACAACTACTATAAGCATGTGGTGTAGTGGCTAAGACACTTGACTGCTAACCAGAAGGCTGGCGGTTCAAACCCACCAGCCACTCCTTGGAAGGAAGGGTGGGCAATCTACTTCCGTAGTGATACTGCCTCAGAAACAGGGGTCGCTATGAGTTGGAGCCCACTCGATGGCAATGACTTTGGGTGTCTTGGGAGCTCTGGTGGCATAGTGCCTAAGGCATTTGACTGCTAACCAGAAGGCTGGCAGTTCAAACCCACCAGCCACTCCTTGGAAGGAAGGTTGGCCAATCTACTTCTGTAGTGGTACTGCCTCGGAAACCCAAGGAGGGGTCACTATGAGTTGGGTTTGACTCGACGGCACATAACAATAACAACAAAAACATAAGCATATTTTAGCTTCTCAGTATAGCAAAGTACTAATTTCTGTTTTAGTAAGTTTTTATCTGTCTTTATTATAATTTTTAAAATATTTAAACTGGCAGTTTAAAAAGTCATAGGTTAACCTTAAGTTCTCACATTAATTTAGCAATTATTTATTTACTGAATGCTTGTTGTTGTTGTTGAGTGATGTGGACATGATTTTGACTCAAAGCAAGCCCATGTGGCAGGGTAGAGATGCTCCATAGGGTTTTCCTGGCTGCACTCTTCATGGAAGCAGATCACCAGGTCCTTCTCCCACAGAATTACTGGGTAGATTGGAACCATCAACACTTCATTGTAGTTGAAGGCTTAACTGTTAGGTCAAGCAGCTCCTTTTACTGAATGATTATCAGGTGTGAAACCAATGTCCTTTAGGGACTTTAGGAAAAACAAGAAATCAGTCATGTGAGATGTATATAAGACAAACCAGTTATACCTTCCAAGGTTGCAAAATAAAACAAAGTCCTTCCAAATACAATTATCAAATTTTAAAACGGAGAAAAAGGATTGAACATCCACCTTCAGTTAATGTTTTTTTTTTTTTTTAAAAAAAAAAAAACCCACTATCAATCCACCTAAGGGTGAAAGAAGGAAGATAAAGGCTTAAAGTATCTTAGAAGTAACCAGACTAAAAACGATTTTAAATTTTATGGTAGTGAAAAATTGCTAAGAGAATTAAACTACCAAATAGGTACAATATCTACCTAATTAACCAGATTTCAGAAGATTTATATGCATTCTTATTTGTACACAATTTATCATTTAAAATTTTTTTGAAACATTATCGTTCATGAAACAAAACAATATTTTCAATGGATATCACATATAAATCTTTGCTTATACTCCTGATATTTTTTCTGAGTATAAAACCCTGTTGTTGTTGTTGTTATGTGCTGTCGAGTCGGACCCGACTCATAGCAACCCCTCCTTGGGTTTCCGAGGCAGTATCACTACGGAAGTAGATTGTCCCATTGGAAGGAAGATAAAACCCTAGAAAAGGAGTAAGTAGTGTATAGCATATCAACATTAAACGGAGTAAGGGCTTGACTCTGGAATGATACCAGCAAAATCTGAGTAAACCAGATTTTTGTCAGTGAATAGGGCATAAAAACAAGGTGAGAAATGTTTAAAAACTAATAATTGAATAGTTATTGAGTACCCACTCTATGCAGTGACATTAGTGCTGGAATTACATCCATTTTAAATGGGTAATAATATTGTGGTTATGTTTGTTAAAAGAATACTTATCTTTTAGAGATACATATTGAAGGCTATAGGGATAAAATGACATGATGTCTAGGATTTGCTTCAAAAATAAGCCAGGGTAGGAAGGAGGAGGGAGTAGATGAGGATATAAATAAAACAAGAGTCACCATGAGTTGATAATTGGTAGGTACATTAAACTCTGCTCTCTACTGTTACATAATTTGAAATACTCTAAAATTAAAAAAAGTTTATTTTATGCTTTGGTTTTTAAGAAAGCAAAACCGAGTTATTTTCTTCTTTAATGTGAGTGGAAAATAATATGCACCCTACTATTTCTCCTCACAGGCCCTGCTTATGGCTCCTGAAAGGAGAGGATAACCTATAATCACCAATGCCAAATGCTCCAGAAACTCCTGAGGAGTCTGTATCCTATACACCATGGTCAAAAACAGAATCGTGAAGCTCCACTATGACAGAGGGGTGGGAAAGGACAACAACATGATCCTAACCTGAGTAAATGACCCTCCTAAAAAGATAATGATGTAAGGTTTTAATCTCTAGAGGTTTAAAAAGAAGGAAGAATTCTAGTCAAAGTCTAAGTTTTATGTGGATCTTCCAAGAGGGCTTCTTAAAAGAGAGGGTGAATTTCCTCTCCCAACTCTATCCTGCTGCCTAAAGTAAGATGGATGGCTGGAACTCTAGCAGCCATGGTGGAACATGAAGATGAGAGCCAACCATAACAACTCTGGTGCTGCGAAGTAGAAGGACCTGGCCTGCCTACCTCCAGACTTCTTTTTACATGAAAGAAAGATAGACTTCTATCTTATTTAAGCTATTGTGTTATTATGGGTTTCTTTTCTGTTGTATAAAGCCAAACCTGATCCAAAGTGATAAAATTTCCTTCACCTTCGATATGGAGAATTTATCATGAAATCTGAAGATAATCATGAATCAAAGTTAACTCTTAAGTTTAATCTTTGGAGACCAGTGATGTGATAGGTATTATGACGGTTAAGATATAAGGACATGAAAAAAGATAATATTTAATTTGTGTTTCTGATGACACAATTGGTGTAAAAAGATCTTTCAACCTGAAAATAGTGTTAAACATTAGAAAGTTTAAGAGGTGGCCAGGTAGGCGTCTGCATCACCTATTTTCAGATAAAACCATGAAAGCCATGAACCATTGCAGAAAACATAAACATTAATATTTTTCTTCATCTCCTTTCTTCTTCTAATAACAACCAATAACTAAACAGGTACACAAATAAATACTGTAACAATAAATACAGCTTACAGTAAACATACAGACACAGACAGTCCCTGGGTTACAAACATAGGACTTATCTACAACCCATAGTTATGAACCAACCCCATAAAGCCTATTAAAAATTCGAGGTACATACTATGGTCCATAATAATTAATAGGCACTACTTTGTGATCCCATCAAAACATTTTTTTTTTTACTGTATTATTACATTAACAATGTTTGTGTCTCTGGATGTGTTTAATTTTTTTAATGCAAAGA
The DNA here is from genome assembly GCF_000298275.1 of Orycteropus afer afer. Lineage (NCBI taxonomy): Eukaryota > Metazoa > Chordata > Mammalia > Tubulidentata > Orycteropodidae > Orycteropus > Orycteropus afer. Next base: position 30,928,025 of record NW_006921588.1, read on the forward strand.
AAGGTATATTATGTACTCCATACTAAAACATTTGTCTACCAAACAATATTTTTTAAATGATATTTTTACAGCATGGTTATTAACTGAATATTGTGCATTTTTATGTAGGAATTTTCCTTAATCTATTCTATTCATTTAATCATTATTAGTAAATCAAGCACATCTGCCTTCTTATACTTTTATATTTTAGAAAACACTGCTAAATCTGTGATGAATTAAATTGACTAGATTCAGTTAATTCAATATATTACATTCTCTCTGGCATTAATTTCACCTTCTGTTGAAACTCAGAACCAACAGTTAACAGATGCTCTCTGATGATGAGGAAGTTCCACCAGTTGTAGCTCTCAGTTAGACAATGATACCACAGGCCCTTTTTCTTCACTGAAATCTTTTTCTTTTTAGATTAAATTCTAATTATAGAAACAAAATTACTTTTCTATATCAAGTTTTCTCTCTCCTTTTAGCTTTTCAGGTTCAAGTAATACTATACTTGTATGTAAAATGTATAATTTAAATAAGATATATAACTTCAAGACATTACAAAACAAAGTAATACTGCTTTAAAGTCTTATATTTCAAAATCAGTAGTAATAACACTACTAGTGTTAACTGGAAGAGAGCAATCAGGAGGAAACCTACATGACTCCAAGGTAACTGATTTCCTAAAGTCAAAAAAATTAACCAAGTGACACAAAGAATCAAAAGAATTTTAAACTAATTTTACAAAGAGATCATTTTTAATAAGGCCATTTAACAAGTTTAGATTTTACAGTCTGCAAACATAAAATAATTTAATGATAAAATTCATTTACAGTCAAACATACAACATACAAAAAAGCAACATTAAAAAGTATCTAAAGTTTGTGGCAATCCTCAATAAGTTAAACACAGAATTATCATATGACCCAGCAGTTCTACTCTTAATATACACCCAAAAGAACTGAAAATTGATGTTTAAACAAAAACTTGTCCAAGAAGGTTCACAGTAGCACTGGTCACAATAGCCAAAAGGTGGAAACAATTCAAATGTTCACAAATGGATTAAGTAATAAACATATGTGTATATACATACAAGAGAATATTGCTCAGCCTAATAGAATATTACTCAGCTATAAAAAGGAATGACGTATTGATATAAGGCACAATATGAATGAATCGTGAAAATACTATGCTACTAAAAGAAGTCAGACATGAAAGGCCAGATATGGTATGATCACACTTACATAACGTATCCAGAATAGGTAAATTCATAGAGACCAAGCGCAGATTGGTGGCTGCCAGCGGCTCAGAGAGGGGTGAATGGAGAATAGCAGTTAAAGGTATAGAGTTTCCTTTTGCAGAGATAAAATTGTTTCGAAAGTAGACAGAGGTGGTGGTTGCACACAGTGAATGTACTAAACCCTAAACCAAACCCATTGCCAGTAAGTTGATTCTGACATAGTGACCGTAGAGGACAAAGTAGAACTGCCCAATTGTGTTTGCAAGGCTATATTTACAGAAGCAGACTGCCACATCTTTCTCCTGCAAAGCAGTGGCTGGTCAGCTAAAACCACCCAACTTTCAGCTAACAGCCAAGCACTTAACCAATGCGCTACCAAGACTTCTTTTGTCAATTTACTAACGGCCACTCAATTATTCACTTTAAAATGGCTAAATTTAGTTATGTGAATTCACCTCATTTAAAAAAAAAAAAAGCTGAACAATTTGATGGTTTCTCGAAATGTTAAATAGAGAATTACCACATGACTGTACAATTCTACTCCTAGGCATATACCCAAGAGAAAAAGGAAAATACATGTACAAAGACTTGTACTTGAATATTCATATAAGCATTAATCATAATGGCTAAAATATGGAAAAATCTAAATGTCTATCAATTGCGAATTGATAAACAAAATGTGACATATCTGTGTAAGGGAACACTACACAGCAATAAAAAGGAACAAACTATTGGTACATGGAACAACATTTTAAACCAAACCAAACTCACTGCCATCAAGTTGATTCCAACTCAGAGTGACCACCTTTGGGTTTCTGAGGCAGTAATCTTTATGGAAATAGATTGCCCAGTCTTTCTTCTGTGGAGTAGCTGGTGGGTTTGAACCACCAACCTTCTGATTAGCAGTCAAATGCCTTAGGTACTACATCACCAGAGCTCCTTGGAACAACATTGATAGACCTATAAAACTTATGCTTAGTAAAAGAAGCTTGTATGACTCAACTTACACATAATTTCTACAAATGCAAAACTGTAGAAAAAAAGCAGATCAGAGATTGCCGGGACCACAGCCAGGGCCAGGAGAAGGGACTTAGGACAAAAGGGTAAAGTGAAATTTTGGGGGTAATGGATGTGTTCTAAAACTGATCATACTCATGGTTGCACAACTGTATAAATTTATAAAACTTACTGAACCGTTAAAATAGGGGGAAAAAATCTGGTGTATAATGTTACAAGTAACACTAAAGTAACTAAAACTGCTAGCATTAAAATGGAAAATGTGTGCAATTTACAGCAGTTATTAAATTGTAAGTTCCTATTATACCACTGTTCATGAAAAAAAAACTTTTGGTTGTGAAAAATATTTTCAATTAAAATAATACATTCACAACATTAGTAAAAATATTATGCTTGTTTGTTAGTGACATTTTATTCTTTTAAGAATTTCCTATTACATGAAATATCAGTTTGTCTATATTGAAAATAAGTGATTACTTTGTTCTCTTAAGTAAAAAGTTTTATTGGAAGATCAAATTGAACTACACACAAAGAATATCTCCCTATTAACAAGGTATTTATACACTCACATATGTTCATTGTGATATAATAACAAAAAAGCAAAACAAAACACTTAGCTTTCCAATATAGAATGATTAATGATTTGATGGAATATATTGAAAATTGTCAAGTGAAAACTAATGGAAGATGACGGAGGAATAATAAAAATACTGCTAAAAAGATCAATCATGGGAGAACAGAAGAGCAGTGTATGCACAGTGAGACCGCTCCAGGGGCAGGAGTGCACAGGAGGGAAGGGCACAGGGGCAGAAGTTAACTATAGGGAGGAAGTGGTAAGACAGCTGTTACACTGTGGGAAATTGTAGTCAATGTCATGAGACAAAATATGTATGAACTGCTGTATGGAAAATGAAATTGCTCTGTAAACTTTTACCCAAATCATAATAAAAATTTTATCTATATCTATATCTAATATAAAATTAATGCTCTTAATATTTAGTGCTATGATATTAGTACCAAGTAAAAATGGTAAGTCATCAAATTTGAATAACTCTATGATTATTATATTGAAATGTATATGCATGAAGATAGGGTAGGAGAATTAAACCTGACATTTTGCTTTATTTTCCAAATTTCGTTTTGTCTTGTCACTTTAATTTTTTTTAAAGCAATGGTTTTCAGAGCATTTTCCCCACATATTTACCATATTATAGACTAGAAAGCTGAAAAGAATAGACTCACGAGGGAAAAAACAAAGTATCTTTCTTTCATTGTCATCTTCTATAGATATAATCACTATTTACCAACAGTAGAAAAAAATAATGTTATGTATCACACAAAATTTCCATCAGACTCAATACTATATTTGTCCCTACGACCACTAAAATAAGCATTATACATAGTACATAACCTAAGAATCTGACTTACAAAGACGTACCTTTGTGTAAGGGTTGTGGCATCATTAGAATCTGGATGAGCAAAAGGGATGTAACATCATGATAAAAAATTGGAACCTCAAGCTGTTCTTCATTCCCTAGCCTAAAAGAAAAATACACAATCACTATGGACACTATTGTGTATCTTTTCATTAATTTTATATTTCACATATATGTCTATGGAACAGAAATAAAACTTTCATAAACTAAGAAATCAAGAGAAAAAGTTAGGGGTCAAATTTTTTTGCCTGAGAACTATTAGCTTTTAGACTGTTTCATATATTTTCTTAACTCTTCCTAATATGAAAAAATTACAGAGGCAAAATGTATTGTCATACTGAAGTAACAACTGAGATACATTAATTTAACCCTGAGTTTTCTGATCTCTTAAGATTACAGAACTTAAGTGAAGCATCAAATGAAACATGGGAGGATCAGTTTCACTAAAAATGGGTAACACATAGGAAACTTGCTACCACAAACAGCACTAAAGAGTAAATCACTCATTACAAATAAGAACAAGATACAGTTTACAAATCAAGTTACACTGAAAAAGCAGGGTTAATCTCTCGTTAAAAAGTTGTTTCAATTTGATGACTACCATAAATTCAAATGAAATCTTTTAACATTTGCAAAGTTTTTTTTTTTCCTTTTAAAAAAAGATAATAACCATTGTTGTTGTTGTTGTTATGTGCCGTCGAGTCAAACCCGACTCATAGCGACCCCTCCTTGGGTTTCCAAGGCAGTATCACTACGGAAGTAGGATTGCCCAGCTTTCCTTCCGAGGAGTGGCTGGTGGGTTTGAACCACCAGCCGTCTGGTCAGCAGGCAAGTGTCTTAACTCAAGTTAAAATACACTATGTTGCTGTTGTTGTTATTTGCCATCGAGTCGGCCCCGACTCATAGCGACCCCTCCTTGGGTTTCCAAGGCAGTATCACTACGGAAGTAGGAATGCCCAACCTTCCTTCCGAGGAGTGGCTGGTGGGTTTGAACCACCAGCCTTCTGGTTAGCAGTCAAGTGCCTTAGGCACTATGCTACCTAAAATACACTATAAAATACAAAATAGTAATTCTTAGGCATGTATAATCCAGAAAAATCAAATGCCATCAAGCTGATTCTGACTCATGGCAACCCCCTGTGTGTCACAGAACTGTGCTCCACAGGGTTTTCAATGCTGGTTTTTCAGAAGTAGGTCCCCAAGCCTGTCTTCTGAGGTGCCTCTGGGTGAACATGAACCTCCAATCTCTCGGTCAGCAATCGAGCACATCAACTGTTAGTACCACCCAGGGACTGCATACTATGACAAACACAGACCATATCATAAAGCAGATATTATTATTTAAAAAAATTAAATGTACTCCTTCAGAAGGTTAAATTTTTTCACCCCAGGTATAATTTTTAATGTCAGTGAAAAAAAAAAAAAATTTAAACTTCCAGAATTAGCTTAATTCTGAAGCTACACCTCAGACTAGACTTGTATGATTTTAGGCTTTGCAGGCTACCTGTCTCTGTTCCATATTATCCTTTGTTTTGCTCTGATTTTTTTTAGTAACTCTTTAAAAATATAAAAGCCATTCTTAGCTTACAAGCCATACAAAAACAGACTTCTTCTGTCAAATTTGGCCCATAGCCATATTTTTCCAATCCCTCAAACAGATCAAAGGGTTTTTTTTAAAAAATAAAGTTTGTTATTTTCAAGTTCTACTTCTCAAATTAGTATACTGCATATTAATTTCACAAATAATAATAGACTTTTACAAGTAGGTGAGTATCTTGAACTAAAATACTACAAGTGTAAAGTTGTATGAAATGATTTTTTGGCTCATGCCCTGAAACAAATGTAATGGTTAAGGAATGAATTAATTTTAAAATTTTATAATCCCTACATTAAAGGAATATACCTATTTCAATGATAGAAACAGTCACACAAAATTACAGATTAAGGACTGTAAGAGATAGGAATCCAGTGCTATAAGGAGTGCAAAAAGGGAAGTATGCATCCTGCTCAAACATGGGGAAAAGTCAGGTCAGGGAAGATTTCATACAGGTGGAAATATTGTTAGACAGTCTTGAAGATGGATCGACTCTTACCAAAAGGGGACTGGGAGGAACAGAAAAGGTGTCAAGAGGACAAGGCAAGTATAAAGATAAAAAAAGATCATTAAAAAAAAAAAAAAAAGCTTATTAAGAACAAGTAATCCAGTATGTTTGGAATATCAATGCATAAGGAAGATATGCAGGAGAAGGGTCAAAGGCAAACAGAGACCAGACCATGGAGGGTCTTATATACCATGGATTTGGATCAAAGAGTATGAAAAGTCTCCAAGGACAAGTAAATAGGCAACTACAATGAAGTACATAGATTGCTACAATATATGTAAACCTGGCATGCAACAGACGCAAACAAGGGGTCTCCTAATTCAGTCTGCGGCTGATAGGAATAGGGCAGAGCTGGGTGCAGGGGAGAAAGGATTTGTGAAAAGGAGGTTTACCAAAGAGTTTAAATTTTGACCTGAAACCAAGCTAAAGTTAGCCTTTACATAAAAAAACACTTCAAATTCTTTGTATGATACCAAAAACACATATATATGTATGTGTGTGTGTTTGTGTCTATCTATATATATATATACGTATGTATGTATGTATGTATAAGAAGACGGGTCAATGTACTTCCATAAAGATTTACTGCCCTGGAAACCCAATGGAGGTTGCTATGAGTCAGAATCAATTCAATAGCAGTGGGTTTCAAACCAAAAAACCAAACTCACTGCTGTCGAGTCGTTTCTGACTCAAGCAACATATATGTATGTATATACGTATATATGTATGCACATATGCGCGTGTATACCAAAAATCCAAACTCACTGCCGTTGAGTCGATTCGACTCATAGCAACCCCTCCCTGGGTTTCCGAAGCAGTATCTCTATGAAAGTAGATTGCCCCATTTTTCTTCCAAGAAGTGGCCAATGGGTTTGAACCACCACCCTTCTGGTTAGCAGTCAAATGCCTTAGGCACTATGCTACCAGAGCTCCTGTGTGTGTGTGTGTGTGTGTGTGTGTATCTATATAAGTATATATAAATATAAATAGATAGGTAGGTGGGTAGGTAGATAGATAATCGATAGATATTGTGGTGGTTATGTTTGTGTGTCCACTTGGCTGGGCCTGGTTGAGTGGCTGGGCAGCTGGTGGTAGTTATTCTCCATGATGAGACTGGCAATCAACTCCATGGTGGGATCAACCACAAGCAGCTGAGTAGCTGCTTTGGATATGTGGTCTGCTTCCCATATATAAGCAGCAGCTTTGGGAATGGTCCCTAGCTTACGGCACGGATGGACCCTGCATGTAGCCGTGTCATTGTTCAGCAGCCTGCCACGCTCTGCCAACCTTGGGACTTACAATGGACTTGAATGAATGGCCTGTTGTGTGGTTTGGTAACATCGGGACTGTGCCATTTTATTTGTCGACCTTAGGCTTGTTAGCCTCAGCAGCCAGTAGCTGCCTGAGTGAAGAAAAGCCTCCAGCTTCAGTGGGCCGGGAGCAAGAGGCAGAGCTGAAGCCCAAGGTCGAGGGGCTTTCATCCTGCCTGGAGGCCCGGAACTTTGAACTTGGACTTGAAGCCTCCAGACTGTGAGAGAATAAACTCCTGTTTGTTAATGCCATCCATTTGTGGTATATTCTTGTCAGAGCACTAGGTAACCAAAATATACATACATACACACACACACACACACACATGTATATATAAATAAAATAGGAATGTTCCTAGCTGGGAAGACAATACATTATAAAGACATCTATTCTTCTATATTTATGTATGAGTTTAAAATAATTCTAGTCAAAATCACAAATAAGAGGAAGGGTTTAGAAAATGGTCCTAAAGATTATCTGGAAGAATAAACAAGTGAGAGCAGCAAATGAAAATTAGGAGATGTGGGGAGGAATAAGAGGAACCTAAAACAATCAGCTACTCACACACAATTTATCTCTTCAGTAAGCATAACAGCATGATATTATCATAGAAATAGGCTCAGAGGCCAATAAAAGAGGAAAGCCCCTAATTGGCCTATAATGTTACATAAACGGTTAAGCACTTGGCTGTTAACTATTAAGGCTGACAGTTGAGACCCACTCAGAGGCTCCTCAGGAGAAAGTCCTCACTACTTGTTTCCAAAAGACCTAGGAAGCACAGTTCTACCCTGAAACACATGGGGCCATCAGGAGCTGGAACTGACTTCATGGAAAGTGGTATTTATATAATAAACAGGACATAAAATTGCTGGAAAATGTAGCTGGTTTTTGTGGAAATAAATTTTAAATCTTTACTTAATAATACTGATGAAAATAAATTCCAAGTAGATTATATATTTTTAAAATCATCTCTACAAAAATTGTTAGAAGAACATATAGGTAAATATTGCAAATCCTAAGATTAGAAACACATTGCAATATTGGCTACAAAAATAAACAATAGCTAACAAGTTTGAACTGCCAACCTTCCGGTTAGCAGTCAACTGCCTTAGGCACTGTGCCACCAGAGCTCCTTAGCTAGCATGTAGGTTGTAAAATTTTAGATTAATTGAGATGATATATGCAAAGCACAAAATGGTCAATGTATAGTATGTGTTCACAGCATTTACCATTTTAATGTATATTAAATGGGGATGGGCATGATAACTATGAAAGTAATAGAGGGAAAAAAAAGAAATATAAGCCTGGAATCAATTCACCCCCATGACTCAAATGACAGACAGCCCTATAAAAAAACAAAAACTAAACTCATTGCCATTAAGTCAATTCTGACTCATAGTGACCCCTATTGGGCTTCTAAGGCTGTAAATCTTTATGAAAGCATACCACCACATCTTTCTTTCACGGAGCAGCTGGTGGGTTTGAACCACCAACTTTTTGGTTATCAGCCAAAAGCATTAACCACTCACTATACCAACAGAGCTCCTTATAGACAGCTCTATAAGGTAAAGAATATCACCAGGGAGGTATGCACTCCTTAGAAGAACCAACCATATGAGATTAAAGGGGAAGCATTATTTGCCCGAGGATAAAGCTCTGAAAATAAGAAGGGATAGAAAAGAAGACAAATGGAAACATGAAACACAGGGTAGAAGTTAGGATGAGTGCTATTACATTGTGGGGATTGCAGTCACTGTCACAAAACAAAACATGTATGAACTGGTAGATTGAAACAGATTTTCTCTGTAAACTTTCACCCAAATCTCAATAAAGTTTATACACACACACACACATACACATATCTCTGACTGATTGGACTAAATGAAAATTTTAAATTTTACCATGCCAACAAAAAAATTATAAAGTTAAAATGCAAACATATTTTGGAAAAAAGTATCAAGTAAGACAAAATAAGGTTTAATATGTTAAAACACAATAGAATTATTCAGATTTAAAAAAAAAAAAGTAGAAGCCCTGAACAGAAAATTCAGAGTGACTATACAGTAGATAAGGAAATACTTCATGTCACCAGAAATCAATTAGATTTCTATTACTTTGAGAGCTGCTCCTCAGAAGGAAGGTTGGGCAATGTACTTCTGCAGTGATACCACCTTGGAAACCCAGGGAGGGGTTGCTGAGTCAGATCTGACTGGATGGCAGGCAGTGAGTTTGGTTAGGTTTAACTTTACTTAAAAGGTTTCAGAACCAGTAATTGTGTTGTGTACATCTACCTATCATAGATTTGAAACTTCAGTTAGCTAATTAGGGACTAGTGTGTTTCATATGTTTGTTTTTTTTTTTAATTGAAGTAAATATGTAGATAAAAACACATTTGCCATTTCAACAATGTACAATTCAGTGACATTAAATATGTTCATCATGTTCAATGGTGGCATCCCATTCTGTATCTAACATATCAGCCAAAAAAAGTTTTCAATGTAATAATAGTTAAGAATGAGGGGAATGGGAACATTCTTAAATTGCCAGTGGAAATATATATTGGTACAATATTTCTGAAAAGCATGTTGTACTATGTATAACAGTAGCTGATATTCTGAATATTTATCAAACAAATTACTAAAGTTTTAAAATATTTGTATGCTTCCATCTAGTAACTCTAGTGCTTTTTTTGTTCTATGTCATAAAGACTCTGATAAATGACTGGATCTATGTCTGGAGTAAGGAGCCCTGGCATCACAACAGCTAAGCACATGGCTGCTATGTGAAAAGTTAGTAGCTGAACCCAAATGTGATTCTAGGGAGAAAAGACCTGGTGATCTGTTCCTGTAAACATTACAGGCTGGGAAACCCCATGAGGCATCAGTTCGACTGTGTCTTATAGAGTCGCTATGAATCATAATCAACTCAGTGGCACACAACAACAGTGTGGCTAGGGTGGAAAATGTACAAGATGAACTTGCATCAGCTTGTTGTGCCAGAAAGCAAGGATATTATCAAAGACTACCTGCATTATGCCAAAGGTAACAAAAAAGTCAAACAAAACTACCTGTGTCATGCCAAAAGTAACATAAAACTCAACCTGAAGAGATTCTCAGTAACTTAAAATGGCACTATTATCATTAAAAAGAAGAGTAACTACACTGGGCTGAAACACATCAAACATAAAAATCCAAGAGATCAAAAACAACCAACCTACTGTAACCAAAACTTACCAGTTGCTAGTAGAAGTAGCTAGGGCATCAATACATGCCTTTGGAAATTAATAAATTGGGAAAGAATCAAGTATTCATCTTGCCAAGCTATATTTTGGGATAACCAAATAGTTAATGTATGATAGTTTCTTTATAGAAAACTCCCAGCTAATAAATCAAAAGAGGTTATTTGTTTAAAACAATAATTCTTTGCGGCATCTAATGAAATACTGGATTTAGGTAGGCAATATCATTGGCTGCTAAAACTACTCGATGAAAGGTTGATGGAGAACTTTCTAACAGAGTGATCAAAGTCCACCTGAATGAACTGATCAATTCAGATATAAAAAGAAGAAAAAGCAGTCATTTGAAGCTCCATTGGAATGATTTATCCGAATGAAAATCATTAAAATTTTAAGACAGCTTCTCTCATTTGCTAGGATCATTTATGTAATTTTTAGAGTATAAGAGTAACCACCACACATCTGTCATTCTGACATACTGTGGTGGCTTGCGTGTTACTGTGATGCTGGAAGCTATGCTACTGGTATTTCAAATATCAGCAGGGTCACCCATGGTGGACAGGTTTCAGTGGAGCTTCCAGACTAAGACAGACTAGGGAGAAGGACCTGGTGACCTACTTCTAAAAAAAATCTAGCCAGTGAAAACCTTACGAATAGGAGCGCAGCACTGTGCGATCAAGAACCAGAAGATGAGCCCCTCTCATTGGAAGGCATTCAAAATATGACTGAGGAAGAACTGCCTCGTCAAGGTAGAGTCAATCTTAAAGATGGGAATGGAATAAAGCTTTCGGGACCTTCGTTTGCTAATATGGCACAACCCAAAATGAGAAGAAACAGCTGCAAACATCCATTAGTAATCAGAATATAGAATGTACAAATTATGAACCTAGGAAAATTGGATGTTGTGAAAAATGAAATGGAATGCTTGAAGACTGATATCCTAGTCATTAGTGAGCTGAAATGGACTGCTACTGGCCATTCTGAATCAGAGAATTATATGGTTTACTATGCTCAGATTGATGATTTGAAGAGGAACACATTCAATGTCAAAAAGAACATTTCAAGATCTATCCCAAAGCACAATGCTGCAGTGATAGGATAATACTCATATACCTACAAGGAGGACGAATTAATATGACTATTATTCAAGCTAACGCACTAACCACTAATGCTGAAGATGAAACTATTGAAGATTTTTTTAAAAAATCAATTTCTGCATTATGAAATCAATCAAACATGCAATGAATATGCAGTGCTAACTCTTAGTGATTGTAATGTGAAAGTTGGAAACAAAGAAGAAGGATCAGTAGTCGGAAAATATGGTCTTGATGACAGAAAAAACACCAGAGATTACACGATAGAATTTTGCAAGTCAAATAACTTACTCACTGCAAAAACATTTTTGCAACAACATAAATGGTAACTTTATACACATGGACTTCATGAGATGAAATAGACTCAAATTGACTACATATGTGGAAACAGACAATGGAGAAGCTCAATGTCAGTAGTTAGAACAAGGACAGGGGCCAACTGTGCAACAGACCACAATTTCTGAAATGTAAATTCAAATTGAAGCTGAAGGAAATTAAACCATGCCCTTGAGAGCCAAATTACATCTCAAAGATATATCCCAGGGAAATTTAGAGACCATCCCACGAATAGATATGATGCATTGGAAACTAACAACTGGAAGACTAGACAGTTGTCAGATGACATCAAGGACATCACACGTAATGAAAGCAAAAAGACAGGAAAAGAAGAGAAGACCAAAATGGATGTCAAAAGAAACTCTGAAACTTGCTTGAACATATAGCAGCTAAAGCAAATGGAGGAAATGATGAAGTGAAAGAGGTGAACAGTTTTCAAAAGGCAGCTTGACAACGGATTATAATAAAATGTGCACAGAAATGGAGTTAGAAAACCAAAAGGGAAGAACATACTCAACATTTCCAAAGCTAAAAGAACTGAAGAAAAATTCAAGTCTTGAGTTGCAGTATTGAAGGATTCTATGGGCAAAATATTGAATGACACAGGAAGCATTAAGAGAAGATCGAAGGAATACACGAAGTCATTATACCAAAAGAAGTGGTCAACATTCAACCATTTCAGGAGACAAAATACAATCAAGAACCAATGGTACTGGAAGAAGATGTCTAAGCTTCACTAAAGGTACTGGCAAAAAACAAGGTTTTAGGAACTGACAGAATACCAACTGAGATACTTCTACAAACGAATGCAAGGCAGAACCACTCACTTGGCTATGTCATGAAATTCAGAAGACAGCTACCTAGCCAAGCAACTGGAAGAGATCCATGTATGTGCCCATTCCAAACAAAGGTGATCCAATAAAATGGGGAAATTATCAAACAAAATCATTAGTAGCACACTCAAATAAAATTCTGTTGGAGATAATTTTAAAAGACTAGTTGCAGTACATTGACAGGGAACTTCCAAAAATCCACACCAGATTCAGAAGATATGGAATGAGGGATGTTATTGAAGATGTCAGATGGCTCTTGGTTGAAAGCAGAGAATACCAGAAAGATGACTACCTGTGTTTTAATGACTATGCCAAGGCATTTGACTCTGAGGATCATAACATATCATGGGTACTATTGTGAAGAATGGGAATTCCAGAACACTTAGTTGTGCTCACGAGGAAACTATATGTAGACCAAAAGGCAGTTATCAAACAAAATAAGGAGATACTGTATGGTTTAAATGAGGAAAGGTATGCATCAGGGTTGTATCCTTTCACCTTACTTATTCAATTTATATGCTCAGCAAATAATCTAAGAAGCTGGACTATCTGAAGACAAATACAGCATCAGGATTGGAAGAAGACTCATTAACAACCTACGATATGCCAACAACACAATGTTGCATGCTGAAAGTGAAGAGGACTTGAAGCACTTACTGATAAAGATGAAAGACTAGTCTTCAGTATCAATTTACCTCAACATAAAGAAAAGAAAAATCTTCAAAACTTGACAAGCAACACCATGATAAATGAAGAAAAGTCTGAAGTTGTCAAGGATTTCATTTTACTTGGATTAACAGACAATGCCCATGGAAGCAGCAGTCAAGAAATCAAAGGATGTACTGCACTGGTCAAATCTGCTCCACCTCCCTGCCCCCCTAAAAAAACCTTTTAAGTGTTAAAAAGCAAAGATAACATTTTGATGACTAAGGTGCACCTGGCCCAAGCCATGGCATTTTCAACTGCCTCATATACATGGAAAAGCTGCACAATGAATACGAAAGACCAAAGAAGAACTGATGCCTTTGAATTATAGTATTGGCAAAGAATACTGAACATACCACTGACTGTCAGAAGAATGAGCAAATATATCTTGGAAGAAGTAAAGAAGAATACTCCTAAGAAGTGAAGACAGTGAAACTTTTCTCACGTACTTTGGACATGTTATCTGGAAGGACCAGTCCCTAGAGAAGGACATCACCCACAGTAAAGTACAGGGTTAGAGAAAAATACAGGAAGACTCTTAGCATGATGGACTGATACAGTGGCTGCAACAATGGGCTCAAACACAGCAACGACTGTGGGATCGTGAAGATGGTGCAGAACCAGGCAGTATTTTGTTCTGTTACATATAGTGTCACTGTGAGTTGGAACCAACTTGACAGCACCTAACAACAACATAATGGTAAACTGTTTTCAACTTTTATTTTGTATTTCTGTGTCTCATAAGGAAAATGTGAAAATAAAAAAAAATTCATGCATTCATAAAAAAGTTTTAATCCTATTTTTATACTTATTTATAAAGAATAGTTGTAATTGACATTAATCTTTCAATAATACTTACTGTGAATTCATGCCTTCTATTAATTGAGTGAGTTTTCTCCAGGGATTATACTCAGTATCAATGCTATAGAGCCGCATGTGCAAGGCTAATACATGGAACAACTGATCTAAATAAATTGGAGAAAAGGGAATTAGAAAGTTCACACGATTCTTTCACAATAAAATTCTGACTACATTTCTAATGAATTCATAAAGAAATTTGTTTCTTATCCTTATAATTGTAATTTACTAAGTTTAGGTATCAACTATTTTATGCCCTCTTTTAAGGAAAAATCTGGGCTATCTTTATGCCCAGTCTAAATACAGGAATGGCTCGTTTTCCACATACCCTGCCACAGATCCATTTTTCCTTGACTTCATGCTGCAGATCTGTCAACTTACATGTCTTAGTACTGTGGTCCCCTCCGAACCAAAATTTACTATAATCTTCAATACTCTAGTCTCACAAAGAAACCACAACTATTCACTTAATACAAAGTACCTTTTAAAAACATCTATCATTAGGCATGTCATAAACCCAAGCATACCTAGATTTACACAAAAGATGGTCTGTAAGTCAAAGGACAAAGGAAAACTCTTTTGTGAACTTGATTATAACTTCTGCTTTAAATTTTTGATTTTTATGACTTTAATTTTCCCCAAACCATGTAATTTAAAATATAATCTTGAAAATTGATAAATATTTCTTAAACTTCCAGACCTATCTGCCTGAAGTAGAATTTTAAGTTACTTGCAGAAGAAAATGTCACAAATATAGAAATATATATATTTAGCATAGAATAGGGACCATACAAGATTTGGTATTTTAACTCAAT
>NW_006921588.1:30944408-30976196 GCF_000298275.1 Orycteropus afer afer
CCATTCCTCAGTTGTTGGACATCTAGGTTGTTTCCAAGTTTTGGCTATTGTAAATAGTGCTGCGATGAACATCGGCGTGTATACTTGTTTTCAAATGATTAAAAATTCAAAATGAATTTTATACCAGTTTTCAGATAAACTTGAGATGTTCCATTTTTAAAAAGCCAATCAGCAGAAATGTATAGTTATCTATACATAATAGGTAATTTCTTAATCCTAGTTTTTTCAAAGCATTTTCAATGTTTATAAAATAGTATAATCAATCTTATTTTAAAATATGTTTATAGCAAATATCCCATTTACTAGACTGGTATGCTTAGTGAAAAATAAGGTAAAGAGAGTCATGCAGAAATGATAAAACATACATAGGCCAAGAAAAAGGTTTATATGTCTCCTAAAGTGACAGATGCCACATAAATTCTAATCTACCTTTTTATTTAATAGATACTGTTTGACTGTCAGAAAATGAAGGACTCCTTTCGCTTACATCAAAATAAGCATCATAAATTTTTGTAGAAATCCTTCAAAAGGATTTTAACTTTAGGTTATTGTTAAACATATTTTATACAACTAGTATGGCTATTTAAAGGACCACTGCTGAAGTAACAATATTTTCCATATCTGCTAGCTTCCACAGGAGGACAACAATACCTATAAAAATTATGGTTAGGTAAAGGTTTTTTCTTTGCCTAGTATTTCCCCTAAATTTGATTTAGACTGAATTGCAAATTTAACATAAAGAAAAAGTAAATGAAAGTAAGAGATTACTTAATTTCTTCTATTTGAATTATAACAGTATTAGTTTTAGCTTTCAACAAAATTTTGCTCATAATATTTAGAAGAAAAATTTTGTTTATAATTCTTAAATTATTCATAAAAACAATCTTACATTTTGTTTTTATATCAGATATCCTAAATGACAAGGATTCAATTATTCTGCCACAAATATACCTAAGTATTTGAGAATTAAAACTTATGTTCTGGAAAGTCAGGTAATGCTTTCTGATACATGGTTGAATTTAATTCTTGTGTGTGTGTGTGTGTGTGTGTGTGTGTTTTGTTAAGAATATACACAGCAAAACAAACAACAGTTTTTACATGTACCATTTAGTGACAATAATTACATTCTTCTAGTTGTGTAATCATTCTCACCCTCCTTTTCTGAGTTATTCTTCTCCCATTAACATAAACTCACTGCCCCCAAGATTACTATCTAACCTTTCAAGTTGCTGTTATCAAGTTGGTGTCATATACATAGTTCTTAAAAGAGCATAATGTTCAAGGCAGACATTTTTTATTAGTTAAGCTAAACTATTGTTTGGTTTCATGAAGACATAAGGGTATTTTTGATTTAAGATTTAAAGATTATTTCAGGAGAACCGTTTCAGGGGTTCATCCAACCTTCATACCTCCTGAAATTAATTCTTAAAAACAAAACAAAAAGTTAGATGAATGACACAATCTAAATGTTCTCCAAATTTAAACCATCAAAACTAAACACAGAAAAAAACAGTCATTAGAATAGAACAATGCATGGTTTAGTATCAGGAAAAGTGTGTCAGGGTTGTATCCTTTCACTTTTCTTATTTAACCTGTATGCTGAGCAAATAATCCAAAAAGCTAGACTATATGAAGAAAGATAGAGCATCAGGAATAAAGACTCATTAACAACCTGTGGTATGCAGATAACACAACCTTGTTTGTTGAAAGTTAAGAGGATTTGAAGCATTAACTGATGAAGAAAGAAGACCACAACCTTCAGTAAGGATTACATCTCAACATAAAGAAATAAAAAATCCTCTCCAATGGACCAGTAAGCAACATCCCGATAAACAGAGGAAAGACTGAAGTTGTCAAGGACTTTATTTCACTTGGATCCACCAGCAAGCCCCATGGAAGCAGCAGTCAAGAAATCAAAACACATATTGCATTGGGCAAATCTGCTGCAAAAGACCTGTTCAAAGTGTTCTTTTTTCTTTAAAAAAAAAAAAAAGAAAAGATGTCACTTTGAGGACTAAGGTGTACCTGACCCAAGCCATGGTATTTTCAGTTGCCTCATGTGCATTGAAAGCTGAAGAATGAATAAGGAAGACCAAAGAATTCATGCCTCTGAATTATGGTTTTGGAGAAAAATATTGATTATACCATGCACTGTCAGAAGAATGAACAAATCTGTCTTGAAAGAACTACAGCCAGAATGCTCCTTAGAAGCAAGGATGATGAGACTTTGTCTCACGTACTTTGGATATGTATCAGGTAGGACCAGACTCTAGAAAAGGGCATCATCTGTGGTAAAGTAGAGTGTCAGTGAAAAAGAGAAAGACCCTCAGTGAAATGGACTGATACAGTGGCTAGAACAATGGGCTCAAACATAGCAATTATTGTGAGGATGGTACAGGAACAGGTAGTGTTTCATTCTACTGTACACAGTGTTGCTATGAGTCAGAACTGACTCGACAGCACCTAACAGTAACAACAAACAAGAATTTTTATTTCTGAAAAAGACTCAGAAATTAACTGTATTTTAATGATTAATTTTAACGATTAACTTAATTTTAATTAAGGTAATTAACTTATCCAAGATCCATCAATATTGTTCTCCTATATTTGTTAAAAATATATATACAACAGTTTTGGGAAGTTGATGTAAGACAAATGAGACCTGTAAGATGGACAAAACACTGCTCTCTGTGGGGCGAAGTAGAGAAAATGAGAGATGTAGGCTGGAAATCTGAATTCCAACAATCTGAACTTAACATTTCTGTTAATCTTCAATCTGATTTCTCTATAACAAACAGGATCTAAATAGTCTAGCCTCTTTCCCTTCCTGTCTGTAAGTCAATGAATAAATTACATGACCTCTTAAAATTTATTTACCCTAAAGTATTCCCTCCACCAGCCACTCTTCGGAAGGAAGGTTGAAAAATCTACTTTCATAGTGATACCACCTTGGAAACCCAAGGAGGGGTTGCTATGAGTCGGGTCCGAATCGACAGCGCATAACAACAACAACAACAAAGTGTTCCCTCTTTCAAGAAGGTGAAGCTGGTGTGACAGACAGCTCCAACCCAGTGCAGAAGAGACAGGAGTCATTTTCCTGCCATAAAAGCACTAACACATGGACACATTAAATTTTACTTTTAAAAATTTAAGTAGAAAAGACACAAAAATCAGAAGTCATGAAAGACATTTAAAAACTATATAAAAATCCAAAGTTTCGGCATGACAAAAGTAAAAGTGTCAAAGGAGAAGTGACAAACTCTGAAAAGTATCTGCAATACATATGACAAAGAGTTAATGTCTTGAATTTATAAAGTGCTCCTAACAAAACAATTTAAACACAAAACTGACAATGTCCTTTCAAAAAGGGGGGCAAAAATACAAAAGGAAATTGCTGAGAAAATAAATACATATGCTTCTTAAGACATTAAACATATTGAACTTCATTCTTAAGACTATGCATTAATATAATTACACTGTGATACCCATTTTCACCTATCAGAAGGGAAAAGATAAAAAAAAGTTTCATAACCCATGTATCAGATTGCTTTCAGCCACAAACACCAGAACACCCAACAAAGTACAGCTTTAAAAACTAAAAGCTTGTGCAGAGACTGGTGAAACCCCCAAGACTACGGCCCCTGGTCACCCTTTGGGCCTGGAATTGAACTCACTCCCATGGCTTAAACTCTCAAACAAAAGATAGGCCTATGAGGTGAACAATTACACAAAAGAGATACACTCCTTAGAACAAACACCAGAAGGGCAACCTTTGCGCAGGGAGAAAGATAGGGAGGCAGGAATGCACAGGAAAGGCTACAGGGAAAAGGTATATCACAGGGAGAGGTGGGAAGAGAGCTGTTACATTGTGGAGATTGTAATCAATGTCACAATACAAAATGTGTATGAACTGTTGAATGGAAAATAAATCTGCTCTGTAAAATTTCACCAAAGCACAATATACTGTTCTTCGTTTTGTTTTGTTTTTTAAAGTAAGAGCTTGTTTTTGCCAGGTCAAAAAAAATCGGATGTGGGCAATCCAGGTAGTGGGTGACATGGCTCAACGATGGCCCCAAACAGTGAGGTAACCAGGTGCACCATCCATGTTCAGCAAACTATCTTCCTTGTGGACAAAAAAGAGTGACTGCAAATCCAACCACTTCCATATTCCAAGTAGAAATAAAGAGAAAAATATGAATCAATATCATTACAAAAATTTGTTATTAAAAAAAATTCTTTATCCTATTAATGGCTAACATTAGCTGAGAATTTATGACGTACCAAGCATTATGCTAATAATTGCTTGATGTGTATTATCTCATTTAGTTTTCACAAAAAACTCTAGTAAGTAGGTAATACTGCTACCCTCAATTTTGAGACAAGGAAGTTTTACACATTTATTTGAACATTAAACCATTTTTTTCCAGTAATCTAGCTCCATGGATGACACTAGAAGTTTTTAGCAGAGGAATAACATGATAAAAAAATATATTGCTACCTTTTATTCTATTTTGATTTTATTATGCATAAGGATATTGCTTTTGCTCAATTAATACATAATTTTAACTGAAAGAGTTTTAAGGACTAAAACCTGAAAGTGTTTAACAGACTAAATTCTTATGGCAGAAAAAAAATCAAGATTAACTCAAGCTGCACTGTAGGGACTTTACATTCTTTTTTATCTGGCTATTAAGTGAGTCAATGAACTCGTTTCAGTATCTCCTTTCTAGATGAAGGCTTATTACCTAAAAGTTTTGCTAATTTTAATCAAATGCATAGAGGTTGCACTTTTACTAACCTGTACTGCACTGAAACCACGGCTAAGGCATAATGTCACAATCTGTCTATTTTCATAGTCCCTACCATAATTAAATAAATATCAAATTCTGAAAGGAAACTTTTTCAACTTCTTATATCCCCTCATCCTATGGATAATGACATAGGCTCAGAAAAGCAAAGGGCAGAATCCAAGATTTGCTACTTCCTAGATATTTCTCAGGTTTTTATAATTAAAAGAAAAGTACAAAAATCCTTGACACATACACACATCCCTTCCCATTCCTGTGAATAAAATGAGATTATAACCCTGAGTCATCTTCCAAAACTGAAAATTTGCTTTAACTAGAAACTATTTATTATACATAGAGCATCTCCAGGGAAGAATACACTAATCTAATGAGGTATATCTAACTTTCAGAAACAAACTTGGAAATTGCATATAACTTTAGCAGCAAATAGAGAACTCGGTAATATTCATCAGTACCATTCACTATGTTTATACACTTCACTGTGTGTTTTCAAATTTAGGTCTGAATCTTATCAGCAAGAATGAACTTTAATATTCACATAGCAGCTAAAATACCCATTGCACTAAACAAATATACACAAATAGTAAACAAGGATAAGTACAATATATTATCATAATCAAAAAATTAAAAATCAAGAAATAAATGTATTACATACCAAGTATGCATAATATTTGAAAATTTGAAAAATAATTGTATCAAAAAAAGTATATTATTAAAAAAAATAAAAGGGACCAGGTTTGCTGGTCTGATGGAACCCCTGAGACTATGGCCCCTAGCTGCCCTTTAGGTCTGGAATTGAACCCACTCCAGTGGTTTCCAGCCAAACAAAAGACAGGCTTATGTGCTGAACATTTACATTAGGAAGATGCACTCCTTGGAGAGATCAAACATGGGAGACTAGAAGGGCTGTGTATGCACAGGGAGACAGCTCAGGGAGCAGGAGTGAGTAGAGGGTAGGACACAGGGAAGAGGTAACTATGGGGAGGAAGTAGGAGGGGAGCTGTTGTACTGAGAATGAATTTGCTCTGTAAATGTCCACCCAAATCACGATAAAAATAAACTTTAAAAAAGTGTATTACTAAATTTTATAATAACAAAAAGATAATAGATCATTAACTCCTTTGTTAGTATGATACATTTCAGCATTTTAAACTTTGATCTACATTGGTAAAAGGGTTTGGAAATGAGAAACAGAATTAAATTAACTTGTAAATGTGCACCTATGCACCTAAGTGTATACTTGCATGCATTTTTAAGTGGAACCACATTTAGTAGGAACCAGGAAGTCCTAGATTCAAATCTAAGCTCTGCACTAGCCATATGTCCTTGAATGAATTACTTAACCTAAGTTTTCTTATCTGTAAAATGTGGATAATACCACCTTTCTGGCTGGTTTATATTAACAGTAGTAATAGTAACAGCATACATATATACATGTGCAGAGAAGAGAGACAGAAAAAGGTGTGTACATACATATGCGTATATGCATACTTTCTCAGAATAAATTCAAATATGAAATAAGTTTAGTGTTTGTAAACTTGAAATTTTTACAAGTAAAATTAGAGATTAGATTATATTAGAAACATTAGTTTTCACATTAACTACTATAAAAACAAATATTAACATATAATTTTAACTCTTTTCTCTATCTTTCCCTGAACTCTAGGGTACCACACTTCCCTGATTCTACCCCAGTTATTTCTCTGTTATTGTCACATGTTCTTCTTCTTCTACCAAGACCTAAACATTGGCATTCTCTTGGACTCCTTTATTAATCTTTTTTAACTTTTCATTCTGTATACCCTTCTTTGCCTATGTCCATGTCTTCCACTTCTACCTAAAAGTTTACAACTCACAAATCTCTCTAGTACTTCAGACGTTCAACAGGGATCTCAAAAATCAATTTATCCACAATTAAACTGATTAAACAGCCTAACTCAGCCCAAATGTTCATTTCCTCTTATAATCCCTATTTGAATTTGAGTGAATAACACCAGTGTCCATGCAAACAACCAAGGCAAAAACCTGGGACATCCTTCCCACATCCTTGACCTCCATATCCAACTGATTACCAATACTATTTTAGCACTTTTTAAATTTTTTACATCACTCTGTAATTACTGTTAAATGCTTTCCTCTCCTAATAGATGATACAATCTCCCCGAAAAAGGCAATCATGTCTTTTCATTTTTGTTCAAACCCACCAGCCACTCCTCAGAAGGAAGGTTGGGCAATCTATTTCTGTAGTGATACTGCCTCGGAAACCCAAGGATGGGTTTCTATGAGTCGGATCTGACTTGACGGCAGAGAGAGAGAGAGAAAAGCTAGAACAGTGCTTGTCATGTACTATTGTTGTTGTTGGTATTTCCCATCCAATCAATTCCAACTCATGGGATCTCATGTGGGCAGAAAGAAGTGCTCCACAGGGGTTTCAAGACTATCTTCAGAAGCAGATCTCTATGCCTATCTTTCAAGGTTCCTCTGGGTGGGTTCAAACTGCTAGTGAAAATTATTAGCTGTGGTTCTTGGCTCCTGGAATACTCAAATCATAAATGCAGGAAGGCCTGGCTACCTGGGCCACAAATCTGAGGACCTTCAGGCAGATTTAGAAAAATAGTT
The DNA here is from genome assembly GCF_000298275.1 of Orycteropus afer afer. Classification (NCBI taxonomy): domain Eukaryota; kingdom Metazoa; phylum Chordata; class Mammalia; order Tubulidentata; family Orycteropodidae; genus Orycteropus; species Orycteropus afer. The sequence continues at coordinate 30,951,836 of NW_006921588.1, forward strand.
ATAGCCACTCCTCTAACTCAAATTTCCATGCCACATTCTTAGCCCTTCACCCCAGTGCTCTTCAGATTTATGATGTAGAATTTCTCAATAGATAAATTATATGACTCTTTGTGAGTAAATTCCATTCTGTCCTCACCTTCTTTCTTAAGAAGTCAACAGAATGTTCATTAAGTACTCAGGGAAAAAAAGAAACTAAGCTAAAAAATTAACTATTATCTTGCTTCTAGTCTCTCTACCTATTTACCCCCACTTTGGTAATGAGAGTGGTGCAGTACTAATACAAATCATAACATGAAGATTTATAGTCTATGAAAACTTGAATATATATTGTTGTTGTTGTTGTTGTTACGTGCCATCAAGTCGGACCCAGCTCATAGCAACCCCTCCTTGGGTTTCCGAGGCAGTATCACTACGGAAGTAGATTGCCCCATCTTCCTTCCAAGGAGCGGCTGGTGGGTTTGAACCGCCAGCCTTCTGGGTAGCAGTCAAGTGCCTTAGGCACTATGCTAAAATTCGTACAACAATCCTCTGAGTTGGAAATTATGAGGAAGAAAAATCTATGAAGTTACAGAAGTACTTTATCCTAAATCTCCTCCTACATCTAGTTTACATAATGCTGCTTCTTAGTATCACTTTCCTTTAAAAAAGTTTACTAGGTCCCTTACCTATCCCCCAAAGTGCTCCTGATCACTTAAAGTGTTCAAGCATAGAGTGAGTAATCAGTATAATGGGTAAGAGATGCCTGACTAGGTAAGATTGACACTAGGGAGCTCCTTAGCTCTAAGACTCAATATATTTGTCATGCTATTTCACCAACAGCTTCTACTTTATTTTCTATTTATGCATTACTTAAAATGAAGAGCAAAATAAAACAGAAAAAAAAACCAACAATATTGGGTATGACTGTAAGTTATCTTAAGCACAATTCTACAAGTTCCTAGAGTGTAGCTCTAAGCTTAGCTATTTAACTTTCTTGCTGAATGTTAATAATGCTAATTAATAGAAATAAAGCCTCAAATTTGTAAATATCACAGCGTTAACCACCATGAACATTTGTCAGAACACAGATGATCTAGTCTAATTCACTGATTTTATAGATTAGGGAACTGAAGTCAAAAGCTTTAAAGGGTTTGTCTAAGCACATGCCAGACCAAAAATCTCCCCCTATTTACTCTTCCTTTGGTGTTAGTTTTCCAGTATACATGCTGGTCCTAAAAACACTATGAGAGTCAGCAACTTGGTCATCAGAAAGGAAAATATTTCCAAATACCACAGAATCTGCTTTTAATAGTTAAACCTGACAACCTACTTACCTCAGGAGGCAATTTCCCCCATTTCTGTAGCAATTTAGAAATTTTGATCATTATACTAAACAATAAATCTTTAGAGGGGCTATCCTAAAGATATTTATAATACAGCATTAGAATTTTACCACTAAGTATTAAAGAATAAAGGCAGACTACATAAAAATAATTTTGACTCATCACTTATCCAACAATATCTTTATGCAGCCTTATTTCTTGATGAAATTAATGTCAAAATAATTTCTTATAATTCTGAACTTAACAAAAATTCATTGTTTGAGCAACCATTATGAATAATATAATTATACAATATTATGAATAATACAATATAGTCATATTTTTTGCATATACATGCCCACATAACTAATGTGCCCACATGGGTAACATGCATTGTGCACACAGGAAACCAACACACAAATGGGTGTGTGATTTGCTAAAAATGTATAAATTGCATGCTATTTGCATAAAATATGGCATTCACTATAGTATTTACACACCATTTCTTTTTTTTAAGTTGTAATTTGGGTGAAAGTTTACAGTGCAGATTCATTTTCCATACGCAGTTCACACACATTTTGTTTCATGACACTGATTGCAGTTCTCCACAATGTAGTATCAGCTCTCTTTCCACTTTCTCCCTGTAGTTACCTCTTCCCTCGATCCTTCTTTCCTACTCATTCCTGCCCTCTGAGCTAACTCCTTGTACAAATACTATCCTTCTGATAGCCCATGACTGACTGTTCTAAGGAGCTGCCAAAGGGGCAAGGAGGCCACATCTTCTGACCTCCTCTAACCGCACAAGAGGAAGACAGAATCACTATCAGTAGCCCAAGGCCCATTACTGGGAGGCCAGACATGCTACCTCCTTCCAGCCCTTTCACCAACCTTGACACCAACTGTTCCTCCCACAGCACCCACCACCTCTCTGCTGGGTTTGATAATTCACTGCAGTGGCCACGCAGAACTCACAGATTATGTGGTTTATTAGGAAAGCAGCAGGCTACAATTCAAGTTCAGGAAAAATGCTCAGTCTCTCTCACCCCACCATCTCTCAGCCAACTGTCTCTCACAGTCCCTCTCCCAACAGTGCATGTCTCTCAGCGTCTTTCTCAGCAATGCATGTCTCTTGCATCTCTTTCCCAGCAGTGTGTGTCTCTCAGGAGTACGTTTCTCTCAGAAGCGTGTGTCTCTCAGGAGTGCGTTTCTCTCAGCAGCACGTCATTCCCAGCCAGCAGTCAGAGAGACCTCTTCTGCCGGTAGGAGGCCTCCTTCTGAGCCTGGCAGAGGGGCCAAACTAACCAATCATAACGTCACAATTCTAAGCACCTGAGAGAGAACGAACTTTCCAGAACATTGCTTTGTGCCACTCCCAACAGAAATACTCCAGGTGGATAACATTTACAATCAGGAGCTCCTCAGCTGCTCACGGCAAATTCCACCACGGAGTTTACAAAGACTTATGGCTAGAAAAACCATACCAGGTAATTTACTACACCGCAGGAGTATACCTACGTGGTGTAAATGTTCACCTTACATGCTGTCCATTGTTTAGCTGAAAGTCACGGAAGTGAGTTCAATTCCAGGCCTAAAAGATAACTAGGGACCACAGTTTCAGGGTTTTCACCCATCTCCATCAGACCAGTAAGCCTGGTCTTTCTGTGATTTTAAGTTTTGTTCCACATTTTTCTCCCACTCTATCCAGAATCTCCTGCACCAATGCTTTTCTGAGTGGCTGACCATCTAGTTCTTCTGATTTCATGGTCATACAGGCTGAGGTTCACATGGTCCACTAGTCCGTTGGACCAACTGTTTCCAAGCATCTTTGATTTTCTTCATTCTTTTTTGTTCTGGACAGGGAGAGATCAATTGTTGCACCTAGATGGCTATTTGCAAGCTTTTAAGACCCCAGTCATTACTCGCCAAAGTAGGATGTAGAATAATGTTTTTGTGTAATACATTTTATACATCATTTTTATACATATGCTGTATCAAAATTAAGTCTGAGTTCCCCAAATAAATATGCTAAAAGCAAGCGTTTGCCTTAGCCTCTCTTAACTAAAGTTTAATATTTAATCTCTCCATAAAATCTTGGAATCCATTTAAGATATGAACTGTAGCTTCTCAGTTTGAAACACAGTAATGAACAAAAAAGTCTCAAACCTAAAGATCTGGAATAATGTTCTAACCAAATGATCATTTAAGTGTATTTCTATTTGAGAAATACACTAAGAATATCATGGCAAAATAAATAAATGTGTTGAAAGCCAATGAATTCCACTGGAATCTAGGGGGTTTCATATCCTGTCAAATCACTTCAATGAAGAAAGTAAATGAGTCATTTTCATAAAATATCTTTCTTAATAAAAAGTTAAGCCTTCAATTTTTATATCTGCTTTGTCCTACATATACTGCTAACCAACTTGGGGATATTTATCAGTGTTACAGCTATTTGTGGGGTAGTGCCTAAGGCATCTGACTGCAAACCAGACAGCTGGTGGTTCAAACCCACCAGCCACTCCTCAGAAGGAAGGCTGGGCAATCTACTTCCATAGTGATATTGCCTTGGAAACCCAAGGAGGGGTCGCTATGAGTTGGATACAACTCCACAGCACTGGGTTTGGTATTTTTGGTATAGATATTTGTAACAAAAAAGTCTAAATCTCAATTATCTTTCAAAGTTTGTTAAAACACCAACTGTACCAGAAGCTTCATGTTCTATCATGCAGAAATGAGTCCAAATCTCCAAATTTCCTATACCTCTGTGTAGAACTTAACACTTTCTATCTTACAGTAAATTATCTAGAACAAGTCTTATCTGCTGATCTCAAGGTCCTTAATGCTTTATTTTCCTTCCTGGGTGAGCAGGGGGTTGAGAGCTATGACTCAGCAATCAACAGAGTTATACATGGGAGCAGATGCAGATGGTCCACAAGAGGAACAAGGGGAACACAGCCAGTAAACTGGTGAGGAACAAAGGGAACTAAGTGGTATCTTTGAAAAACGAATCTGGACTTGAGAAAAGGTCTAAAAGAGAAAAACAGAATTCACAGTAAAAGGGTTGGCAAAAGAAAACAGATAGGATAAACAGGAGGGTTAGCATGGCAGAGCCTAGAAAAATCTGAAAGCAGTGTGCAGTGTGCAGAAAGAAATCTTTGACTAAGCCTCTGGGTGAACAGAAAATTCTAAAAGGTTAGCATTTTTAGTGACACTTAAGAGCAGGTAGTTTGTGTCAAATAACTGAATTTAGAATCAGAAGAGCTAGGTTCAAGTGCAAGCTCTGACATTTCCCAGTCAATGACTGACCCGGCAAGTCAATCACTCTGAACTTTAGTTTCCTTTTCTATGAAAAAGAAATAATACCTATTTCACAAGGTCATTCTAAAGATTAAATGAAATAACTTATGTGAAAGTGCTTTACAAACTTCAAAACTACAAATGCAAGGTATTGTTAAAATACCATAGTATGCTGCTAGCTAAACTAAGTTTGCTCACTTTTTAAAATTTTGATTGGGACCTACTAACTTTACCTCAGCACTTGTAAAACATGTTTGAAAATGTAGGTATCAAATAGTATTGTTCTACTTGAACCATATTTGATTTCTCAGTATAAATTTGGCCAGTAATATTTTCTGCTTTCTTTACTGTACAAAACTCAAACCAAACTCACTGCCATCAAGTTGAATCCGACTCATAGTGACCTCCTCCTTGGGGTTCAAAGGCAGTATCTCTACGGAAGCAGAATGCCCAATCTTCCTTCCAAGAAGTGGCTGGTGGGTTTGAAGCGCCAGCCTTCTGGTTAGCAGTCAAATGCCTTAGGCACTATGCCACCAACACTCCCAAGAAAAATGTTTTCCTTCTGTGTGTCTGTGTCCATAATTATATATCTGCCATAACTCAGTCCTGTTGTTGTTGTTGTTGTTATTTGCCATCGAGTCGGCCCCAACTCATAGCGACCCCTCCTTGGGTTTTCAAGGCAGTATCACTATGAAAGTAGGAATGCCCAACCTTCCTTCCGAGGAGTGGCTGGTGGGTTTGAACCGCCAGCCTTCTGGTTAGCAGTCAAGTGCCTTAGGCACTATGCTACCAGAGCTCCTAAACTCAGTCCAGACTAAATTTATTACGTGTTTTCCTAATTAGACTAATCTTCAATTTCACAGAAAGTTATGATAGAATCAAAACAAAACCAAAAAAAACTCAATGCCATCGAGTCAATTCCAACTCATAGCAACCTCCATTGGGTTTCTAAGGTGGTATATCTTTACGGAAGTAGATTGCCCCATCACCGTGGAGCAACTGGTGGGTTTGAACTGCCAACCTTCAGGATGGCAGTCAAATGCCTTAGGCACTATGCCACCAGAGCTCCAATGACAGAACCGGAGGGGAAAAAAAAAAACTCACTGCCATCAAGTCAATTAGACTCATAGTGACCCCTCCTTGGGTTTCCGAGGCAGTATCTCTACAGAAGTAGATTGCCCAATCTTCCTTCCAAGAAGTGGCTGGTGGATTTGAACTGCCAGCCTTCTGGTTATCAGTCAAATGCCTTAGGCACTATGCCACCAGAGCTGCCTATGACAAAACAGTAGTCCAAAATGTGGCGTTTTTAGAATGAGTAAATAAAAGTTTCCTTATCTTCATGCTTTTTCTCACTCTCTTTCCCCAAAGACATTATTGGGGGGAGGGGGGCTTAAAAATGAGAGATTTAAAAGGGGATGGTGAGAGATGAATGAGAAAAGGAAGTACTAAATTTTTTCTTAACAATACTATTAAAATTCCATTGGAAGATTAAAACATTAAGATATTTAATCTGGTATCCTATGAAAAACCATTCAATTTATGTCCTAGATTTCAACTTATGTTAGGTTTCATAGATTGTAGCTTGAGAAAATAACAAGTATGTTAAGTTTATACACATGCAAAAGAGCAAGATTTTATATAAGATACAATATATTCTATATCAATGAATTAGAGCTGTTTTTATAAATATTAGTATAAATAACAATTTTTTTGATTTTTGTTATTGTTATGTGCCGTCGAGTCGGCCCCCGACTCATAGAGACCCCCTCCTTGGGTTTCCGAGGCAGTATCGCTACGGAAGTAGGATTGCCTAACCTTCCTTCCGAGGATATGAAAACCAAAAACAGTATTAATTTATATTCAGAATAGACTCTTCATGACCTTCTCTGAATGGACACACTGTAATCCCTAATTCATTAAAGGAGGTCTTGGTTGGGGGGAGGGAAGGGGCGGTGGACAGTTGGTTTCCAGTAGAATTTCATTAATATGTTCAAGATTCTGCATAGAGCCATCATTTATAAGTCTCCAGAAAAATTTAAGTACCTCAGTGGCAAAAAAAAAACAACAAAGTAAGTAGAAGTTTTTTGAACAATAAACTGAAATCCATTTACTAAACACTTCTGTGTAGTAAAGAATTTGGCTTTGCCCAAAGAGAGGTGTACTCTATCCTCAGATCCTGCGATGTAACCTATAAACCCTTGGATTTCTGAAGTGATAGGAGCGTCTTTGTTATTCATGGTGAGCTATGTGATACCAGTCTAACCTCCAGAGGGAGAGGGCTAGGAACTGAGTTCAACCATGTGGCAATCAATCATACCTATGCAGTGAAGTTCTAATAAAAACTCTGAACACGGAAGCTCAAGTGAGCTTCCTTGGTTGGCAATACTTGGTACATATTGTCACATATCAATTCTAAGAACATAACACACTGAGAACAATGGAAACTTTGTGTTTAGAACCCTCCCAGACTCAGCTCTATGCATCTCCTCCTTTGCTTGACCAATTTTATCATTTATTAAAATGTATACTTTCAATTCCTTAAAAAATAAAGTGCAACCATGAGTACAACAGAACTAATAATAGCTTTCAGTTAGTTCTGTGAATCCTTCTAGCAAATTATTCAATCTGAAGGTAGTTTTGAGAAACCCAGAAACCAGAAGTTGGTGTCAAAAGTGATTTTCCCTTCCCCCAACTCCTAACTAACTAGATAGATGACACATGTTGAAGGAAAAACAAAATATGTAAAGGTAGTTTTTTAATACTGTGCTCTCAGACTTTGCAATTTGGCTAATTTTAGGTGCCCTCTAATATAGCAATTTCTGAAATACTATCAAGTAAATATCAAATAGCAAGGAAAAAAATAAGAAAGAACATCTTGTATAACTGAAATTATAGTATCTACTAATTTAAACAAATTAGAATCTAAAACTCGTATGTATCAACAATTTCCCTTTTAAAATATACCACTAAATCACTGGATATAAACAAGGTTTAAAGGCATACATCAAGGGGTAAATAAATACTAAAACTTTACTAAAAAGTAACTTGTAAAACTTTAAACTTCTAGAAATCAAGTGACATTCCAAAATAAAATATTAAGATTTAATACTATTGAGATTTTTAAAAATAACGCAGATGAAATTTCATGTAAGTTTTCATCTTTATGTTTATATACAATCTTGAAATCTACCCAAAATTCTACATACCTTACATATATAAAATTACACATACCTTATAAAATTAATATAGGGCAGCTTGGTGATGCCTACTACTAACAAGAGTCTGGTGGTTTGAACCCATCCAAAGGCATTGCAGAAGACAGGACTAGCAATCTGCTTCTAAAAGGTCACAGCCTTAAATACTCTATGGAGTAGCTCTACTCTGCATATATGGGGTCACCATGAGTCAAAACTGACTCAATGGCAACTAACAAGAGCAAGATGATAATAGTAATAATAATATTTTGTTTTAAAACCAAAATATATTGATAATTTAAATAATTACTATTATTTTTAGTATTTTAAAGGTATATGTTCATTTTATAAAAGAATAGGTTATGTATTTTAAACAAGTTTTATTTCCCATAATAAGTAATGTAAGTAGTATTTCCCACTAGGTCGTAATCCAACTCCAGTGATTTTAGCCATAAACCCACAGCCTTTGAATCAATTGTGATTCACAGTGCCCCTACATGACAGAGTAGAACTGCCCCATAGGGTTTCCAAAGCTGTAAACCTTTACAGAAACAGGCTGCCTCATCTTTCTTCCATGGAGCAGCTGATGAGTTTGAATTATGGACCATTCAGTTAGCAGCTGAGTGCTTTAACTACTTCTCCATGAGAGCTCCTATAATTAGCTATATGTGACAGTAAATAATATAACTCACAGTAATCATATTACTGTCTAAACAATGACTAAATAGTGATAGCATCAAAACGATGTTCATGAAAAACAAACTTAAAGTTCCAAACTATACTTCTATCAAATACACCTTTATCAAAAGAATTAAGGGATTAGGTTCATTTTACGAAATATTTATAAATGTAAAATTCATAATTTATAAAATTATATTTATAAATGTAAAGTTTACAAAATAAAGTATATTTATAAACATAGAATTTGTAATTTTATTATGCATATCATAAAGTACAAATGTCTTTGTTAATTAATAGGATATATATATATCTATATGTTGTTGTTGTTGTTATGTGCTGTCGAGTCAGACCCGACTCATAGCGACCCCTCCTTGGGTTTCCAAGGCAGTATCACTACGGAAGTGGATTGCCCCATCTTCCTTCTGAGAAGTGGCTGGTAGGTTTGAACCATCAGCCTTCTGGTTAGCAGTCAAGTGCCTTAGGCACTACACTACCAGAGCTCCCATCTATCTATCTATCTATAAATATATATGAAAATCTGTAGGCAAACAAATTATCTTTATAAAAGGATTTTCTTAAATTCTGTCACTATAAAATTATTTTTGTGTAATTAAGTTAGGATAAGTTTTTAAAGCTAAGAATAATACATTGTTAAATGCACTCTGATCAATGTAGTGTGCATGACATTTACTTTGTAATCATAGTATAGGTAGAGCTAAATATGCATGTGATTCTTCTAAGTACAAAATTAACCATTTAAAATATATAACACTATTAAAAGTGATCATATATAGAAGGTAAAAAAGAATTTGAAAATATACCAAAACACCACTTGCCTGGATGTGCTTTCCAAATGGCCCAGTTAGAAATAAACAGAAATCAGCACTTACTCAAACAAGACCTTTTGCCAGCTGCACTTGCACCACCTGAACACAAGTTGCCTCCTCGATGAATTAATTCAAGTTCCAAATTGGTTCTGTAAATAAAGCATCAAAATATATTTCAGTCTTTAAGCTGAATCTATGCTTTTTAATTTTTTTATTGATATGCTTGGATTGACCTAAATAGTAAGAATTCTTCAACTTTATTATTTGCAAAAGTACAATTTATACAGTATCAGTAATGATCATGTTATCTGACACTTAGAATAAAAAGGGGAACAGTTTATCCATCCTCACTTATATGTTCATATTTGTACCTGCAAAGAATTGCACACATCACAGTATAATTATTGCAAAGTCCCAACTGATGCAAATATAAAAGTAGGCCTTAAGGGAAAAAAAATTGCAACATATTTCATAAACCTGCAATATGAATATGATGAAAGAATTTATACTCCGTCAGCCACTGGGTGGATAATCACTGTCCTACAAAACAAAATGGCATACCAATTTTTCTATCAGAAAATTGTATCACTCATTGGAGCTTAGATGGTAACTTGAAATCAGTACTAAAAAATAAAAGCACTATCATCAAAGTGACTATAAACAATGCACATAATTAAAAGTAGTCTCTTCTATGGACTTCTAAAATTATGTTTTATTAAAATACACTGTAACCACTGACACTGTTAAACACCAGTATTGTTTATATGAATCTAAAATTGCAACATATTTAGCAATTATTAGCTTACAGAATGGCAATAATTACTAAACTGCCATTTCAAAAATCAAATTGATGCAGAATCTAAAAATTTACTCAAAACAGTTAAAAGTAGTATAGCCAATTAGTTATGCCAAATAATGAAAAAAATTATGTATACTTTTACTTCAATACCATTAATAAACTTAAACACACCTTTATTTTCTAAAATTGAAATACAACTGAACAATTTGTGTAGAGATTGTCAAATGGAAACCTAATTTTCTGTGTAAACTTTTACAGAATACACAATAAAATATTTATTTTTAAAATGAATAAATTAGTTTATATCCAAGATATGCATTGAACAGGGAGAGGATACCTCCCATGTAAAATAAGGCACATTCCAAGTTTATTCTTTCCAAGTAAATGTAAGAAAAAATATTATTCTATTTTATTGAAAATAAAACTTGTTGAACTGTTTTTGGTTATATTTTGAACACAGAGTATTCTGAAATTATATTTTGACTTATTTACTTATAAATGTAAATTGTTAAACATTTTAATATTCCTACATCTGTAGCTTTTGCTACTCATTTCTAAAGGAATGCCTTAATCCTCTCTACTCAGGGGGAAAAAAAGTAATTTAACATTGATAATGTTCCCGTTCAGAGCTCCATCTGGTTGCTGCTGATAAGGGCATCTGTGTGACAAGGGAATTTTCCACCCTTCAGGCGATTTGCATTGCTCACTGAACTTCTAAAAACCTACCAGCAAGGAAGCAGGGACAAGGATTTCATATTAGTGGACAGAAAGCGAGCGGAGACCAGCATGTGTTCCTTCATCAAGGGAATATAAATGAGATCAATATATTTTGTTTTCACAAATCTTCTGTTGCCTAATCTGTAGAAAAAAATTAATGGCTATATTCTCTTATAAAAACTAAGATTTCCTAGACAGTACTTTTAAATGAGCTAACCAGAAACACGAGCAATTCTTATAAATGAATGTCAGAATCAGAATTTCAACTATCATTTCACCACAAATTTGCAAAAATATTCATTATTAATACAATAACAATTGTTAATTCAATCACAAAATAAAGTACTTTAAGAAATGACAAACATGTTACCCAGAACTTGATTTTAAATACTTAAATTAAGAAAAAAAAGGGACTAAATCTAGTTAACTTTCAGATCATGGTGAGATGATCTGCATAACATTCCTTCTGACTTAAAATTAAAAAAACTACCTATCCAAAGGGTTAATATCATATAAAATATACCTGTGACTTTAAAAAGCAGAGTTAGAGGCCCTATCCATCAACTTTATTTTGTTTACTTCAAACCTGACCATTTAGCTAGATACTTGCTAGGGAAAAGAACAAATTTTCTTCCATAAATCTATTCAAATCAATTGTTGTTGTTGTTACTGTTATGTGCCATCGAGTTGGACCCGACTCATAGCGACCCCTCCTTGGGTTTCCGAGGCAGTATCACTACGGAAGTAGATTGCCCCATCTTCCTTCCGAGGAGCGGCTAGTGGGTTTGAACCACCAGCCTTCTGGTTAACAGTCAAGTGCCTTAGCCACTATGCGAAGATGAAAATGTCTACATTTTGGAAGAATGATCAGAGAGACTGTTTCCCTTATAATTATATGGCCCTCCTTGTACAGGGGCAATCTCGATGGTGGCTGACAACAATTATGTTGGTTACTTAAACATATGCTTAGAAAAACTCCTCTAATTATGCTCCATTTTTGTTTTGTTTTTGCATGACCAAAGTGTGGTCTCCTTTGATTCTAACAACTAATACACACACATACAAGCACAATGGTACAGTGCAACAAGGACTTTACAAAAAGATCTCGGCTCAAGGCCTGGAACTTTAGCTAGTTATTCAATTTCTCAGAGAAAAATAAATTCTTTTTCCATACTACACCTACATCATACAAGACTCAGATTAGTTCTAACTCTTCCAAGAAGTCTTACTAAAATAGGAACAAAGCACTTCCATATACTTCATATTTCAATCTGTTTATCTTCTCTTTTTCTATATGACATTTTTAAGAAGAAAATTGTTTTATATAAACTGATGTATTTTAGTTTTGTCTCTCCAACTGTGAGGCCTGAGTCCTGATGGCCTCCGGGTAATTCTTTAACCAGAAGTCTTTAGTGCCAGGGATTCTAACGCGTCCCACGTCTCAGGGCTTTTATCTCCCCTCCAGATTCCAGTACGTATCAGAGCTTCACCTGGCTCCTGCAAGTCTCCCACGCATCAGGACTTTACATCCTCCCTAGATAATTATTCCCTAACTGGACTTTAGGGCCAGGGATTCCAGCACGTCCCCCCACGTCTCAGAGTTCTGCCCTAAACCCCTTAGCAACAACCAATCATCTGTACCCCTTTGCCCTGGTACTACTCCACCCTATATTTTCCCATAAAAATGTAGTAGTAAGAGAGCACGGGGTCTTTTGCCCAAGCCGCTGCGTTGGTGTAAGCAGGGACCCTAGTTCGAGCTAGCAAATAAACTTTCCTTTGGCTTTTGCATTATCGTGTCAGTGGTGGCTTCCTCGCGCCGACACTCCTTTCCGAACACAGGCACAACACAACTAAGTTGCAAATCCCTGGAGAGCAGGCAGCATTTCAGATGCAGTTTCTAGATTCCCCATTGTACCTAGTAAAGTGCTCAAAAATTCTTAGGACTTCACAACCCCTTTGTTTTGATATATGGCCAGTAATAAGATTCTCTTTGGTCCTTGAAATTCAGTCTCTTTCTTTTGCTGACTGTTCTACATGCCTTAAACCCAGCAGTGGACAGAAACAGAGGGTTACTTGTTTTCAAAAGGAGCGTTTTTCATTCTTAAAAAGGATTCCAAATTTGGTATTTTGGTAAATATTTATTTATAAAATAATTACAAAGTTTAGACTTATAATAATGCAACTACTGTCTAAAGCAAAGTACATGCATTCACTTTCCGAAGCAGTTTCCCCAGTCATGATTTAAAGATGCCTCTCCATCTACATCTCAGTTATTTACGTTTCATCTTCTTTCACTTCCATGTTTCTTACTATAAACAGGCCAAGCACTGCTCACCAATACCTCTAAGCTGTATGTAACATGGATCCAAAAGTCCCTGGAAAAATCAATTACTGAAATTCATGACATTCATTGTCTCAATAATGAAATAAATTGGTATTTAAGTAGAAAGCTTTCTTCCCCAAAATTTACTTTCCATAAGCAATCTGAGTAACTGATATTTGCAACAGAATGTTTTTTTGAAACACATAAAAGCTTAAATACAGTTATTTTGATTAATTTTAATGCAAACAAAAAGATAACATTCCAATAATTTCTCTTCTGCTGCCCTGAGAAAATCCTCCAAGCCTTTACTATGCATATAAAAGAAAAAACAAACAGATCTTTACTGTCTTATCAAAAAAAAAAAAACCTCTAAAACAATTATTAAAGGAAACAGCTTTACCAGCTAATTACCCACTAGAAATATTTTGTTGTTAAACATCAAAAAATTTAAGTTCACTGATAAAGATTAAACAAATAAAATTACTTATTCAGTTAGGAGAAACTGAGTTCTGAGGATCGAGGTTGTGTTCCACTCAAGTTACTAACGCCAAATACAAATGAAGTTGCAAGTTCTAAGGAATTATGCTTTTAAAAATCACTATATTTATGCATTTGAATTGAAAAAGTTAAATAATTCAAAGATTACTGGCTACATATTTTATGTAAATATTTTAAAAATTGCTAAATATTGTAATAACTACCTTTTAGGAATAAATATTTGCTAATCATAAATATTTATGAAGTAAGGTTATAAATACTTATAAAATAAGTATAAAGAGCTGATTTCCTATGTTGAGAAAATGACATCCTATTCAAAATAAGAAACAACAAACTTTTTTCCTTCAATTCACATTTTTATTAATTTTTAAGTCCATTTGTTTTTTGTTATTTTGTTTTTAATGACTAAGTAAAATTTAGAGAAGACATATAACCTTACTGTGAGAATTCTGAAATGGCCTGATAATTCCAGGCAAAGAATACTGAGGTTTTTAAGGATTATATATCTTCACTTCTAAAATTTTATCTCACTACTCTATAGTGTGCCAATGAGGATCAGAAAAGAATGGGGTGAAAAAGGATCTTTTCTGTCTTTCCTGTCTTTCTACCTACATCCTCATTAAAGCATATGACATCTTTCCCTACTTCTCTATAAAATGGAAAAATCCCAATGTGTTGATCCACATTATCGTTTCAAGCTTTATTCTAGATGTAATTTACATAATGAAACCAAGAAACAGAGATCTAAAAATTTACTGAACTAAATTTAAATCATTTGATTTATCACAATGTAGTAAAATTTCATATACCTATCATTCCTATTCAATCAGGATTTTCTTATAAGGCCAATCCTGTTAAGAATGAGAAATCGTAAATACGTGAGCTGATGACATAAATGTATACATACTAAAAAGCGTAATTGAGTTGGTTTATATTCACCCCAATCTCCTGTAACCTTATAACTACAACAGTGTACAGAAGTTTGCAAAAATCTGAAACTATGGCAAGATTAAATGATATTCTATTTAGTTTTCACATATAGTTTACTAAAAGTAAGCAATAACTGGTAGCTTTCCAGAAACAAAGTATTAAATTAACTGTTATATCTTCCCCAAAGTATTCTGGATGAATAACATCAATAATCTAGGAATATGCAAAAATTAGAAAGTTACTTCCCAATCCATTTATTCTTTTTACATCCACCCCAATCCAGCATTTGCATTTTCAGGCCAAAGACTAACATTTCCTTATCATGAGCTATGCTTTTAATTTTCCTAGGTTCCAAAGACCACATATGGTTCATTTACTCTCTGCTCCAGCTCTGGTAGCGTAGTGCCTAAGGCACTTGATTGCTAACGAGAAGGCGGTTCAAACCCAACAGCCACTCCTCAAAAGGAAGGTTGGGCATTCTACTTCCGTAGTGATACTGCCTCAGAAACCCAAGGAGAGGTCACTATGAGTTGGGTCCGACTCAACGGCACATAACAACAACAACAGGAGTAGGGCAGAGAGAATGGCTATAATAAACTGCATGGACATAAGACCTATAAAAGCTCAACAAAGCAGAGGGAAAAAGAGGATAGTAATTGTTAACACTAAAACTCGACTCAAGAAACCTGAGTTTTAGTCCTACTCTCCCACCAATTTGCCACATGATATCAGTCACATTATCTCTCCAAATTTTACCTATTGCACTACTACTTGGACAATATAAAGTACACTTCCAGAAATAACCAATATCAGTTTTGGCAGAATGTGTTTATAAGGACATAATTGTGTCTTCTTCTCCCTAATCTACTTCTTGTATGGTCTTCCATTTTCACTCAATTATGGTCTCAAAACTTCCTACTTGAAACTATTCCTTAGGTATTGAACACTACTCAGTATCTATCAGGCTAATCCTTCCTAACTAAAAGATGAGAATCATTTACTTATGACTGTTTTCCTGAACCTCCTGCTAGCTACAAACAGTCTTAGAATATGGCTGACATCTGTTTCCTCTATTTTCATCTGATTTTCTAAACCTTTTGTAGTCTAGGATATTACTTTGATCTTTCACTAGGTTAAAATAAACAAACAAAAACTAAGTACTTCTACTTCTTACTGTCCTCATTTTTCCATAAATAAAACTTTTTCACATACTACAATGTTTTAGTTCTCAGTTTTACCATTTTTTGACAAGACTTAAATGATAGATAATACACAGATGCCTTGAAGGAAATATCTATTATAAAATGTTAATAATATACTCATCCCCACATGTCCTATAATGCTTAATAACATTCATAAAATTATCTTACAGGAAAAGAAGGAAAACCTACACATCTGTAGTCCTACTAGTGGTCCTAAAACTACCCATAAAGTTTAACTATCATCAAAAATACTCATTCTTCCCTTAAATATATATAAATGCTGATGAATAAAATACAGATTAAACATTAAATTTAATAATAATAATAATAGGTAAACACAAAGATATATACTATATATACCTACCTAGCAACAGAGTACATAAAGAGAAAGTCATTATCCGGTGAGCCCGGGGTCTTGCTATAGTCTCTATATTTCTTCTGAGTGGTATTTTTGATATCTTTCATTACAGATTCCATTTCTTTATTTAAGTTGGTTTCTGACTATAAAAAATGCAAATATATAAATAAAGTTTATTTATATTTATTTTCTCTAATAATAGTCTGATATTTGAATGTTCATCATATGAACACACCAAGAAATTAAAGTTCAAGAGTCAAAACAGATGTAGCATAGCTATCTATTATACACAGATTTATTGCACAAAGATGAAACTAATTCAAAAATACTTTCTTTTATTTTAATGATCTTTTATCCTAATTTTATATTGTGGTTGATAATATTATAATCCAACCATACAAACTAAGCCAGAGAGCAGGTATCATTAAAATAACATTTTCTAACAAGCTTTCCAAGTTTATACATATTAAAAAAAATCAATTTTCATTTAAGTTTCTCTTAAAGAAAATATCAATGTCTCTTACTTTAAAAATATCTTAAATAAGTAAAATTTGAATTTACAAAAGGAAAAAGAAAATCACAAAGTCTAAAATTAGTCCTCACTTGCAAAAGGGAATTGCCAGGAGATGATTCTTTCTAAGGAGATTTAAATTATGATTTTCTGTTTCAAAAGTCAAATACTACAGAAACCTGGCACAGCTGTAACTTCTCTCAGGGACCATATCCTAAATCTATAATGAAGATTAAATATTTTAAAAATTTAAATAAAATAAATAACTCCTGGGAATGGGATTAAAGATGGGCTCACTCATGCCAAATGCCACAGTAGACTGACTTATGTATGGTAATAGTACAATCAATTAAACAACATACTAAAACCAAACTCTTTACCATCGAGTCAATTACAACTGATAGCAACCTTGACTGGGTACTAAGGCAGTAAATCCACAGAAGTAGATTGCCTCATCTTCCTTCCATGGAGCGGCTGGTGGATTTGAGCCACCAACCTTCTGGTTAGTAGTCAAAGGCCTTATCCACTACACTACCAGAGCTCCTTCTAAAATATGTTATGGCTCTCTAATACACACACACACACACACACACACACACACATGCTCATACCTACAGAGACACACATAAACACACACCTGTGTGTGAGTATATAATCTTAATTCTAATATTCCTAATGGGCATATTTTAAATGATGAGACTGTATTTTATAGCAAAAAAATAATGTACCAAGATTGTGCCTTGTTTGTTTGGCTTTGTTTTTAAGTATTTCAACGCTTGAGAAGAATCTAACCATACCAAGGTTTGTAAATTTTCATGATCTGGAAGAGTACATTAAAGCTGTAACAACTGGGATAAAGTATAGCCTTTGGTATTAATTTGTTCCATTACTTTTTATTTTGTTTTTTGATAACCACAACAGAAAAGAAAAACTTTTAAAAGCCATTTCTACTACATCAATAAAGGCAGAGAGTCATTTAGAAACTGAATGAAAATGAATGCTAAATAACAGAGCTAAGTTAACCAGGATATATCTGCCTTACACTGATGCTTACTGTGAAAGCACCTGGCCGTCCCTGCAGCTCCTCCACTTCCTTTATGAGATCTTGCATGCTTTTGTTACTAGGACGTTTCCAAAGGTTACTTTCCACATTGCTTCCAGGATAACAAGGAAGAACACTGTTAGCAAACTGCCTACAGAGAGGGCACGTGAATTCTCCTTTGTCCACTGAGAAGCCCTGAAGAACCTGGTCATTCTAAAAGATGAAATAAACATACAGATGTATGACATACACATTTACAGAAACCAAAATTATGCTGTCACATTTCACAGTAAATTTATGAACAATTAAGAAAACAAGACATCTCTAAAATGTGTTGTAAAAATAAAATCTCTCATTTAACTGTTGAGGAGGCTTACCAAATTACTGCTTACATCATAGCAATTATGCAACGTTTGCCCTCACCAATGAACTGCTCAAGTATTTCACTCTTCCTCAGTTTGAAACATTCAAATAATGATACAACCAATCTGAAATGTGGATTTAAGATAAAGAATATTTCAACAAGTAGGCCACATTAAAGCAGGTCACCTTCCCATAGTCTTGGAGGACATAATGATCAATGGGCACAATATAGCACATAAAAATCTTCTTCTATATCCTACTTTGGTGAGTAGAGACTGGGGTCTTAAAAGCTTTCAAGCGGTCATCTAAGATGCAACTATTGGTCTCCTCTCACCTGGAGTAAAGAAGAGTGAAGAAAATCAAAGTCATTTGGAAACAATTACTCCAAAGATATGGTGGACCATGAGGACCTAAGCTTTCACAACCCAGAGACCAGAAGAACTAGATGGTGCCCAGCTACCAATGCCAACCACTCGTAAAGGGGTCAAAATTAGAGATCCTGGATAAAGTGGGAGGAAAAATGTGGAACAAAATTCAGAAACACAAAACTGACCAGAATAACTGGTCAGATAAAGATTGGTGGAACCCCTGAGACTATGGCCCCAGCTTATCCTTCAAGCCTAGAAATGGCCTCACTTCCATGGATTGGCTCTCAACTCAACAACAGAAAGACCTATATACAGAACACCTACCCCAAGGAGATGCACCCCTTAGATAATCAACCCTGAGACTTCAGAGGGGTAGCATTCATATAGAGGGAAAGCTGGATAGACAGGAATGTATAGATAAAGGCATAGGGAGGGGTAGTCACAGGGAGAAGAGGGGAGGAGAGTTTTTTTACTGCTGGTGATTGTAATCAGGGCTGTGAAATCAAACATGCATGAACTGTTGAATGTAAAACAAATCTGCTTTGTAAATTTGCACCCAAAGCACAATAACATACATACATACATACATACATAAAGCAGGTCACCTTCCTCTTAGTCCACATTCCTGTTGTCACAAACTATAAGTGACTACTGGGAAGACTGTCCCAGTGTCCATGTTATTTGATGTAGGCTAGTTAGCTTTTGAGAGTAAATTAAGCCTAAAAAATTGTGATGCATCTTGCAAGGTATTTTAGTGTTTGGACTTTATCCAGTGTCCTCGGTAGGTTTGTTTAGATTTAATGGATGGCGGAAAGATTTAGCCAGAGTATTCAGAATATTAGAGTACTCAGAGCTTAAGTATAAGAAGAGGAATTAATTTAGCTCCCTTTCCTTCTGATATTTCTGGTAAAAAGAGGAGAAAAAGTAGAATTTTAAAAATACATATACAATGCACATATGTCTAGGAAGAAACTCTTGTTCAGGAGGGGTTATAATACATGCTTCCTACTCAGAGAACTTAAGGAAAGAATTCAGCCTGCACTCCTTATTCCAGTCTTTTACTTGACACCATCCTACATCTATTTTGCTCTTTTAGGCCACTGTTACTGTGTATTTCTAACCACTCTGCTACTCTTTTCCCAGAAGTCTCTCTCTTATTCTGTCATTAAATTAATTTCTCATCTCAAAATGTTTTTATGCATTAATGCATATGTAGGAATGCTATAATATGATCATTATTACCAAAAAGACAAAAATGACCATCTTATGGTCACAAAGGTCATTTTTGCTAATGCCAAGATAAACTTACATTTCCTAACTCTTGATTTGGTGGTTCATTCCACTACATCTTTCACCTCACCTCAAGTACTTTAGCTAAAAGAATTGAATTCTACTTTTTCACTTTTCGACATATTTCCCAATCCTTAAAAATTTAACAACCCCAACTAACCCCACCAACATTGAGTTGATTCTGATTCATAAGAGACCCTATATGACAGAGTAGAACTGCCTCATAGAGTTTCCAAGGCTACAAATATTGGCAGAAACAGACTGCCTCAACTTCCTCCCACAGAGAAGCTGGTGGGTTTGAACAACTGACCTTTTTTTGTTTGTTAAGCAGCTGAATGCTTTAACCACTGCACCACCAGAGCTCCTTGATGTAACACCATGTCCTTCTAAATCCAATTCTACAAACTCTTACTAAGCTTCCACTATGTATCAGATACTGTGCAGGTGCTGGCATAGAGTTATGACACATCTTTTCTTCTTAAGGTACTCACAATTGAAAAGCAAATAGAAACAAATAAATTATAATATAGTGCATAAATGCAACAGAGAAGGCTTCCCAGAGAAGAAAACTTGTGAGCTAAGCTTTCAAGATACACAACAGTTTACTTACAAAAGGTTGGGGCTGGGGTCCTGGTCATTTAAAAAAAAAAAAAAAATTCTATGATAAACAAACTTCCCTATTGCTGCTTATGCACAGGGAGACAGCTCAGGGGGCAGGAGCACATGGAGGGATGGATACAGGGAAGAGGTAATTATCAGGAGGAAGTGGGAGGGGAGCTGTTGCATTGTGGTAAATTGTGGTCAATGTCATGAGACAAAGTGTATGTGAACTGCTATATGGAAACTGAATTTGCTCTGTTAATTTTCACGCAAATCACAATAAAAAAAAAAAAAAAAAAAAAAAACTTCCCTATAGCATTAATTGCAAAGAATAGGAGGCCCTGTTTTTTGCCTTCATTGAAATCAGGTCCTTTCCTGACACCTTAGCAAAAGCCCTCTCAACTAGGCACCACCACGCTCACATTCCTCATACCTCAGCATCTTCCTCAGCTTCCAGTGCTGCCTAAACATCATTACTCCTGCTTTCTCATCTTTGCGGCACATGTCACTTAACGATGCTAGCATTTTTCCTTCCTGTCAGTGTCACTCATTGCCCTCAATCACAGAATTTGGCACCTAGATCAGAGTTTACAAAACTTCTTAAAAACATCTATTTCTGTAAAATAACATCTGTCTGTAAGAATACACACATCCTGCTGGGAGAACAGGAACCCACAATTAGACAAGGAATGGGACACATGTCCCATGCCCACAACGTTCATTCACATGAGGTTGCTGGGCTCAGCCTCCAAGGCTGCAACCATTTCATCATCCAAGCTGCTGCCCTCCTTGTCCTTATTCCTGGACTCCTTACTGGAGTTGCTGGCCATCCTTTCATTCAATTTCCTCATCACTTCAAGTCCTGTCATCATCCTGTGCAACTTCAGTGTCTATGTGGATGATCAATCTAATATCTTAGCTCCTCAGCTCCTTAACCTCATCAGCTCTTATGGCTTTGATCTCCATTCTTCTCCAGTACCTCTACCATGACCAGACCCTTATCCTGTAATCACCCAAAATTGTTCTTTCATAATTTAAAATATTAAATTCAAACATCTTACATTCTAACTGCCAACTCCTGTGGCTTTTAGTCCCTCATTTTTCTCTTACTTTATCAAGCTTTTCCTATCTTCAAAAACTCCCCATCAATACTCCTTGCTCTCTTTCCATATGTCATAAAACCTTCACATAATCCTACACTCAAACTGAGTGTTGTTAGAGAAAAATCAAATAACTTTTTACTACAAATCAGCTGAGCCCTGGAAACTTCCTGGCAATCCTTCTCCAAGAACCTAGGAAATGCTCTCTTACCCACTCCCAAAGTGGTTTTTCCAAACCATCTGCATACTTGCCAAGTCCCTCCACCAATCCTATCTCTTGCACCCTTTATTCTATGAACATAAGACTATACCTCCTATCTCAAAGGGAATACAGTCATGGCAGCTCCTTCAGCTTCCTGTATCCTACTCCTACTCCAATATCTAAATAATAAATTCTATCACTTCTTTTTCTCATTCACTATCTATCTTCTACACCCTTTGTTAATCCCTACTAAGTCATCTCCCAACCACAATGCTGCCAACATGTTCTGCCTCACACTTGTTGATCATAATGTCACGTTGATTTATGTCCCCCATGCAATTTCTCACCAAATGCAGAAGATTCTCCTCTTAAATATATCTCAAATCCATAACTTCGCCTCCATCTCCACTGCTATGACCTTAAACCACCACTGTCTTACCTCATAAATGATATAATTGCATTCTTTCTTGTTGTTGTTGTTGTTGTTAGCTGCTGTCAAGTCAGCTGCGACTCATAGCAATCCTATGTACAACAGAACAAAACACTCCTGGTCCTGCACCAGCCTCACAATCCTTGCTATACATAAGCCCATTGTTACAGTCACTGTGCCAACCCATCTCATCGAGGGTCATCCCCTTTTTCACTGACTCTCCACTTTACCAAGTATAATATCCTTCTCCAGGGAATGGTCTCTTCTGACATGACCAAAGTAGGTTAGACGAAGTCCAGCCATTCTCACTTCCAAGGAGCATTCTGGCTGCACTTCCTCCAGGACAGATTTGTTAGTTCTCCTGGCAGTCCATGGTACTTTCAGTATTCTTTGCCAAAACCACAATTCAAAACCGTCAATTCTCCTTCCACCTTCCTTGTTCACTGTTCAGGTTACACGTGCATTTGAAGTGAATAAAAATACTATGACTTGGGTTACGAACACTTTAGTCTTCAAAGAGACTTCTTTGTTCTTTAGCACTTTAAAGAGGTCTTTTGAAGCAGATTTCCCCAGTGCAATATGTCATCTGATGACTTGACTGTTGCTTCCACTGGTGTTGATTGTGGAACCAAGTAATATGAATTCTCCAAAAACTTCAACTTTTTCTCCATTTATCATGATGCTGCTTATTCATCCAGTTGCGAGGATTTTTGTTTTCTTTATGTTGAGGTATAACCCATACTGCAGACTGCAGTCTTGTGTGTGTGTGTGTGTGTGTGTGTGTGTGATTTGGGTGAAAGTTTACAGAGCAAATTCACTTTCCATAAAGCAGTTCATATGTACTTTGTCTCATGACATTGACTACAATTTACCCCAATGCAACAGCTCCCCTCCCACTTCCAATAGTTACCTCTTCCCTGTGTCCATCCTTCCATGCACTCCTGCCCCCTGAGCTATCTTCCTGTGCATAAACAGCCCTTATTTCCCCCATGATTGTTCTCTCCAAGGAATGTATCTACCTCAGGTAAATGTTCAACTCATATGCCTGTCCTTTGCGTGACTAGAAGCCACAGGGGTGGGTTCAATTCCAGACCTATGGGGCAGCTAGAGGCCATACTCTCAGTGGTTCCACCAGGCTCTATCAGACCACCAAACCTGGTCCCCTATTTTTTTTTCCAACTGATTTTGAGTTTTATTCCACATTGTTCTCCCTCTCTATCCAGGATCTCCTACAAAGATCCCCTTCCGAGTGGTTGACAGTGGTAGCTGGGCACCACCTAGCTCTTCTGGTCTCATAGTCGTAAAGGCTGCAAATCATATGGTATACCAGTTGCTAGGACTCATTGTTTCCATGAATCTTTGGTTTTCTTCATTCTTCTTTGCTCTGGATGAGGAGAGACCCATCGTTGCATTTAGATGGCTGCTTTTAAGCTTTTAAGATCCCAGTCACTGCTCACCCAAGTAGGAGGTGAAACAATGCTTTGTGTAGTATGTTATGCCAGTTGAGCTCGATGTCCCCTGCGACTATGGTCCCAAGCCCACAGGTACAACTACTCACTCCCTATGGGTAGCTGGCTGTGACCAAGAAGTGACTACAATCTTGTCCCTTATCAGCTGTACCACACACCTGGGAATTCTTACAGAACATAACAATACAGTTGTAGAACCACTGTCTGCCAACCCTATACATGGTCTTGGGTATACTCTCCACTTCATAGACATACCTAACTGTTTAGTCTCTCCACCCATCTATCCACCTGTATACCTGTGTTTGCCTTCAATTACAAAGCAGTACTGTGCAAAAGAGTTCATCTTTGTTGTTTGTACCTCTCATGTACCTCTCTCTGTCTTCCTCTTCCTTAATCCCACCATGTTGATCACTCACATTTGGTACATTGCCCTTCTCTTCACCCAAATTAATACTTACCTCTACCTATCTAACAGTGTTCCCTACCTTCCCTTCCCACTCCTGGTAATGAACAAAGAAAATTTCCTTCCATAGATAAACCATTCCCTGACTTTTACAATAACGCACTAATACAATATTTATAATGTCCTCCAAGTTCATCCACGTTATGCAGTGGTTTGCAGATTCTACATTATTCATTAGGGTTGCATAGTATTCCATTGTGTTTATGTACCACAGTTTGGTTATCCATTCCTCAGCTGATGGACATCTAGGTTGTTTCCATCTTTTGGCTATTGGAAATAGTGCTGGGATGAACATGAGTGTGCATATGTCTGTTTGTGTCATGGCTCTCACTTCTTTAGGATATATACCTAGTAATGGAATGGCTGGGTCAAATGGTATTTCTAATTCCAATTCCT
>NW_006921588.1:30977927-30979750 GCF_000298275.1 Orycteropus afer afer
TATGGATCTCTTCCAGTCAGCTGGCCAGGTAGCTCTCTTCCAAATCTCTTTGCATAACCGAGTAAGTGCCTCCAGTGGGACATCCAATTGTTGAAACATCTCAGTGGGTATTCTGTCAATTCCTGGAGCCTTGTTCTTCGCCAATTCTTTCAGTGCAGCTTCTACTTCTTCCTTCAATGACACTGGTTCTTGATCATATGCCACCTCCTGAAATGCATGAACATAGACCAATTCTTTTTGGTACAGTGACTCTATGTAATCCTTCCCTCTTCTTTTGATGTTTCCTTCATTGTTCAATATTTTGCCCATGGAATCTTTCAATACTGCGATTTGAGGCTTGAATTTTTTCTTCAGTTCTTACAGCCTGAGAAATGCTGAGCATGTTCTTCCTTTTTGATTTTCTAACTCCAGGTCTTTGCACATTTCATTATAATAATTGACTTTGTCTTCTTCAGCTGCTCTTTGAAATCTTACATTCAGCTCTTTCATCTTGTCATTTCTTCCATCTGCTTTAGCTATTCTCCATTCAAAAGCAAGTTTCAGAGTCTCTTCTGATATCCATTTTGGTCTTGTCTTCTTTTCTCATTAAAAAGGTCTTTTTAATGACCTTTTTGCTTTCTTCATGGATGAAGTGCTTGATATCAGCCCACAATTTGTCTTGTCTTTGGTCACTGGTGTTCAGTGCATCAAATCTATTCTTTAGATGGTCTCCAAATTCAAGTGGGATATAATCAAGGTCATATTTTGGCTCTTGTGGACTTGTTTTTATCATCTTCAGCTTCAACTTGAACTTGTATATGAGCAGTTGATGGTGTGTTCCACAGTCCGCTCCTGGCCTTGTTTTGGTTGAAGATATTGATTGAGCTTCTCATCTCCTCTTTCCACAGATAGAGTTGATCTGATTCCTGTGTATCTATCTGGCAAGGTCCACGTGTAAAGCCGCCATTTATGTTGTTGAAAAAAGGTATTTGCGAAGAATAAGTTGTTGGTCTTGCAAAATTCTATTAGGTGATCTCCAGCATCATTTCTATCACAAAGGCCATGTTTTCCAACTACTGGTGATTCTTCTTTGTTTTCAACCTTCACAATCCAATCACCAGTAATAATCAATATACCACGATTACAAGTTTGGTCAGTTTCAGACTGCAAAAGTTGGTAAAAATCTTCAATTTCCTCTCTCTGGCTTTGGTGGTTGGTACATAAATTTGAGTAACAGTAGTATTAACTGGCCTTCCTTGTAGGCATATGGTATTATACTATCACTGACAGCATTCTTTCTTACCCCCTTGCACTCTCTTCTCTTCATGACTTCTACAATAATCGTTCTGGACATGTCACATCTCTGCTTAAGGGCTTTTAATAGTTTTAATGGCTCTCTGTAAGCAATTTGTGTAAATTTCAAATTCCTTATACGGACCACAAGCCTTTTTACAATCTGACTCCTAATTACTTCTCCAGTCTCAACTTCTATCATTTAAGTACGTTAGGTTATCAAATGTTCTGGTACTTGGTAAATGTTCCCATAAGATCCTATGCATATACCTCATAACACTCAGCAAATATACTCTAGTTTGCTTATTTGTCTGTTTCACCCAATATATAGTAAGCTCCTTAAGGGAAGTAATTACATCTTATTCACTGTCACATGCCTAATGTAGGCACTGAATAAATATTTGTTGAATGACTGACTGAATGCAGAGATACAAAAATGTATAATGTGCTTAAGGAACTATTAATTAGGTTACTATTGCTGAACTGATGGAAGATAAAGCTAGAGCAACAGACAAACCCATTTCATGGAGTGCCCTGAATGTCATTTAGAG
>NW_006921588.1:30982655-30988367 GCF_000298275.1 Orycteropus afer afer
AAAAAAAAAAAAAAGAAACTGAGCTGAGAATGAAAGGAGAAAGAGAAGACTGAAGCGGAAAGGGAATATAGGGTCAAGAAAAGGAATGTTAAATGGGAGACTTTAGCATCTTCATAAGTTGAGAAGAAATGAGAGAAGAGGTAGAAAAATTGAAGATACATAACCAAAAGGACTATTGATGGATTCAGGCCCCTGCAGCGTTAGGGAGAAAGGAATGCTAGAGCACAACAGAAAGATTATCCCTGAACACAGGAAAGGATATTCCTCAAAGAGTAGAAGAAGAAAGGATTGGTAGGAATGCAGTCATTTATCGAGGAACAGAAACACAAGTT
Organism: Orycteropus afer afer; assembly: GCF_000298275.1. Lineage (NCBI taxonomy): Eukaryota > Metazoa > Chordata > Mammalia > Tubulidentata > Orycteropodidae > Orycteropus > Orycteropus afer. The sequence continues at coordinate 30,982,988 of NW_006921588.1, forward strand.
AGGAAACTAATGGAATGTGTAACAGAGACCATTTTTTTTTTTTAGTTACACAGGAAAAGAGAGAATCTAGTGAGAGGAAAGGGATCCTGCAGTTTAGGCAAAGAATCTGGTCCTAAGGAACCAAAGTTTTAGAATAGCTGCTAAGGGCAACAGGAGAGGAAACTGATCAAAGACAGATAAATGAATTTATAATCCATGCCCCTCATTTAAGCCAATGTTACTGGAAACCATTAGTTTGTGGTGGTACCAGCTTATATAGCTGTGTGATTTTCTCTGGCAGGGCTAGAAGTCTGAATCCAAGATCAAAGGAGGCAGGTTAAATGACTGTTAGTAGAAGAATAAAGCATGCAAATGTACCAGAAAAAAAGGCAGAAGCAAAGAACCAGAGATCTCAATGAAATCAGAAGCAAGACACAAATGACAGTGAAAATAAGAGAATTTGAAAGGTAGTCATATAAGATGATACAGTAGGGTGTTAAAGCTTAATATTTCAGAGCTGGAGTAGAAGAGAATACTAAAGGCCATGGAAGTAAGTTACTCAAGTGAAGTTAAAAAAATAAATAAGTAAATCCCTGAAGACGTCAAGGAACTGTAATGTAAGGCTGCTGTTGGTCAAATAGCTCAAATTCAAACAGCCATCAAAATCACCTAAGATGATGAACTAGAGTTGAGGTATATAAGCTGCAAAAAAGATTTTAATACCTGGAAAAATACATAAATCTCTAAAAATTTTTTCCAATCAACTTACCCGTAATGATTCCATGTAAGATTTATGACAATCTATATGTAATGTATGGCCACAGGTTTGTACATAAACACCTCCTTCCCAACCAATTGATACTGCCAAAAGACAGGAACTCTTAAAAAATAAACAGGAAAAATAAAATTAATTTAAATATTTATAAACATATTTAAATATATTCATTTAAAAACAACTGTGTAATTTCATATTGTTTTACTAATATGGAGTTTGTACTTCTGTGATAAAGAGTAACATCTAACTAGAGATAACAATTATCTTTTAAATTGTAATACCATAAAGTTTCAGTTCCAAATATCTACACTCATAATGAAAAAGGATAAACAGTATGAATTAATCTTTCTCCTACTCTATAAAATATAAGGTCTTAATATGAAACTGTGCTTCGGTCTAAACCGTAGTGCTTGTGATTATTTTACCTGTTCTATTATAGTACTTACAGGAGCCCTTGAGGCACAACGGTTAAGTGCTCAACTGCTTGCTAACTGAAAGGTTGACCATTCAAACCCATCAGTGGCTCCACTACAGAAAAGATCTGGCAATCTGCTCCTACAAAGATCACAGCCTAGCAAATTCTATGGGGCAATTCTACTCTGTCATATAGGATTACAACAACAATTGGAATTAATTACCTTTCTTGAAACTTTTACCTCCCTCTAACCCAAAAACCAAACACACTGCTGTCGAGTCAATTCCGACTCATAGTGACCCCTCCTTGGGTTTCCGAAGTGTTATCTCTACGAAAGTAGACTGCCCAGTGGCTGGTGGGTTTGAACCTCTAGCCTTCTGGTTGCCAGTCAAATGACTTCAAGCACTACCCCACCACATCTCCCTCTAGCTTCCATAACACCACCATTTCTTGGTTTTGCTCTTGTCTATTTAAATGTTTTTCCTAAGCCTCCTTTCAAGAGTCTTATTTTTTCTCTTGCCCTTTCAATGTTTATACTCCTCAAAATTCTACTTGTAGTATTGCTCTCTTCTCATTATAACTATCCTCCCAGTAATTTCAACTACCTTGCAAGACTAAATGTTTTGCCTGAGTATTAAGCACAGATATTCAATTAGAAACCTCCAGTTTGAGGTCCCTCAGGTAACATAAAAGCAATGTATCAAAACCTTAATTTGTCATTTTCCCAGTGAACCTTTCTCTTGGTTTAAAAACTCCACAATTCATTTAGTCACCAAGTTAGAAACCAGAGTCATTCTACATCACAACATAATTATTAGTTTCCAAACCACATTGATTCTGTTTCCTAAATAACTCATGATTTTGGCCTCCTCTTGATTCCCACTATAACATTCAATTCTTTATCATTTTTTGGGAGAGGTGGGAGGGCTTAAACAATTTCTTAACTGGTCTCCTTGACTTCAATTTTTCCTATGATGCATCTCCATAGATCATTTGAAAATACAAGTCTGGTCACAAGAATAACCCCAAAACATGCCTTAATATTTACAAAGGTTTAACATACAATAAAGAACGGACCCAGATTATATAAGCAAACTACATACCTTTTGATATTTGTTTTAAAAGTTCAATGCTTTGATCTACTGTTTCTCTTACATCTTCAACTTCTCTAATTCCTTCCTTCAATCTATAAACGCATAAGACTTTTGCTCTTAAAATACCTTCCTTTGCATTTTCATCATTTGGCCTCTGTTAAACAGGAATAGAGCCTGAACTTGAGTTTACCCTCTAGAGTCTGTAGTAAGTAGATGGGCAGGCCAGGGTGTGACATCATGTCTAACATGAGTGACAGCAGATAATGAAAGACTTGACAGCCATCAGATCTGGATGTTCTGATAAGCTTAAAAACTAAGTTAACCTTTACTATTTTTACATAGTTTTTATTTTTTATAGCAGTTTTAGGTTTATAGAAAATTTTTACATAGATCCCTTCCACTGCACATTATTTCTATTAACACCTTGCAATCCACTTGTTAAAACTGTTGGACCAATGCTGACACATTATTAGCTAAAGTTCATATTTTATATTATTAACCTGAAAATTTTATTTAGATTGGAAATAAATTTATACATTATAAATGACCAAAACATCTTTCAATGATAGTAAACAAAGTTCCAATATTAAACAAAGACTCTATATGAGTTTATACGAAAGTTTAAAATATTGCACAATACAAAATGCCTTCCCAGCACACTTAAAGATGTGTAGCAGCACAAATCAAATACTCACAGCAGGTGAACAGGCTTCTACTGTTACAAATCAGAAAAACAACAGGAGGCCTGCTCATCTCAGTTTTATGTTTTGAAGCTGCTTGAAGTAGAAGCAGATTTTGGTGTTAGATCATTTTCGAATGGTTGGTACTCAGTTAAACAAGCTGCTCTCTTTGGTACTGTATCATAATAATGTAATTAATCTTTTTTTTTTTTAATAAAAGCAGTTAGCTTTTCAAACTGTAAATAGTAAATCATTTTTCTGTATAACTTTAATTTTCTCCTAGATGTCTTATTTGACTCTCTGTAGAGTCAAAACAATGAAGGAAAAAAATTAACTAATACAAGACTAACATTTTGGGAATGTCAACTCTGCCCTCCAGTGTACTATGTGCTTAACGTTTAATCTTCACAACCTCTTAGTTTATTAAAACATCATACAGTAGGTGTTGCTATCCTTTTTAACAGCAGAAAAAATGTTCAAGGTTACTACCCAGTTATAAATGGTAGAGACACAGTTCAAACCTAAATCTGGCTCAATCTAGGGTACTTCCCTTTACTGTTTCACTCGCTTGCTCGCGCTCGCGCTCGCGCTCGCTCTTGCTCTTGCTCTTGCTCTCTCTCTCTCTCTCCCTCCCTCTCTCATGTAAAACACTCCCAATTTCTGTATTGTCTTACATGACTAAAATTCTGTGTCTACTGTGTAAAATGTATGCATTTGATTTGGAGGGAACAGAATCTATACAATGTAGTTCCATAATCAATATTAGTAATCATTGATAACCATTATTCTGTTCTACACAGTCTGTCTGGCTACATAAGTCTGGTGGTACTCTGTATTAGAGCAGTTCAAGAAGAACTTCAGTGTGCATCAAGGACACACAAAGCATGTGTTAGCTCCTGAAGGGACATAAAACCAATACAAAAATAACACTAGACTTCCAGAGGCATCCAGTCCACAGAAAACACAATAAATGCAGAAAGTAACTTGTATGACATTACACAAAAGTAATGATATAGGGATACACTGTTACTCATTATTACTGGTAATTGCTGAGAGAAACACAATTCAAGATCCAAGTTTCAGTTCAGAGCCTTTAAAGACTCTTTTCTAGAGATGAATAACTATTCTAGCTCCAGGAAGAATATTCTACCTTTTCTCTCCTTTATTAGATATCCTCCCTCAAAATTATCATGTTCTTAGGTCTGGGTTATACTTTGAGTTGCAATCAAATTGCTTTTCTTTTCTATTTGGTTTTGGAATTCATCCTAACCAATTCACTCTAAAGTGATTTCAAACTGATAAAATTACAATCAAGATTACAGAAAGAAAATAAAATCTAAATAAAAGTGGCAGGAAATTTTCTACAAAAGCAGAACTTGGCATAATTTCAGCATTTTCTTTCAAAATAAAAATATTTATTGGCCTATCTGATTAATGAAGCAATACATGTATCCTATAAAAAAATTAAAACAAGGCATAGAGAAAAAAGTGGGTATGTGTGTATATTTGTATGTATATAACACACACAAGCTGGTTTTTCTAAATAACCATAACTTTATCTCAAAGCTTCTGAAAATATATAAAAGCATGGTAATACTACTGTCTTATTAGGCCCAACCTGAGCCATTCAAGATGGGCTATCTTGAACATTAAAGGTCCCACTTTACATTTATATTGATCTTTATTAGGTGCAAAATGATCTAAAGAAACTTCATTTCATTTTCACCATCTGATGGGTTATCATATGGAAGATTATTATAAACTCTATCTTAAGATAAGGAAATTGAGTCCTACACTAGTGATTTGGCCAAGCTCAAATAATTAAGAAATGGCAGAACTGGGACCAAATCCCCAGTATTTCTGCTCTAGGACTCTTTCTACTCTACATGGTAATTCTGTAACTTACAACCATAAGCCTCTCCAGAATCCACTAGAAACCTTCTTCTCAATCCAGTCTGTTATGGAACGAGCCTCTGACTCATTTATCTTTACTAAGTCAGTTACTGTTTCTAGTCATTAAGTATTCTCTCTACTCTCTAGCCTTCTAATTTATTACATTGAAACTAGTAGATTATGGGTAAGAAAAATTCTATTTGGAAATAGAATCTCACATAGCTAACTAAAAATAATGCTTTATATTTTTAGTATTTTCAATATTTTGAGCTATTATATATCATATATTTACTTAATCCAAGATACAGTCAACACAAAAATCAGTAACAAGTTAAAGGAAACCCTGTTTGATACCATCATAAGTGGTATACAAGTTCTACAAACAAGTTAACAATGCTGCTGCTGTTGAATACATAAAGTTCTATCCTCTAAGCCTTGAGACACCTCTGAGTGCTACAGCCCGTAAAGTGCAAAGTTCATAACAAGGAGCCACAGAGATGTGAATCAAATCTGTTCCTACTTAATATTAAAAAAAAAAAAAAAA
>NW_006921588.1:30989547-30992322 GCF_000298275.1 Orycteropus afer afer
GATGGGTCTCTCCTCATCCAGAGCAAAGAAGAATGAAGAAAACCAAAGATTCATGGAAACAACTAGTCCAAGCAACTGGTACATCATGTGATCCTCAGCCTTATATGACTATGAGACCAGAAGAACTAGATGGTGCCCAGCTACCACTGTCAACCACTCAGAGGGGGATCTATGTAGCAGATCCTGGATAGAGTGGGAGAACAATTTGAAACAAAACTCAAAATCATTTGGGGGTAAAAAAAAAAAAAAGGGACAGGTTTGCTGGTCTGATGGAGCCTGAAGGAACCACTGAGACTATGGCCCCTAGCTGCCCTGGGCTTCCAGCCAAACAAGAGATAGGCATATGAGGTGAACATCTACACTAGGCAGGTACACTCCTTGGAGAGAACAATCATGGGAGAATAGTAGGGCAGTGTATGCATAGGGACATAGCTCAGGGAGCAGGAGTGCATGGAGGGAAGGATACAGGGAAGAGGTACTATAGGGAGGATGTGGAAGGGGAGCTGTTGCATTGTGGGAAATTGTAGTCGATGTCATGAGACAAAGTGTATGTGAGCTGCTGTATGGAAAGTGAATTTGTTCTGTAAACTTTCACCCAAATCACAATAATAATAAATAAATAAAAGTTGGTGATTAGAACCTATCCAGAGGCACCTCAGAATCAGGTCTGGTGATGAGCTTCTGAAAAGTCACAGCCTTGAAAACTCTATGGAACACAGTTCTACTCTGCACAGATGGAGTTGCCATGAGCTAGAGTTGGCTCAATGGCAACTAACAGTAACAACAATAAGTGATACTCAGAAAAAGGAAGGGTTGATGGGAGCTTAGCCTTAGAGAAGACTGTTAGCCATATAAAAGGAATGTACGAATTAGAAAATCATCATTTTGCAACCTCAACATAATAACTGATTCAAGTAAGGAACATCAAGTAAAAAGTATAAAAGGGTAAGTTGTCTAAATGTTATTACCCTATAGACTACCTGCTATCTATAAGATGTTCATTGGTCTTTTTATTTTTTAAAAAAATACATCATGAGGTCTGTCTTCCTAGTTTGTCTTAATCTAAAAGCTATACTGAAACCTGGCCACCATGGACAATTCTGCTGGTATTTGAAATACCAGTGGCATAGCTTCCAGCATCACAGCAACACACAAGCCACCACAGTATGCCAAAATGACAAGCAGAGGATAGGATGAATTATGATGCTAGTGAAGAATACTAAATATACATCCTATAGACTGCCAGAAGAACGTAAATATCTGTCTTGGAAGAAGTACAGCTGGAATGTTCCTTACAAGCAATAACGGCCAGACTTCACCTCTCATACTTTGGTTATATTACTAGGAGGGACTGGTCCCTGAAAAAGGACATCATGCTTGCTAAAGTAGAAAGTCAGTGTAAAAAGAAGACCCTCTACAAGATGGAATGGCATAGTGGCTTCAACAGTAGCTTAGTAACTCAAATATAACAATGATCACAAGGATGACACAAAACTGGGCAGTGTTTCATTCTGTTGTACACAGAGTCAACCAAGAGTCGGAACCTACTCAATGGCACCTGACAACAACAGTACCCTTGCCAAAAAAAAAGTTTAACTTGAATATAATATAATAAATCACACAAATCAACATTCTGATATAGTCCATAGAACCACCAATTTGGACTCTTCAAAACTTATAAAACATACATTCAAAAGGGGCAGAAGAAACTGTTTCAAATTAATATGGACTAACAAGAAATGTGACACATGATACCTGACTGGATCCTGGATCAAGGGGAAAAAAATACCTACTATAAGAAAAACAGGAGCTCTGGTAGGATAGTGCCTAAGGCACTTGACTGCTAACCAGAAGGCTGACGGTTCAAACCCACCAGCCACTCCTCAGAAGGAAGGGCAATCTACTTCCATAGTGATACCACCTTGAAAACCCAAGGAGGAGTCGTTGTGAGTCAGGTCCAACTCGATGGCAAACAACAACAACAACAAAATAAGAAAAATAGCTGGGATATCATTATCTGGCTTTGGTATCAGGGTTAATGCTGACCTCATAGAATGAGTCAGGAAGGGGTACCTCCTATCTTTTGGGCAAGTTTAAGAAGGATTAGTGTTAATTCTTCTTTAAACGTTAAGTAGAATCTAACAGTGAAGATATCTAGTTCTGGGTTTCTCCGTTGAGAGGATATTTCCTTACTGGTTCAATCTCTATTTATTATGTTGTTGTTAGGTGCCATCGAGTTGTTTCTGATTCATAGTGACCCTATGCACAGCAGAATGAAATACTGCCTGGTCCCGCACCAGCTCCATGATCCTTGCTATACTTGAGCCCATTGTCGCAGCCACTCTGTCAATCCATCTCATTAAAGGCATTCCCCTCCTTCGTCGACTGTCCACCTTACCAAGCATGACATCCTTCTCCAGTGATTGGTCCCGTCTGACAACATGACCAAATTAGGTGAGCATTGGAATCCTCCAAGCATTGGAGTCCTCCAAGGAGCATTGGAATCCTCCAAGGAGCATTCCAGCTGTACTTCCTCCGGGACAGATTTGTTAGAACCTTTAGCAGTCCATGGTACTCTCAGCATTCTTCACCAGCACCACAACTCAAAGGCATCAACTTTTCTTTGGTCTTCCTTACTCACTGTCCAGCTCTCACATGCATATGAGGCAACTGAAAATACCATGGCTTGTGTCAGGGGCCCCTTAGTCCTCAAGGAGGTATCTTTGCTCTTCAGTACTTGAAAGAGGTCCTTTGCAACTGATCTGCCCAGTGCTA
>NW_006921588.1:30993263-30998860 GCF_000298275.1 Orycteropus afer afer
AACTGAGTGAGTCCCTCCAGCGGGGCATCCATTTGTTGAAACATCTCAATGAAACACCTTTGAGATGGTGCCTTGTTCTTTGCCAATTCCTTCAGTACAGCTTCAACTTCTTCCTTCAATACCATTGGTTCTTGATCATATGCCACCTCCTGAAGTGGATGAACATTGACCAATTCTTTTGGGTACAACGACTCTGTGTATTCCTTCCATCTTCTTTTAATACTTCCTGCATCATTCAATATTTTGCCCATAGAATCTTTCAATATTGCAACACGAGGCTTAAATTTTTCCCTCAGTTTTTTCAACTGGAGAAATGCTGAGCGTGTTCTTCCCTTTTGGTTTTCTAACTTCAGGTCTTTGTACATTTCATTAGAGTAACTGGCTTTGTCTGCTCGAGCTGCTCTTTGAAATCTTCTGTTCCACTCTTCTGCATTGTCATTTCTTCCATTTGCTTTAGCTATTCTCTGTTCAAGGGCAATTTTCAGAGTGTCTTCTGACATCCATTTTGTTTTTTTCTTCCTTTCTTGTCCTTTTAATGACCTCTTGCTTTCTTCATGGATGATGTTCTTGATGTCATCCCATAATTCTTCTGGTTTTCAGTCACTGGTTTTCAATGTGTCAAATCTATTCTTTACATGGTCCCTAAATTCAGGAGGGATATATTCAAGGTTTTATTTAGGCTCTTGTGGACTTGTTTGTCTTCAACTTCAAGTTGAATCTGCATATGAGCAGTTGATGGTCTGCTCCACAGTCAGCTCGGGTCTTGTTTTGGCTAAAGATATTGAGCTTTTCCATCACCTCTTGCCACAGATGTAGTCACTCTGATTCCTATGTACTCCATCTGGTGATGTCCATGTGTATAGCCTCCGTTTGTATTGTTGAAAAAAGGTGTTTGCAATGAACAAGTCGTTGGTCTTGCAAAATTCTACCATACGAGTTCCAGCATTATTTTTGTCACCAAGGCCAAATTTTCCAACTACTGGGTGGTTCTTTGTTTCTAACTTTCACATTCCAGTCACCAGTGATAATTAACACATCTTGATTGCATGTTGAGTCAATTTCAGACTACAGAAATTGATAAAAATCTATTTCCTCATCTTTGGCTTTGGTGGTGGGTACATAAATTTGAATAATCATAGTAGTAACTGGTCTTTCTTGTAGGCGTATGGGTATTATCCTATCACTGACAGCATTGTACTGCAGGACAGACCTGGAAACATCCTTTGTGATGAAGATGATGAATGCCACGCCATTCCTCTTCAAACTGTCATTCCTAGCATAGTAGATCATATGGTTGTCTGATTCAAAATGGTAAAAACCGTTCCATTTCAGCTCACTAATGCCTAGGATATCAATCTTTATGCATTCCATTTCATTTTTGACAACTTCCAATTTTCTAGATTCATACTTCGTACATTCCATGTTCTGATTATTAATGGATGTTTGCAGTTGTTTCTCCTCAATTTGAGTCGTGCTACATCAGCAAATGGAGGTCCCGAAAGCTTTACTCTATCCATATCATTAAGGCTGGTTCTGCTCTGATGATGCAGCCCTTTCCCACTTGTATTCTGAGTGCCTTCTGACCTAAATAGGGGCTGGTCTTTCTGCACTGTATTGGACAATGTTTCAGGGATTTTCATAAAGTTGCTCAGTAATGTATCAGACACTATTTCTCTGTTATTCATAAGGTTTTCCTTGGCCAATTCTTTGAGAAATGGATGGCCTCTTTCTTCTTCCTAGTCTGTCTCAGTCTATAAGCTGCATTGAACCCTGTGCACCATGTGCAACCCTGCTGGCATTTCAGACACCGGTGGCACAGCCTCAAGCCTCACAGCAACATGCAAGCCGCCACAGACAAGTTTGTCTTCCTTAGCTGTTCAAAACCTTTCTAAACTCCCCTTACCTGGATCCTGCAGGCTCTGTCTTATCCCTGGCTCTTCCCCTGCCTCCCGCATCTGGGTACAGGGCCTGTCTGCTTCCCCTTACCTGGATTCCCATGGCTGTCTCAGCCCAAGCTCTTTCCCTGCCTCTCATGTCTGGGTATGGGACCTGTCTGTTTCCCTTATCTGGATTCCCACAGCTCTGTCTTGGCCACGGCTCTTCCCCTGCGCCTCCCACATCTGGGTGTGGGGCCTGTCTGCCTCCCGTTACCTGGATTCCTATTTATTATAGGTCTGTTCAAATCTTCTGTTTCTCTTGAGTCAGTTTTGGTGATTTGATTCTAGGAATTTATTAATTGTATCTAAGTTATCTATATGTTGGTGTACAATTGTACATAGTATTCTCTTATAATCACTTTCATTTCTGAAAGTAATGCCCCACTTTCATTTTTTGATGTAAGTAATTTGACTCTTCTCTCTTACTTTATCAGTCTAGCTAAAGGTTTGTCAATTTTGTTGATCATTTCAAAGAACCAACTTTTGGTATCACTGATTCTATTCTATTCTCCATTTCATTTATTTTCACTCTAATTTTTATTATTTTCTTCTTTTCATTAGCTTTTGGTATAGCTTGCTCTTCTTTTACTAGTTCCTTAAACTGGCTTGGGATCGTTCTTCTTTTCTAATTAAGCTTTACAGCTATAAATTTCCCTCTGAGCACTGGCTTCCCTAGTATGTTGTGGTTTTGTTTTCATTCATCTTGAAGTATTTCTCAACTGCACTTGTAATTTCTTATTTGAGTCACTGTTTTTTGAAGTGTATGTTGTTTAATTTCTACTGTAGAAATGTCAATTTCTCCTTCAATTCTGTCAGTTTTTGCTTCATTTATTTTGGAGCTCTGTTGTTAAGTATATATTTATTTTTATAATTTATACCTTATTGATGGATTGAACACTTAATGGCCTTTGTTTCTTGTAACAAATTTGCCCTAAAGTCTATTTTGTCTGATATTAGTATAGCCACCTCAGCTCTCTTTTACTATTTGGGTTAAGATTTGCTTGGAGTATCATTTTCCATTCTTTCGCTTCCCACCTGCATGTGTCTTTGTATCTAAAGAGAGTCTCCTGTAGACACAATATAGTCGGATCATGTTTCTTTACCATTTTGCCCATGTCTGACTTTTAAATGGAGAATCCACTCATACTTAAGATAATTTCTAATAAGGAAATACTTACTTATGCCATTTTGCTATTTGTTTTCTGTATGTCTTATACCCTGTGTGTTCCTCTTCTGTAATTAATTAACTTTTTCTAGTATACCATTTTGATTCTCATTTCTTTTTCTGTATATTTTCAAATTTTTTCCTTTGTGGTTACACTGAAAATTATAATTAAGACCTACTTTTCTAAGAATCAAGTCTTAATTAATACCAACTTAGTTTCAGTGGAATACAAAAACTACTCCTTTACAGCTCTGTTCCCCACCCCCTCTCCTTTATGTTTCACTGAATGCCTGTACTTTTCTACAAATAACAACACTTATATTTGTCTAAAAGTCTCAATCTACAATTCTTTTCAAATTTAGTCCCATCTTACTGTATTTTCTTAAATGGCATATGAAGACAAAAACATTGATTTTAATTCTGGATCCTCTAAAGTTCTGCCAAGCCTGTGGGGACTCATGGAATGGGAAAATTACATAATACTTTTCTCTCCTCTAATGGAGAACAGACATTACCTAAGTGAATATTGTTTACAACAGCCATTCTGTGCAATAGTGAGACAAGAAGTAAATATATACCTTTACAGGTAGACAGAACTACTAAAAACACCTTTCTTAAAGCAGTGTTTTTAAGGCTTTCTAAATCTACTTTCATAGTGATACTGCCTCAGAAACCCAAGGAGGGGTCGCTATGAGTCAGGTCCGACTCGACGGCACATAACAACAAAAAATATAAGTCAGGAGCTCTGGTAACGTAGTGCCTGAGGCACTTGACTGCTAAGCAGAATGCTGGTGGTTCAAACCCACCAGCCACTCCTCGGAAGGAAGGTTGACCAATCTACTTCTGTAGTGATACTGCCTATACTGCCTCAGAAACCCAAGGAGGTGTCGCTATGAGTCAGGTCTGACTCGACGGTACATAACAACAACAACAACAAGGTAGTAAGTCTGTAATTCAGTACAAGTCAAACATGTTAGACTAGGAGAGAAAGTATGGGGCTTTTCATTAACATGTGGTTTTAAGATTTCAAGACAGGAAATGTGTAAGATAAACTCAATATAACTTGTGACACTAGCAAACAAAGAAGTTACCAAGACTAATAGTTTTGCATTAAAAAGATTCAGGAGACAATCTGAAGGTTCTACTGAGCAAAGATGGGCTAATTTGAGCATCAACAAGAAAATTAATTGCAACAGAGTTTACAGATACCAAAAAGTACTAATTATTTTTAGAATATGATAAGGAACCACCATCTCAATGTTTTGAGCACTAATAAATAAAGGGAAAGAAAAAGTATTTTCCTGCCTTTCCTATACAATCTATCCCCAGAGTAGCAAATAATTAATAAGGTAAAATTTCTTTTATAGGTGTATTATAGCTAATAAACAAAGAAGGAATGAAAGAAATTTACAGTCCCTGATAAACTGATGGATCTAGGAAATAATCATCAATGGCTGCTAATATCTCAAACAGAAAAAACATATTAGACAGAGGAACATGGTAAGTACCCATCATGGAATGCAGTCAGCAAAATCCAAACTCTTCTTCAGTGACCCAATTTCTTCAAAAAGAAAACTGCATGGAGGGAAGGACCAAGAAGACGGAGCTGAAGCAGGAGCCTATTAAGTAAAAGACTATCAGGGGATCCTACAATTCCTAAATAAATAACAAGACAGCTGGAGAATTAGCAACACTGTCTAGATATTTGATAATACTGAGGAATTCATTTAGTAGTGATTGTGGCCATGTATAAAAAACAAGTCCTTTCATTTAGATAAAAATACTGAAATAGTCATAGAGGAAATTATACGATATCTGGAATCTGTCTGAAAATAATTTGAGGGGGAGGAAAAAATAAAGAATAGACATGAATTAATTACTACTGATGAGAGAAGAGAGGATAAGGATTCATTTTACTAGTCTCTTTGCTTTAGAATAAGGAGCTCTGGTGGCACGGTGCTTAAGGCATCTGACTGCTAACCAGAAGGTTGGTGGTTCAAACCTACTAACCACTCCACAGAAGGAAGATGGGGCAATCTACGTCCATAAAGATTTACTGCCTTGGAAACTGTAGTGTAGTAAATTACTTAGTGTGGCTTTTCTACCCATAAGTCATTGTAAACTCAGTGGTGGAATGAACAACTGAGGAGCTCCTGATTATAAATGTTATCCACCTGGGTTATTTCTGTTGGGCGTGGCACAACGCAATGTTATAGGAGGCTCACTCTCAGGTGCTTAGAATTCTGTTGTTATGACTGGTTGGTTTGGCCACTCTGCCAAGCTCAAAAGGAGGCCTCCTAGAGGCAGAACTCTCCCTGACTGCTGGTTGAGGAAGACGTGCTGCTGAAAGACACACATGCTCCTGAGACACGCGTTGCTGGGAAAGAGACGCAAGAGACATGCATTGCTGAGTGAGACACCGAGGGACCAGCACTGCTGGGAAAGAGACTGTGAGAGACTGTTGGCTGAGGGACGGTGGGCTGGGAGAGAGACTG
>NW_006921588.1:30998960-31014780 GCF_000298275.1 Orycteropus afer afer
GAGGGACGGTGGGCTGGGAGAGAGACTGAGCATTTTTTCCTGAACTTGAATTGTAGCCTGTGGTGCTTCCCTAATAAACCCCATAATCTGTGAGCTCTGTGTGGCCACTGCAGTGAATTATCGAACCCAGGAGAGAGGTGGTGGGTGCTTGGGGAGGAAAGGTTAGAGAAAGGGCTAGAGGGAGGCAGCATGTCTGACCTTGCAGAATAGGCCTTGGGTTATTGATGGTGACTCTGTCTTCCTCTTGTGGGATTAGAGGATGTCAGAACATGTGGTCTCCTTGACCTTTTTGCAGAAACCCAGTGGGGGTCGCTACGAGTCAGAATCGACTCAATGGCAGGTGAGTTTGATTTTCTGGTTTTCTTCAGTATACAGTTAAATTTTTCATATTCAAATGTAAAAAAATAATAATAATAAAAAAGAGAGAGACTAATGAACCAAAATAAAAACATTAGGGATAAAAAGGGAGGAGAGGGTGTCAATGAGTGGATGAGGCTAACAAAGAAAGGAAGGAAACAGCTGAAGATTACAACACCTGCTAGAGTTCTCAACTGATATCACTTTTGAGATTTAATGCTTTTTAATATTACTTTCTCATTTTCTTTCTGTCTCCATAAGGTAAGACAGCTATGGTAAAGTAGAATTAGCTAACATTTACTGGATTGGCTAGTGTATGAAATTGCTGAAAGACGATTAAATAAAGTAACAAATAAAAGCAATTTTTTATATTAAATAATAAAGTTTAGAACAACAAGAATGTAAGCTTCATTAAGGCAGAGATTGGGTGGGGGAGGGTTGGTTGTTTCTTATTAGAACAGTGCCTGGCACCTAGGTGCTCAATAAGTATTTGTAAAATGAATGAATGAATAAATCAAAAAATTAAGTTGATGATTACAACTTTTTTTTCTCTTTGCTTCACACATAACTCCTGTTGAAAAGGATTAACACCAGCCACTCCTCGGAAGGACGGTTGGGCAATCCACTTCCACAGAGGTATTACCTCGGAAACCCAAGGAGGGGTCACTACAAGTTGAATAAACTCTACAGCAATGATTTTTTTTTGAGAGTACATGAGAGTTACCACTATCTCAAAACATCTTGAGATAGGAGAACATGGACAGCATTCAGTCAAATCCTTCAAATTTTTTTTAAAGGTTTTTAAATCTATACATTGGCAAATATATCAACCAGAAGGATTGTGGTATTTAAGTTTGTGTGTCAACTTGGCTGGGCCTGGTTAAGTGGCTGGGCAGCTGGATGTATTCCCCATGATGAGACTGGTAATCAACTCCATGGTGGAATCTACTGTGAGTAGCTGCCTCAGGGATGTGGTCTGCTTCCTGTATATGAGGAGAAGCCTTGGGGAATGGTCTCTAGCTCATGGCACACTTGAACCCTGCATGTAGCCGTGTCGTTCAGCAGCCTTCCATGCTCTGCTAATCCTGGAACTTTCAGTGGACTTGAGTTAACGGTCTGCAGTGTAGATCGGTAACATCTTATTTGCCTTTTTATTTGTCAGCCTTGGACTTGTCAGCCTCAGCAGGTAGCAACTGAGTGGAGAAAAGCCTTCAGCTTCAGTGGGTCAGAAGCAGGAGGCAGAGCTGAAGCCCAAGGTTGAGGGGCTTTCAGCCAGCCCCTGGAGCCTGGCACTTAAACTGGGACTTAAAGCCTCCAAACTGTAAGAGAATAAACTCCTGATGTTCAAGCCATATCCCATTGGTGGTATATTTCTGTCAGAGTGGCACCAGGTAACCAGAACAAGGATGCTTCAAAAAGTAGTGCTTCCACTAAAAACCAAAAACCAAACTCACTGCCATCAAGTCGATTCCGACTCACAGCAACCACCACTGGGTTTCCAAGGCAGTAAATCTTTAGGGAAGTAGATTGCCCCATCGTCCTTCTATGGAACGGCTGGTGGGTTTCCACCAGCCTAAGTCAAAAGCCTGGCACCACACCACAAGAGCTCTGAGGGCTTCCCCTAGCTCAAGAAACAGGGGTGTAACTGCAGGGAATTTAAAATCTTTAAATTGTCATTATCTCTTGGCTTAGTTTCCAGGTTCAAAAGAATTAAATTGTCAAGAAAGTGGAATTCAGATATTGACCATCTACCATTGGTAATATACCATCACTATCACACACAATATGATTATAAGCCACACTTTAACCAAAAAAAAAAAAAAAGGGAGGGGGTTGTGTAACTTCTAGCGAGATCTCTATGTAAAGGGCTTCCTCTAAGACTCCTGTTCAGGAAAGTGAGATGAAACAAAATTAAGAATCTTTGCTATATAGACCTAAATTAATCCTTCTATACATATCTATAGTTATATCTAGACAGAGATATAACTTTCAATTAATCCATATACATATTAATCTATCATATATACTTTGGTTCTAAAATATTCCCATTGAAAGAATTCCTTTTTTTTTTACCTGAAGATGCTTGTAACAGTACAACCAATCCTGTCGGTCGGTCTTCGGAGGAGGGGCCGCTCTGTCCACAAATAACACAATCATATACTGCCTCGGAAACTTGTGGTTCTGCTGTGGTTATCTCCATAGGAGTATCAGTCTCAGGAGAGTCTGAGGAAAAAAACTACAACTCTTAACTCCTAAAGAGAACTCTCTTTTCAAAGAAAATTGAAGGGGGATGTGGAATTAAGTTCAAATAATATTGAACTTCAATACCAATAAATTTATGTAATAATAAAACTATAGAAAAAAACATTTTGCTAAAGTAAAACATTTACTCAGGAAAGGTTCAACACAAAATGCAGAGTTGATAATAAAGAAAGACTTTAAAGAATACATGGTTAAATACACTTTTAATGTTGATGAGTCATTCACATATAAAACTGATACCAAAAACAGAGAGGCAAAGACACTTAAAACTAAAAGAAAGAAAGAAAACTATAAAATGTAACATTTTAAAAGATGAAAGATGATCTTTCAATTTTCCTTGAGACATTTAAGAGGGGAAATTTACTACAACATGGCAACAACTTAGAAAGAGGAGATCACCAAGGAAAAAAAATTTCTCATTCCGAATCCCAGCAATTACATCTCTGCAATGACAACTACCATTATATGTTCATTTATGTAAGACAATAATTTATATGTGACCATATTATTAAATATTAATTTTAAAAACACACTATTATAAATAATAACAACAATGTCCTAGTAGTGCAATTTCATTAACACCAAGAAATAAAATACTAAGTCAATAATGACTTTCAGATAAAGACACTTAAATTCATGAAGATCAATAATGCTGTTCCTGATAACAAAGAAATGAGTAGAGGGGATTGAGAAAACCAGGGAAACAGAAGATTTGTTTTTTTATTGTTTTGTTTTTGTTTTTGAGATTTGTGATAAATGAAAGCATATCTAAGTAAATATGTAAAGAATGTATGTTAGGGAAAGAAAGATGTAAGTTTAGATATTTTTATCAAGAATTCATGCAGATAAAACAAACATATATCTGGTATTTATTAACAATGACTGAGGGGGAAGAGGGCAGGAAACCTAAAATAGAACTTTGGACAACACCTATTAACAGAAACAAAAATCAAACCAACAAAGAAATCAGAAAAAAAAAAAATAACCAACAGCAAAGAATTGAATCAAAACCAGAAACACAAAATCTGAAAATGAAAGTAAGGGGTCAAGATGAAAAAAATTCACAAGAAAGAAAGTACCAGAGGCCATTAAGATTTGACATGAGACTACTTTGGATTTTACATTAAAAAAATTAAAAAGAGGACGTGAGCCTGATTACCCTGAAGTTCAAAGAACACAAAAATAGTTAGCTTAAAGTATAATGAAATATTTCAAATGCATATTATTCTAAGTGTCAAAGACATAGAATTTCATCAACCCTATCGTACATACCAAGTCGGCCCACAGATTTATGGGAAATAATAAATAAGTGGTTTGTTTTAAATCACTAAATTTTGGAGTTTGTGGCACAATAATTACTAACTAATATGATCTAATAACTAATATGATCCTACTACATGTTCATTATAATATGTGAAAGAACTGAAGTACTTTCCCTTACTAAGATATGTGAATCATGAAAGCTAGTATTTAAAGTAGTAAAGGCATTTCCATTGAGAAGATTTTCCAGTTCAAGGAATTGAAAAATAATTTTCCAATGATAGCATTTTAATATCTACTTACTCTACAACATTAATTTTAGTATCATTAAAGAGCAAAAAGCTTCAGTATTCACATATATTACACTTCCACTTCAAAAGTTTACATTAAGTTACACAGAACTTTTCATTCTAATTTTGGTTAACGTTGCTTTAAAGTTTATTTTCATATAAAATTGAATTTAATTACAAAAAAGCTTTGCCTTTATTTTCAACCTTTACAGTCACAAATTCACTGGGCTGATACAAACTAAGTGTGTGCAAAATAATCAAATAAGGCTAATCTTTTTGCTCTATGTTATGCTTTCATATTTATGGAGTTTTGTGGATAGATGGAGGATAGAATGGACAAATGACACAAGAAGGATACAGTTACTGTTGCTTGGTGCCATCGAGTTGGTTTCAACTCACAGCAACCCTACGTACAACAGAACGAAACACTGCCTGGTCCTGCACCATCCTTACCATTGCTGCCATACTTGAGCCCATCATCATAGCCACGGTCAATCCATCTTGAGTGTTTTTCCCTTTTTCACTGACCCTCTACTTTACTAAGCATGATATCCTTCTCTAGGGACTGGTCCCTTCTGACAACATGACTAAAGTATGAGGGATAAGGTCTGGCCGTTTCACTTCTAAGGAGCATTCCCGCTGTACTTCATCCAAGATAGATTTCTTCATTCTTCTAGCAGTCCATGGTACTTTCAATATTCTTTCCCAATACCACAATTCAAATGGATAATTCTTCTGCAGTCTTCCTCATTTCACTGTCCAGCTCTCACATGCATATGAGGCTACTGAAAATTCCAGGGCTTGGGTCAGGTCCATCTTAGTCTTCAAATGACATAGTAGTGTCCTCAAAATAATGTTAACTATTCTACTTTGATTGATAAGGTTTTCACTGGCTAATATTTGTCACTAAATCACCAGGCCTTTCTTCCTACTCTGTCTTAGTCTGGAAGCACCACTGAAACCTGTCTATCATGGGTGACCCTGCTGGTGTCTGAAATACCAGCATCACAGCAACACGCAAATCACCACAGCAGGACAAACTGACAGACTGGGGGTGGGGGTGGGGTGGGGGATTCATCTGTGCCTATATTAACTTAAACATGAATTCATACTGATCTAACACTAATCCATTATCAAATGGATCATTCTAGCCATTTCCCTGTTTGTCTGTAAAGCTCCTACTCTAACATTAAGAAACCTGGATCCTATATCCACCATCCATTTATTTAACTGTCCATTCCTAGTATATATGTCAGTGGTTTCAGAACTGTTAAGGACACTTTATCATCTAGAGTACAGTACTTATGTATATAGTTCCTTTCACCTTCAGTCTTACAAACTCCTCTCATTTCCAAAGTTACCTCATCAGACTTTCTCTTCTACCTTCTTCAGTGAGACTGTTCCATTCATTTGTAATACAGACAGAATTCTCTTGTCACAGTCTGAATTTCATTGTGTGATCCCCCATTTTCCTAACATATTTTTTTTAATTTTCATACATTAAGATTCACTCTTTCTGTTATCAAGGTCTGCTGGTTTTGACAACCACATAGTGTTATATATCCAACATTACAGTATCATACAGAATAGTTTCACTGCTCTAAAAAATCCCGTGCTTTACCTATTCTGTCTACCCATCAACCCTGTGAACCTCTAGGAATGAAGAGTCTATTGACTAAACAGTTTTCCTAAAATGTTATACAGTTGGAATCACACAGCCTTTTCAGATTAACCACTTTCACTTAGCAATATACATTTAAAATTCATCCACATCCTTCTATGGCTTGATAGCTCGTTACTTTTTACTGTTGAATAGTATTCCATTATATAGGTATACCATAGTTTAGCTATCTAGTAACTTATTAAACGGCATCTTGGTTGCTTCCAGTTTTGAGCAATTATGAATAAAGCTGCTATAAATCACACACACATTTCTGTGTAGACATAAGTTTTCAAATCAGCTGGGTAAATACCAAGGAGTGCCATTACTGGATAATACAATTAGGCTTTGTTTAGCTTTGCGAGACACTGCCAAAATGCCTTCCTAAGTGGCTGGACCATTTTATATTCCTATCAGCAGTAAGTGAGAGTTTCTGCTGTCTTCATCCTTGCCAACAACTGATATTGTCAGTTCATAGGCCTACAGTGGTATCTTAGTGCTGTTTGTAGAAGTGAGCTTCTTAATACAGGAAAGTTGATTATTTTAGAAAGGCATTAAACAACAGATGGGTAAGAGTATTTATCACAGAGAATCACTGATTCAGAGTGAAAAGTTTCTGTATTTAAATGTTTACCTAATAATGCTCTGTATTTGATTAGTGTATTGGTGAAGTATTGTACTGTAAATCTGAAATATTCTGTTATGTTACTACAATGTTTAAGGAGAACATCCCTCATGTTAAAAAAAACAAACAACCTACTGCCATCAAGTTGATTATGACTGATGGTGACCCTATAGGACAGAATAGAACTGTCTCACAGGGTTTCCAA
This sequence comes from Orycteropus afer afer, assembly GCF_000298275.1. NCBI lineage: Eukaryota > Metazoa > Chordata > Mammalia > Tubulidentata > Orycteropodidae > Orycteropus > Orycteropus afer. The sequence goes on from NW_006921588.1 coordinate 31,005,620, forward strand.
GGCTATAAATCTTTACAGAAGCAGACTGCCTCACCTTTCTTCCATGGAGCAGATGGTGGGTTCCAACTATCAGCCTTTTGGTTACCCTTCAAATGCTTTAACCACTGCACCCCCAGCACGCCTTTCATATGCAAAGATACAGTGAAAATAAGAAAGAAGCAACTCTACATTGTTCATACTCTTATAACACAGGAATGAAATAAAGTTGGAACACAGAAGCAATCAGACAAATGAAGAGTAAATCAAGATAAATCAATGAATATTAAATTGTGTCAGTATTACTGCCAGGTATTACCTCAGGTTTGGGCCCTGCTTCATGTTAATAAGAATATAATACATAATACCACATGTAAAGGAGGCAACAAGCAATCAAAGGCAGAGCAACATATGATTTTGCATGTTTTATCGGGCAATGGATGAAATCAACAGCGCTTTCAGAATCAAACAGATACCTCTGGAATGGGATCGAGTTATAAATAAAAGGAATATAGTGAAACTGCATAGTCCAGAAACCCACTAGCATGGTAATGACCAAAAAAAATGGACAATCTACTTCCATAGTGATTCTGCCTCGGAAACCCAAGGAGGGGTCACTGTGAGTCGGATCTGACTCCACGGCAGTGAGTTGCATTTTTTCCCGAGTGCTCGTGCATCTTTGTCGCCTCACCTGACACCACTGTGACATGTGACAAACCAGGACTGGGAGAAACCAAAGCTCATTATCCTGATGACTTCACTGCCTATGACTGCTAGCAATTATGTCTGCCTGGTCCCTCAAATGTTGTTCTTGTGCCTGGCTAGTATCAAAAAAGGTCAAATCTTCCCAAAAAGTAGCAAGATTTAGGAGATGGAGTCTGATTCCATTCAAATTTATGATCCTGAATGTAACTAGGCCCTAAGCATTGCTTATTAATCTTTATAATCATCCTTGGTAAGGAACATTTCGTACTCCCCTCAGCAACTATCCCAAACCTCAGTTTCCATTTTTTTTTCCACTCAGTAGAACATACCTTTTACTTAACCTTGAAACCTAAGTAATCAAGAGTGACCTGCCTTACCTTCCCTTTTCCCTCACCTCCAGTGGACATTACTACCTCTACCCCATCTACTCTTTCCTTCGTCTCTAAATCTCTTCAGGGAAGAGGTAGTCATTTCACTTTTCAAGACACTACACCCAATTTCTTCTTGGGTACCTTGCTTACTAATTCCTCACAAAACCATTTTTGTTTTATTTTACCTGAGAGGTGGGAGGCAGCAGATTAAAAACATGTAGAAGTATTATTAACTAAACTTTTTTCTTTGGTCCTAAAATTTGAAACAAACTGAAACAGATGAAATGAACTATACATCAAACTGGTAACATCACCTCACAAAAAAAAAAAAAAAGACTGTTTTCAAATGGCTCAAGAACTCAGAATTTTGACTATACACCCCCACTGTGATGCACTAAAGGAAAAAATGATCTATCAGCAGCTTTTAAAAATTTTAAACTTCATTCAATAATTTCATTCTTTAAGATAATATCAATCAAATTTGTTATTTTAAAACTCGTATTCTGTAGGGAAAAACAATTTTCTTAGAGATTATATATTATAGTGGCAGAGGAGAATATTTTCAGTCCTAGGACATAAATGTTTAAGTATTTAGGAGTGATGTGTTATGATGTCTCCAACTCAATTAAACAGTAGAGAGACAAAAAAAACCAAACTCACTGCCGTTGAGTCAATTCAACTCATAGCAACCCCTCCTTAGGTTTCCGAGGCCATATCTCTACAGAAGTTGATTGCCCAATCTTCCTTCCAAGGAGTGGCTGGTGGGTTTGAACTGCCAGCCTTCTGGTCAGCAGTCAAACGCCTTAGGCACTGCAAGTTCTAACGGTATATGGTTGTTCACAATGCTGCTCTTTCAACTTTTACATATGTTTGAAATTTTTTTTAAGAAAAGCTAGCATGTACAAAATTATTTCATTTTGGTAAAAAATGCATTTTCTATGCATATGTACTTAGAGAAAGATGTGTTGTTATACATCCTAAATTAGGCTGATAGTAAAAGTATTACTTTCTTATCTGTAATTACTTACGTTTTCTAAGTTTCTACAAATGCTAGTAAAGAGATGAAAAAGAGAAGTAGAGAGAGAAGGCACTAAAAACATACAACAACTGTTGTAAGGCTTTAAGGATAATTTTGCGGGAAAAGATGTAAACACATAATGGCAGGCTTCACAAACCTAAGCAGCAATTTAACAGAAGACAACAGGAGGAAGACACTGCATTGCTAGCACCAGAGCGAACTTTCTGACATTGAAGTTACTCAACAGAATGACTGTCTGCAATAAAGGTCTGATCTCCCATCACTCTATTATTTAAATAAAGCCTAGAAATCACCTGTAATGTTTAAAATTGATGAATGACTGGACTAGATCATCCAAAAAATCATAGCACTATAATTCTGAGAATTCTAATTTTTTAAAAAAAATTTTATTGTGATTTGGGTGCAAATTTACAAAGCAGATTCATTTTACTCTCAACAGTTCATGCACATCTGGTTTCACGCCCCGATTACAATCCCAACAATAACAAGATCTCTTCCCACTCCTCCCTGTGCCCTTCTTATCTATGCATTCCTGTCTGTCCAGCTTACCCTCTAAGCAAATGCTGCCCTTCTAATGTCCCACTGTTGATTGATCTAAGGGGTACATATCCCTAGGGTAGGTGGGTACATATCCCTGGGGTAGGAGTTCTGCTTGTAAGTCTTTTCTACTGTTCAGCTGAGATAGTCCACAGAAATGAGTCCAGTTCGAAGCCCGAACTGGAGGTTCCACCAGTCTCTATCCAACCAGTAATTCTGGTCATTTTTGTGTTTTTGAATTTTGTTGCACATTTTTCCTTAAACTAACTAATTTTAACTTACCAACATCCATTGCAGTTTCCATGAAGCTTTTCTGTCGTGAAGCAAACTCTGCAAGCAATTTCTGCTGCCTCTCTCTAGCCTTTTGTCGCCTAGATTAAACAGAAACAGAGTGATAAGGACCAGACATGCTAAGACTTTCCTGACATCTTTCAAAGGTATATATTATAAAAGCACACAGTTGAAAGCACTCTGTTTTCTATAGTATGCATTAAGTGTCATATTAGAGTTTACCGTCCTAAACTGTGGTCAATGTCATGAGACAAAGTATATGTGAACTGCTGTATGGAAAGTGAATTTGCTCTGTAAACCTTCACCCAAATCACAATTAGGGAAAAAAAAAAAAAAAAATGTTTACCATCCTTTAGAGGATTCCAGTATTTTACAAAAGTTTGACATAAAAGCCAAGATTTCACTTTAAATTATAAAGTAATTAAAGTAGATAGAAAATTTGGATTTCCAACATGATTTCCTAAGTATATGTTAGTTGGTTACAAGAGTAATGTTAGTGCTGCTATAAAATAAATACCACACGTGGATGGCTTTAACAAACACAGATTTAGTCTCTTAGAGTTTAAGAGGCTAGAAGTCCAAGTTCAAAGTGCTGGTTCTAGGGGCCAGGTGAAGGCTGCACAACCCTGGATTTCAGCTCTGCCTCCTATTCCAGGCCCACTAGAGCTGGAGGTTTTTTTGGACTCACACAGTTGCTGCCTGCTGAAGCTGAGGAACCCAAGATCAGCACGTAAAATGGCAGTGCCAAGATTAGCAGGCAACATGGCAGGCCACTAGTTCAAGTTCAGGAACAAGCCCAGGATTGGCAGGTAATACAGGCAGACCACTGAGATGAAGACTCAGCCAATGGCCAGATTCAGATGTGCCGAAAGCCAGAGACCTTCCTCCAAGCTTCTTATACACTGGAAGCAGACCACACCCCAAAGGCAACTACTTAGCTGCTCACAGGTGATTACAAACCCATCACAGGGAATAATTACATTCAGCTGCTCTGCCACTCAAAACCACAGCCTAGCCAAGTTGACAGATAACCTCACTTACTACCAGTAAGAAGAGGCTATTTTAACAAGGAACTAACAATTTCATCTCCAGCACAAATAATAGCAAATTGCTTGCTAGAAGCAGCTATGGTGTTTAGATATGAATAGAATCTAGAAAATAAGGATTGCCAAATTTACTATTATTCTTAAGAAAATGGCTCTCCTTTAGATATAGAATGAGCAGAAGCTAAGAAGTTTCTCAATTTCTACTAAGAGATATTCCAAACTTGATTTAATTTGTTTGAAGTTAAAAACCTTAAATATCCCAAATCCAACATAAACAATAAAACTATATTCCAAATCTAAGCATAAATATTCCCTTGGATTAATTCATTCTATTCTGTTTATTATCTATCCTTTATCAACTTCCAAAATAGAGTAAATTTTAATATTTAAGATTGGTTGTCAAAAAAATCAGTACAATAATGTAAGAATAAGATAATAAAAGTAAATTAATAAAAGGGAATATAGCTTAGACATAACCAAACACCTCACAGAATTGGGTTACTGGCTTTGAGGGCTTAGAACCATACTCTCAGGGGGAAGGGGAGGCAAGCTGGACAATTGGCATTACATAGCTCATAAAAGTAATATTCTACATCCCAGGTTGGTGAGCAATGTCTGGGGTCTTAAAAGCTTCTGAGAAACCATCTAACTTACAACTATTAGATTCTAAGTGTCTGGAGCAAAAGACAAAGAAGGAATCCAAAGACTCAAAGAAGAAACTAGTTAATAGGGCTAAAGTCTACACAGATCACAGCCTCACCTGCCTTGAGACCAGGAGAAATATATGGTGTCCTGAAGCCAGTAACTACCATTCCAACCGTGACACAATAGATGGTCCCAGACAGAATGAGGAAAAAATGTAGAACAAAACCTAAATTCCTAAAAAAAGCTATGCTTACTGGACTTGTAGAGATGACAGGAACCCTCAAGACTCTTGCTCTGAGATATCCTTTAAACTTGGAACTCACACCACTCCTGGAGTCACTCATCAGCCAAAAGACTGATAATATTATAATTATCTAACTGATAATATTATGGTAATATAAGACTGATTATCATAAATAATATCACCTGTGAGTACTGTGCTCCTCTAAACAATCACCTAAATGATCTAATAGTCCACATTTACCCTAGACCAAAGATAAAAAGGTAAAGGAGGGGGTGGTGGAATAAGGAAGCTAGATTAATGGAAATAGAACAACTAGAATAGAAATAATGAGAATGCTGACACACTGTGAAAAGTGTAACCAATGTCACTGAATAACAAGTACAGAAATTATTAAATGACAACCTAATTTGCTATGTAAACTTTCTCCAAAATCACAATATTAAAAAAAAAAAGTATAAAATAAAAAGAAGGGAGATGGGCTTCCCTGATTGCAGGATGCCAGTGAGTATAAACCATACCCTGGCAGAAAAAGTCACAATAAACATTTAAAACAAGAGGAGAGGGAGAGGAAGAAGAAACATTTAAAAGTGAGTTATGGGAGAGACAAACATTTTACGTGAACAAAACTCAAGCAGGAATTTACCACTGCCCATGATACAAAGAACATTAACAATTTAATGGAAAGAGTACAGTTCAGTAGTTTCTTTTAATTGATGTCCAAAATAATGTTCAAAAGCTTTTTAACACTGATTTTTTTTTTTAACATTTATTTTAATGACAATGTAACCCAAAGGTCAGCAACTCAAACCCACCAGCTGTTCCGCGGGAAAAAGATGAGGCAGTCTGCTTCAGTAAAGATTTAGTTTGGGAAAACCTGTGGGACAATTCCACTCTGTCCTATAGGGTCACTATGAGCCGGAATCAATTTGATGGCAGGGGGTTTGGTTTTGGTTAAAAACAATTTAGGACACACGAAAGAAAACTTGCTTAACTATACCAACAACTCCTATTTTTTATATTGTTTTTGAGCCAATATATTTACCCAGCTTGACCACTTACCTTATTAAACTTAACTCTCTAATATTGGCTGTTTCAAACAATTAAATCCACCCTTCCCTCCTCTTCCTTTCCTGAACACGGAGGATGGCAACAGTGGCCCAGCACAGGGTGTTAGGACTCAACAACTTAGTATAGGAGGGTATTTGTGTCAGGGGAGATTACAGTAAATGGGTAACATACAAGGGAATTGATCAAAAGAGTAACATGTATTAAGGATAATGGGTTCTAGGTTTCTCATTGTGGGAGTAGGGAGTTACAGAAATGAAAGAGAAAACAAAAACAATCCCTATGGTGGTGTGGATTAGAACTGAAGATACCAAAGTATACTCATAGTTTTGAATACACAGAGATATAAAAATAAATATCAATCTCTTTCCTTCTCTCTCTTACACACACACTCTCTTGCTGTTTCATTAAAATGAAAGTGAATAGTCATCCAAAGTGCAACTAGTGATCTCTCATGGAAGCAGTAGTTAAGAAATCAGACTGAACTGGGAAAATCTGCTGCAAAAGACCTCTTTAAAGTGTTGAAAAGCAAAGATATCACTTTGAAGAGTAAGTAAGGTGTGCCTAACCCAAACCATGGTATTTTCAATGACCTCATATGCATGTGAAAACTGCACAATGAATAAGGAATACCAACAAAGAGCTGATGCTTTTGAATTAAGGTGCTGGTAAAGAAAATACCAAGGACTGTCAGAAGAACAAATAAATCTGTCCTGGAAGAACTGCAGCCAGAATATTCCTTGGAAGCAAAAATGGCCAGACTTTGTCTCACTTACTTTGGTTATGCTATCAGAAGGGAACACTTCCTAGAGAAGGATATCATGCTGGGTAAAGTGCAGGGTCAGTGAAAAGCAGGAAGACCCTCAACAAAATGGATTAACACAGTGGCTGCAACAATGGGCTCAAGTGTGGCAGGGATTATGAGGATGGTGTAGGACCATGTGGTGTTTCATTCTACCATACATAGGGTCATTATAAGTAGGAGCCAATTTGACGGCACCACCCAACAACAGTTTGTCTCTCCCCATCCAAAACAAAGAAGAGTGAAGAAAATCAAAGACATACGGAAACAACTAGTCCAAAAGAACATGTGAACCCCAGTCTCGATGACCTTGAGACAAGAAGAATTTACATAGTACCCGGCTACCACTGCCAAACGATCTGAAAGGGATCATATTAGAATGTTCTGGATAGAGTGGGAGAAAAATGTGGAACAAAACTCAAAATAATAAAATAGACCAGGCTAACTGATACAGACTGGTTGAACCTCCAAGACTAAAACCCTTGATCACCCTTCAAACCTGTAACTGAAGTCACTCCCATGGCCATCCGTACAACAGAAAGGCCTGTAAAGTGAACAATAACACCAGAGAGGTACACATCCCTTAGATTAACTAACCATACAAGATCAAAAGGGTAGCATTTACCCAAGGATAAAGCTCAGAAAGCAGAAAGGGATATAGAAAACAAGGATAAATACAAATGGTAAACATAGGGAAAAATGGGAAAAGTGGTGTCACACTGTGGTGATTGCAATCAATGTCACAGAACAAAATGTGTATGAATTGTTGAATACAAAACCAGTGTGTTCTGTAAAGTTTCACCCAAATCACAATAAAAAGTTAAAAAAAAAAAAAAAAGTTAATGAGGAATGAGATATTATAGTCTCAAAATCTCTCTCCACAAATTAAGTACTAATTACAAAAGGAAAGAAAAAAAAAAAAAAAGTAATAACCTGACAGTAAAGAAATCTGGCAAACACCTTAAACAAGTGACCAAATTAATCCCCAGTAATGAAACAAATCAAAATCATGTAATGCCTAATAAAAACAAAACAAAACAACATTACTGTAATAAAAAGAATAACATTTCTTTAATATGCCTGCCCAAGATGCATAAACTGAATACAAACATAACGGAGACATACCCAAATTGAGAGACATTCTACAATGTCACTGCCCTGTAATCTTCAAAAGTGCCAATGTCATGAAAGTGAAAGAAAGGCTAAAAAAGTATTCCAGACTGAAGGAGACTAAAGAGACACAACAACTATGTAATCCATAACCATGGGCTAGATGCCTCTGCTATTAAAAAAAAAAAAAAAAATTGACACACTGTAAAAGCTTGAATGGGATCTTCAATAGAAAAATCAAATACAATGTGTTGATTTTCTGATTTTGATCACTGTATTATGGTTATGTAAAAAATGCCCTTCTTTGTAGGAAATACGTACTAATGTATTCCAAGATGAAGGGGCACCACATCAGCAATTTACTAGCAAATAGTTCAGGAAGTTCTTTGTATTGTCCTTAAAATATTTCTATAAATTTGAAATTGCATCAAGATAAAAAATTGGAAAAAAAATTAAGTATTTTCTCAAAGGACAAATATTTGTCATCATGGAAGAAATGGAAACAAACAAAAATGCACTGCAGTTGTTTAAAGCCCACCAAAAATGGAGACGACCTCCAAAAATGCTATAGGCAACAACTGCACAAATAGAACATATGTTTGGTGTATTACATGAGTACTTTGAAAATATATATATATATATATATATATATATATATATATATTTAGAAAAAATATGTACATAAAATTTATTTCAAATAACAAATCCATGTTAACAAAGGTAAGAAAACTTCAAATGTGATTGCTTGATACTAGCATTAAATAGCATTTCAAAATTAGTTTTCTATGATTTCCAGAAAAGGAAAATTATCATTATTTTCCCCTCATAATTTTTTTTTAAATCTAGATTACTCCTTTCCTAAAATCTGGCAGAAATGTAAACAAAGACTGTTGACAAATGACATTAACAAGTTCTGGCAGATTCAGTACAACTCAGAAATTTTCCATTATTATCCTACTGTGAAGACACTAAGGTTGAATATTATTACAACCATCTAAGGATCCCTGTAAGGAGCTCTAGTGGTATAGTGGTTAAGGCATCTCGCTGCTAACCAAAAGATCGATAGTTCAAACCCACCAGCCACTCCACTGAAGAAAGATGAGGCAGTCTGCTTCCATAAAGATTTACAGCCTTAGAAACCCAATGGGGGTCTCTATAAGTCATAATCAATTTGATGGCAGTGAGTGTTTGTTTGTATGACGGGTCCCTGTATCTTGTTTTGCTATGGAGCTAATCTATTACCAAAGTAATACCAAGTTTGTTTACAGGTGACATACCTGGAAATTAATCATCTGGCGGTTCAAACCCACAAGCCACTCCTCGGAAGGAA
>NW_006921588.1:31016501-31017525 GCF_000298275.1 Orycteropus afer afer
AAAAAAAAAAAAAAAGGACCAAAGAAATTTGGAGTTGAAAAGTACAATAACGGAAATGAGAAATTCACTAGAGGGCCCACAATACCAGATTTGATAGTGGAAGGAAGAATCAGTGAACTTGAAGTAAGGTCAACAGAAATTATCCAGTCTGAAGTAAGAAATATTGAACATACAAGCAGAAGATACAGAAAGTCCATTCTCCATAACCATACTATAGTGAGATAGCTAGATCCGATCCATACTATCATTGTACCAAGCTGGTGAGCCCTGTTTTCAGGAAACATTCCATTCATAACCTCACTAGATTTGCCCAGAAGAGGCTCTAATAAATATTAGGAGAGATGAAGCCAACTTACGCAGAAAATCTACTCAGTTTATTTTCTCCTTTATCCTAGAGTAGAACTATAGTGATATGTTGTTGTTGTTGTTTGCCGTCAAGTCAGCCCCGACTCACAGCGACCCCTCCTTGGGTTTCCGAGGCAGTATCACTACAGAAGTAGGATTGCCCACCTTCCTTCCGAGGAGTGGCTGGTGGGTTTGAACCGCCAGCCTTCTGGTGAGCAGTCAAGTGCCTTAGGCACTATGCTACCAGAGCTATAGTGATATATACACTATATATACATCATGCATATAGCAATGGGAGCTCTGGTGGCATAGTGCCGAAGGCATTTGACTGTTAACCAGAATGCTGGCAATTCAAACCCACCAGCCACTCCTCAGAAGGAAGACTGGGCAATCTACCTCTGTAGAGATACTGCCTCGGAAACCCAAGGAGGGGTCACTATGAGTTGGATCTGACTCCACAGCAGTGAGGTTTTTTTTTGCTTTGTTTTTTGGCATATGTTGTTGTTGGTATGTGCTGTGGAGTTGGACTCATAGCAACCCCTTCTTGGGTTTCCGAGGCAGTATCACTACAGAAGCAGACTGCCCCATCTTCCTTCCAAGGAGTGGCTGGTGGGTTTGAACCGCCAGTCTTCTGGTTAGCAATCAAGTGCCTTAGGCACTACGCTACCAGAGCTCTTTT
>NW_006921588.1:31017625-31024861 GCF_000298275.1 Orycteropus afer afer
GGGCAATCCTACTTCCGTAGTGATACTGCCTCGGAAACCCAAGGAGGGGTCGCTATGAGTCGGGGCTGACTCGACGGCACATAACAACAACAACAACAAGTGTTTATTAATTGTTCTGCCTGTATTATGAAACTTAGTCCAAAATCCAAAATATATTGAGAAAATAAAATACTTCTATAGTGATAGCACCTCGGAAACCCAAGAAGGGGTCACCGTGAGTTGAATCTGACTTGTTGGCAATAAGTTTGGTTTTGTTTTTCTCCAGAAGAATGAACAAACATGTCTTGGAAGAGATACAGCCAGAATGCTCCTGAGAAGCGAGATTGGCCAGACTCTGTCTCTCGGACTTTGGTCATGTTAACAAAAGGGACTGGTTCCTGGAGAAAGATATCATGCTTAGTAAAATAGAGGGTCAGTGAAAAAGGGGAAGACCCTCAACATGTGGCTCCAACAATGGGCTCAGGCACAGCAACAATTGTGCGGCTGCCACAAGAACAGGCATTGGTTCGTTCTGTTGTATATAAGGTCACTATCGAGTAGGAACCAACTTAATGGCACCTAACAGTCACAAAATTGTTCCTGACAGAGTTACCAAAGAATTAAACTTTCTATCAAATCAAATGAGCTGCCAATCTTACGAGTTTTTGCAATGTTTAACAACCTTGAAATATTCCCTTTTCTGAACTTCATTCTCTTATACTTTCTGTAATGACCCCGTTTTCTTCCTACTCTACTCTAGCCATCTTAGCCACCTTTGTAGGTACTCCTTCCTTAGCTCAATACCTTCAACACTTTTCCCAAAATTCCATTTTCTTTTCTTGTTTTCCTACCATACACACTCTCCATACACAAGGCTTTATCTATTACTTATAAGCAACAATCTGTATCTCTAAATCACAATTCTCAAGTCTTAAATCCCTATATTTGAACAAACATCTTCACTTGGATGTCCTCCTTAAAATCTCCTGTAGCCAAAAGTGAACATATCTATTTCACATCTAAGCCTGAGTCCCCTCTTGTACTCCCTTATCTTGGTAAACAGGGGAACATCATACAAGTCAGAAATCTGGAAACCATCCATGACTTCTCCCTCCTGATCCTCCACATCAAATTGTTCAGCAAGTCTTAATATTTGAACCTGTTAAATATCTCATATCCATTTCTTCCTCACTTTACTATCACTGCTTTAGTTCAGACTCTCACCCTGCCCTAGATTCCAAAATAGCCTAGTCCTCCAATTTACAGTTTTATCCACTCTAAACTGATACATTAATTCATCACTTAATGTGCATTTTAGAGATGTGCATTTAGAGATACTTTCATCTGTATATATATTATTTAGAGATAATTTCATCTGTATATTATTCTCCTATTTAAAATCTTTAAACTGCTTCCAACAGCCATTCATTATAATGTGCCACTTAAATTAGTAATACCTGGTTGCCTTCTTAGCTTTATCTCTTGCTGCTCCCAACAGCACCCTATGCATCTAATATGGTATTTATTACACTAACAACTGTCTGTTTACTAGTCTGTCTCCCACTTTACTATCAATTCTTTGAGATCAGCAAGCCCAACAATGTCTAGAGAGGTACCTGACTGGTGCCTAATAAATGGGGAATGGGATTAATAGAGTGAAGTCCACCTCAGGCTAGCTTTCCACTCTTCAATTAACCTATAAGACTGCTTCTATTTATTTTTAAAAGTAAGAAGATGAAATTATTCTAAAAAGTATCTCTAAAATGCACATCAAAGCTATTAAGTGATGAATTAATTACCCATACAGCTCACAACACCAATTCAGATAACAATGCGTTGACAATGATTTTTTACCTGTATGTGAGAGAGTGAAGGGATTATCCAAGGTTCTTAATATAATACTGAAACAACCTCTTTGGACTCTCCAGTCAGGGAAATGTGTATGCTCACCACATAATTGTTTCTTTAGTGGACAAATTCATTTTAAAAATCAGAGAAATAAAACCAGTGAATATTATTTATAACCTCTGGGAACTGCACAATGATTATCTCAAGCTGCCTTTGAAGAAATTCCCTCCCCCCCTTAATGTTACTGGATCTTCTGACCTCATGAACATTCATCAGAAGGTATACTCCCCCACCCCCCATGTGGTAGTTAAGTTGTATGTCAACTTGGCTAGGCCTGGTTTTGAGTAGCTGGGCAGCTGGATGGAGTTATGCCCCATGAAGAGACTGGTAATAACTCCATGGGGGAATCTACTGGAGCAGTTGATTAGGGATGTGGTCTGCTCTCCATATATAAGCAGCAGCACTGAGAAAGGTCTCTGCAGGTTTTTAGCACACTTGGATCCTACAGTTGGCTGAGTCATCAGTGAATGGATTGCCATGTTGTCTGCCAATCTTGGGACTATCTCTGGACTTGAACTAGTGGCCTGCTGTGTTGTTTGATAATCTTGGGACTGTGCCATTTTATTTGTGGATCTTGGGTTTGTCAGCCTCAGCAGCCAGCAGCTGCCTGAGTTAAAAGAAACCTCCAGCTTCAGTGGGCCAGGAGCAAGAGGCAGCACTGAAACCCAAGGTCAAGGTGCTGTCACTCAGGCCCTAGAGCTGGCACTTTGAACTCAGATTTGGAGTCTCCTAAACTATAAAAGAATAAATCCATGTTTGTTAAAGTCACTCCATTTGTGGTATTTTCTGTTAGAACAGCACTAGAAAACCAAAACACCCCAAAAACACTGAACCTTTTTCAGGAACTTCACAATTATGTTGAGTTTCAATCACTTAGTCATATTTATGATAGAGTAGGCTGTTAGGGAACAGCTGATGATAACACACAATACCACAATTCTTTTGGCAAAGTATTGTGTGCAAAGAACCATACCATGGCTCATAGCATTTAACTCACAAATCTCACTTATAAAAAGCTCTGTCCCAAGAAAGTCAGTCAAAAGGTGGGAGAAAAATTAGATTTTTTTATAAATACTATAAGTTATGAATAAATTAGAAGCAATCTAAAGGTTCAGAAACTAGAAGCATACATTCATTAGATATCTTTTAAAACATTGCTTTTTTAATAATTAGTAATCATATATTGATAAAGATTAGAAAGAACCAAAAAGAACTGTTAACAGTTGTGTTTTTACTTTAGGAAATAGTTTAAATATTTAATATTTTTAATTCTCATTTAAAGTTGAATCAATACTTTTTGAAAATAGCGAAAGAAAATACCAAATCCTCAACTGTACCATATATGTTTAAACCATTAAAAACAAAAATTACCTTTCTTCTTTGTCCAATGTTTTCTTCTCTGCTGTAGTGATTTTTTTGGGCGGCACAGGAGGGGTCACTTTTCTACATATCTCTTCAATGATGCGCTTGTTCATTCTGCTTTGCAATGCAGCTTTTAGTAAAATTCTTTCTACTGCAGTTATACCATCTCCGTGACTATATTTAGGAATTTCTGGTTGGATTAAAATTTCTATGTCATCTAGCCAAGAAGGATAGTAGGAGTTTTGTTTTCCTGAAAGTTTGTGGTGAAGTTTAATTAGCAAAGACAATATGCTTTCTTTTATTTCCAAAATGGCTGTAGTTAACTGTGGAGCTGAACCAGGAGTAGACCATTTACTTGAACTTTTGGGACGAACCACCTGATTTGCTTCACTGCTACTGCGATTGATGATCTCCTGAAATTTCTTTCTACGCTCTGCTACTAAGCTGAAAACTTGAGCTGTACCAGAATTCTACCATTAAAAAAGAGAAAGAAAGAAAAAAGCAAGAGAAATTACTCGACATCAATTTTAAGAACGTATTAGTACCACATTTTCCAAAAGGAGTGGTCATAGTTTCATGCAAAGATTTATTTAATATTTTTAAGGTCATATTTTTAGTCACACTGTCTTCAATTCCCAAGGAGGTTTTATTGATTTTAATGCATACTGCAAGAATGAGACAATGTATAAGCAAATCGTAATTTTAAAAAAATCATTTTTAAATATACATTTTATACTATTGGATATAAATTTTATTTTTATCAATAGATTTGTTCTTTAAAATAAATCTGTCCCTTCACCTCTCTTTCCCAAATATACTTTGTCTCATTCAATCTGGAAACAGCAATGAGGAGAAAGAAGAATATCATCAACACCACCTTTTTCTCAACCTCCTAGATCTATCTACCAAGGAAAACAGAGGAAGCTTGAGAATATCTATAGCCACATTAAAGAAAAGTATCTAAACTAAGTTCCTTACTAGTTTAAAGAAAGAAAAGTTGTTCTATTCAATATTCACTAATTTCTGCAGGGCTGTTATATTCTCCAGTTAAAAATATTATGAATTAATTATTTTAAGTTAATGAATCTGAACCTGTCATTCATTTCTTTTTTAAAGAACCTCAAAAGTTTGACAATTACTTCTAAGATAAATGCTTAAAGTTACAAAATTGAAAATATAAAGATAAAAAATCAAATTATGTTTCAAATTTGAATATCATTATTGTTATTTGAACATATTTTAAACTCTTTTCCTCAATAATTTATCTTCTAAATAGCTTTTTTGTTAAAGCAATTGCACTGCATTGTTGTTGTTGTTGTTATGTGCTGTCGAGTCAGACCTGACTCATAGCTACCCATCCTTGGGTTTCCAAGGCAGTACCACTACGGAAGTAGATTGCCTCATCTTCCTTCTGAGGAGTGGCTGGTGGGTTTGAATCGCCAGCCTTCTGGTTAGCAGTCAAGTGCCTTAGGCACTGTGCTACCAGAGCTAGGGTTCTGGAAATCATACTTTAATTTAGATATGAGTCAGTTTAATGGAGTTTATTACTTTTTTTTAAACTGGCATAGAAAGAATATTCCAATATCAACTGAGCTTTCATGAGCCAAATCATAATTTTTAACATTCAAATTATTTTTCAAAGTATTCTTTAGTGGCATTAGAGGCAAAAACTGCCCCTTACAAAGGTTTCAGTATTGTAATCAAAACGTGTTATGGCACTCACAGCAAAACATGCTATCAAAGGCAAAGAACGAACCTGTGAATAGATTCACTATTAAAAAAAGTCTCTTCAATGCTCTCAGCTCACAGAAATCTAGGTTGTTGCTACTGTAAGTGCTTAAATTTAGTTATCTGGCATGTCATTTCAAGATTTTTCATTTCTGCTTTAGAAATCAATTAATTAAGCTACATGCAATGAGAAAGCTGGTTTTCAAAATGAATTCAAATATACACTATATACAGTTTAATACTTCTGTTATTAATCACCATAGAAGAAAAAAATTAATATTTGTAAATGGGCATGCTGCTATCAAATAATGATCAAATATCTTCTGATTGAGAAAACAGTCATTTTAAAATGTTAGTAATATAGTTGCAATGACAAACCCAAATTAAAAAAATTATAAACAGACCCAAATATGGACTAATAGGAAAAATCTATTAAAAATTTACAATATTATTTTAAGCTCAATAATATGAAATCTTGAAAATTTCACTAAAATCATTTTATAAAAAAACTTACACACACGTATTAAAGAAACATTCTTTTGAAACTTAACCATATTAATTAAATACACACATACATACACACAAATACTTCAAAATGTTTTTCCCCATTTCCAGTCAAAGCCATGTTGCTAGTTAACGCAAACATCATACACATCTACCTCTCTTTGAAGGACTTTAGGCCGTCTTGAACTCTGGCAGATTAAAGGAAAAAGACTGGTGAGGCAGAAGTTGCTTAGATATATCAGAGGATATAAAAGACAACTGAAGATAACTACAACTTTTTTTTTCCAGGTATCACAGGATAATATAAACAATATATCCCAACATAGCACAGAACATGTCCTTTTATTGTTTTCCTTTTTCTCTTTTATACACTTACTTGTAAAGAACCCAAGCTATCAGAACTAGTACTTGCAGGGGAGTCTCTCTTTACTTCAGGAGCTGTCTCTGGAACTCTGACTCTAACATAGTTTATAAAGTGTCGCATGTTGGATACTAAGTTACTTCCAGGAAACCAACTGTCATGGCAACGTTCTGGTCCATCCACTGATGCCTAAAGAATGAAAATAATGAATATAAAACCTTGTCAGGTCAGGTTACAATGGAGACATAACAGGACCATTAATCAACCACTGCCTGTCACATTCCAGAATCCCTTTTAGTCTCATTCACAAATTCTAATATACTAATAAAACTCAATTCAAATACTAAATACAGGAACAAATTTCTCGATACTAATATGAATAAATTCAATTGAAGTCAGCTATATGTCTTCTGAAAAATAATTTTTTTCAATCGGGAAGTACTGAACATTACAGAGTATTAGTAATAACTCAAAATATAGTCAAATATCACTAATTTAAACTAATTGTGAAAGTCTGAATAATCAATCAAAAGTATGATCTAGTCTGGTACTGCAGTGCCTAAGGCACCTGACTGCTAACCAGAAGGCTGTGGTTCAAACCCACCAGCCACTCCTCAGAAGGAAGGTTGGGCAATCTACTTCCATAGTGATACCACCTCAGAAACCCAAGAAGTGGCCACTATGAGTCAGGTCTGACTCAACAGCAAATAACAACAACAGTCTTAAGGTAATTTTAACAACCATTTAATATCTATGAAAGAATATATATTGATTCAACTAGGACTACAAAGTACTAACTCACTGTTTGCTTGCTATTATAGCATTTCACTTTGTCTTTCTGGAGAAAGTATGAGGAGAATCTTACATTTGTAAAAATAATTTGTAGTAACAATCACTTTTATACAAATGTTGTATCTAAAGCCCTGAAATACATAAACACCTTGTATACTTAAGTATTTCAAACATTCTTCCATATAACAGTATTTAATCCATTAAATTACAATCTTTACAGAAAGAATTTGCTACTGAAATGTATTAGAATATCTAGACCGATGTCCTAATTTAACCATTGCTCACTGGTAAACAAAGCTTTTAGCATGAAGACATAAAATAAAAAATATATTAACTATTTTTCTTAGATTTTTTTTTAACTTTTTATTATGATTTGGGTGAAATTTTACATTTTACATTCAACAGTTCATACACATTTTATTTTGTGACACTGATTACCTTCCTGGCTCTCCCACTTCCTCCCTGTGGTTACCATTTCCCTGTGTCCTCCTTCTTGCCTATGTATTTCTACTTCCCAAAAGGGAAGAACACGCTCAGCATTTCTCAAACTGAAAGAACTGAAGAAAAAATTTAAGCCTCGAGTTGCAATAGTGAGAGATTCT
>NW_006921588.1:31027881-31033155 GCF_000298275.1 Orycteropus afer afer
ACTGTGGTCAATGACATGAGACAAAGTATATGTGAACTGCTGTATGGAAAGTGAATTTGCTCTGTAAATTTTCACCCAAATCACCATTAAAAAAGAAAAGAACAACTCTTGGAGCTCTGGTGGTGTAGCACCTAAGGCATGTGACTGCTAACCAGAAGGCTAGCAGTTCAAACCCACCAGCCACTCCTCAGAAGGATGACTAGGCAAATCTTAGAGTATGATGAATCCGTAAGTATACTTTAAGACCACATACTACCTTTACTGAGGCATGTTATAACTTTATTATTTAAAAATATGAGAAACTACTTACCTCTTCATCTGATTCCTCTTCAGAAGAATTTTCAAGTCCTAATTCAATCAGATATAAAACCATGCAGAGAACATGTTCTGACAGATTTTGATGATCCATCAAAATCTTTAAAAAGGGAGGAGGAAAGTCTTGTCATTATTTTCTCACAAAATATATGTCACTTAAAGGTCCAAAATGTTTTAATGTTGTAAGTTAAAATAATAGTATTTATAAAAATAAACATAAAAGCATGATCTGATATTTAAGTAAAACTGTATCTTAGTGAGCCGGCAATCTAAAACAAAAAAGGTTCCCTCTCAAGATCACATAATATTTAAAACAATAGCCAGAAATACTAAATTTGCATTTTTGCTAAAAGTTAACACATTTAATAATCCACTGAAACTATTCATAACAAATATACCAGTATCTAATAAAACAATTTAACAAGAACATGTTACATTCTAATTTGCTGATACTCTTCTCCTGATGACAATAATATCAGACAAATAAATCTGTTAAATAAGGGGTTTTGTGCAAATGTGTTTAGTATGGCAGCTGGCACATAAGTGGAAGCAAAATAAATGTTTATAAAACATTAATGTTCTTAAAGTCTATCTATGAAACTAAAATTCTGAGCTTCTGATTATTTTGTGTGGTTCTATAAGCATGTATGTTAGTGTGCAGTTTACGTGCATGAGAAAGGAAAGGGTGCAAATGGTTAGCAGAGAGGCTTTTCTGTGAAAATACAATAAATGTGACTTTATACAGGGAATATAATACAATCTTACACATTTTACACAGGACTTCAGGGCTACCTACTCCAATCACTTATTCAATATGATGTAACAGATCACTAATTAAAAGATATTTAAAATACCATAAGGAGAAATGGCCAGCCACCTTGTCATCATTATACAAAAGCCATCTGACCAAATGAGGGAAGGAATAAAGAGCAAGAGGTTTGATGGGAGTAGCAGTATCAGCTGTGGACAATATAGCACAGCCAAAAAGAAGACAGTCTAGGCTGACCTAACAGAAATTTTCCAAATGGCTGAGAGGGCTGAGAAAGAAGGACTTGGTCACTTAAGACCTAATCTATTGTGAATAAGAATGGAGTTTCAGTCACTAAATTTTATGTTGGCTACTGAGAGGGCTTTCTAGTCATCTCTTGTGAGGCCAATAGTAAAGAATGTAGGCTCTGAAACTTTTTCTTAAAAACCAGATTGTTTAACATGAGCTTGGTCTAAACTATTTGACTTTGAACAAGAGATTCTGGCTTAAGTTTTCTCATCTCTAAAATGGGAGCAATAATGCAGAATTGTGGTTAGAATTACATGAGCTGATGCCTGTAATTTGCTTACTATAATGTCCAGCGATTAGTGTTCAACAATGAATAGGTAGCACTGATGGTATAAGGAGCAGAAGTAGTAGCAAGAGGGGATGGAAGCCACGGAGGCAACAGAGAACACTGTTTCTAATTATGTTGTTGTCATTGTTGTTGTTATGTGCCGTCAAGCTGGCCCCGACTCATAGTGACCCCTCCTTGGGTTGCCGAGGCAGTATCACTATGGAAGTAGATTGACCAACCTTCCTACCGTCTAATTACATTACAGAGAGGAAATCAAGACACAGCCACAAACCCAGCTAATGTCAGCAACACTAGAATGAAGATTACAGACTCCCAAGACATTATTCTTTCTATCATACTACGTTACCTCCTCTGAATAAATATAGCATTATCAGCTAAATTTAAATAAATTTTTACTTGAAATTGTCTTCATATGAGTAACTTTAAAAAGGAGAAAAAAGTCACTTTATTAGATACTGTAAAAAAGAAAAACCTAAAAATGATTTTCCTGGGGAGTTTTAAAATGCTCTGTAGTATAAGATTTTTTCAATATTAAACATGGCAAGGGGTGAAGGTGGTTTACTAAAATTGATTTTTACAAAGATGACTCAACAAGATTAAGCAAATTCAATGTCAAAGGAATTTTTCTCACTAAAATCATGAAAGTTATTATGAAGTTGGAATTTTAAATTTCATTCATAGTAACTCTGTAACAGTTAAAATACTGCCTATTTACTTCTGGTAAAATACTATTTTTATGTTAAACAAATGAAAAAGGTGAAAAAATGTAACTTGAAAGAATACAAATCATTTGCAATAAGGCTTCCTTAATTTTTAAAGCATGAATTACTCATTAATTATTGCTTATAACACTACTCAGCTTCACCATCTAAACCAGTTATTTAACCTCTAAAACTCAATTGTCCCTTCTGAACAAGTGAGAATAATAATAAAATTATTACTCATAAGGATTTTTACTAGATTTAAACAAGTAAACGTATACAAAATATCTGAAATAAAACCTGGCAGTGACAAAAACCCTCTGCTATCGAGTTGATTCCACTTCATAGTGGCCCCATAGGACAGAGTAGAACTTCCCCATAGGATTTCTAAGGTTATAAATCATTATGGATGCATACTGCCTCATGTTTCTCCCACAGAGCAACTGGTAGGTTCAAATTGCCAACCTTTGGGTTAGCAGCCAAATGCTTTAACCACTGCACCACCAGAGCTCTGTAAGCATTCAATAAATTATTTGTAAAATAATGCCTTTTTAATAAGAAAAAATATTCTATTTCTTATTAAGCAAAAGGACATTTTTAAATCATTTTACTGACTAATCCTCTAAACTAAGTGTTCTCTGCCCCACAGCTGCCATCTTCGTTTGATCATTTTAGTGGGTTCCTGTGTTTGTTTGCTCCCTGTTGTTCATTCTATTCCTTCTGTAGTTCCACCTGTAGTTGCCTTCTTACTCCACAGTAGCCATAAATAAATACTTCTAACTGAAGCTAGGTATTTGTCTTATCTAGACAAATAGTATCCTAAAAAAATGGCTTAGCTATCCATTATTTTCAAGTTGGTATTCACATGTATATGATTATGACATAACCTCATATATCTTAACTGGCTCTCTATATATCTGTATGTATATATATATTGCTTTAAAAGTGGTATTTTTCTGCCATCTTTTAGTACTTTCATTTGAAAATAAATTCTAATCTGATTCTTTCTATTTAAATTGCTACTGTACCTTGTAAAGCAGAGTGAATAGCACAATGTGTAAAGTTTTACAGTGCAAAAGTCTCATGAGACCTTTATAGCTGGGATGGAGTGCTGTCCTTCTCTTATAAGGGGGCCAGGGATTTCCAGGGAATTTTCCACTCTGCTTTAAACTGTTAAAAGAAAACAAAACAAAAATTACGTTAACAGACTCAAAATTAAACTGTAATTTCAATAGTGATTTTATAGGCATCAATTGTTTTGTCAAATTTTTCTACTCAGTACAGGTAGTTCCCAACTTATGTCAGACATATTTGAGTTACAATGAACTAAACTTACAACCACCTGGGTTTTGTTTTTGTTTGTTTTTACATTTTACTATTAGTAATATGTACTATACACAATGTTGCAATGCATAATTTGCAAGTGTTATCATTCTCAGATGTTCACTTGCAGATAGTCAAGATCTAATTTATAAAGGTACTGATAATAAAAAGCCATCATAATGAAAATTTGAAGGAAAAAAACAACAGGTATTTGACCTTTATCAGAACCAACTTATGACAGAGTCATCAGAACAAAACCCTGTCATAAGCTGAAGACTACCAGTACTGCTTTTAATGGAATTGTTTAAAAACACCAAATGCTATCTATTTGCTCCACAATTAACATTGTTTCCTTTCCTACATAAGTAGAAAGAGCCACACTAAAAACTATAAGGTATTATGAATTGAAAAATGCTAACAAAAGGAAAAGAACAGAAAGAATACAAAATGAAGAACTGAACAAAGAAATATCTGGTTTCAACAATATAGCAAAAGAGATAACCTAAAAATTCTCCCACTATCAACAATAAAAAAGCTGGATGAAATATAAAATACATTCCTTTAAATATATATTTGAGCTCACAAAAAGGAATTCCCAAAGTACCGGAATCAAACAAGGAATCAACACAAACACCAACACTGCATTAGCCAAAGGTTTAAAGTCCTTTGGCAAACAGTTCTCAAGTCCTTGGGCTCACACAAGGCTCTGAGGTGGAAATAAGAGCCCACATAGTCGAAAGGCTTTTCCCTCAGTGAAAACATAACCCAAAGGAAAAGAAAGAAGCTTGTCTGTCTCTTCTGAGACAGAACAACAACAGGTTTCCAGGAAGGTAATAATTAGGCCCTTGTATGCAAATAACAGGAGGCTCAAAGCACAAAAGGCAAAGTTTTAAAGAACTGCTCAGAGAAACTAACATATCCACAACCACAGTAAATTGTAACATACTTCTAATAGTCCAAGAAAAATAAATTGGTAAAGATTCTCAAGATTTTTTTCTCAATTTTATTTAT
The DNA here is from genome assembly GCF_000298275.1 of Orycteropus afer afer. Classification (NCBI taxonomy): domain Eukaryota; kingdom Metazoa; phylum Chordata; class Mammalia; order Tubulidentata; family Orycteropodidae; genus Orycteropus; species Orycteropus afer. The sequence continues at coordinate 31,032,578 of NW_006921588.1, forward strand.
TTTTTTATTGCTTAGAATATGCATAGCAAAACACAGACCAAGTCAACAGTTTCTACTGTATAATATAGTGACACTGGCTATATTCTTTCAGTTGTGCATCACTGTCATCCTCCTTTTCAGTTATTTTCCCTCATTAACATAACCTTATTGGCTCCTAAGGTTCCTATTTTCTGAGTTGCTGTTGCCAATTTGATCCCATGTTGTTGCTGTTGTTATGTGCCATCGAGTCGAACCCAACTCATAGCAACCCCTCCGTGGGTTTCTGAGGTGGTACCACTGTGGAAGTAGATTGCCCAACCTTCCTTCCGAGGAGTGGCTGGTGGGTTTGAGCCACTAGCTTTCTGGTTAGCACTACGCTACCAGAGCTCCCTCTGATCCCCTCTAAACCAGAAAAAAAACAAACCCACTGCCATAAAGTTGATTCTGATTCATTAGACTCTATAGGCCAGAGCAGAACTGCCCCATAGGTTTCTAAGGCTCTAACGGGGAGCTCTGGTAGCATAGTGGCTAAGACACTTGCCTGCTAACCAGACGGCTGGCGGTTCAAACCCACCAGCCACTCCTCGGAAGGAAGGTTG
>NW_006921588.1:31036319-31041135 GCF_000298275.1 Orycteropus afer afer
ACACACACACACACACACGTAGGCTTTATTTATTTACATATATATATATATACTTAAATATGTACATTTATTTATTTACTTAAACGGCACAGTGGTTAAAGTGCTTGGATGCTAAAGGAGAAGTTGGCAGTTTGAACCAGCCACTCCATGGGAGAAAGATATGGCAGTCTGTTGCCATAAAAGATTGTAGCCTTGGAAACCCTACAGGGCAATTCTACTTCTACTCTGTGCACTCTCTCACTTTCTAACTTCCAATGGTCTTTTTTTTACATCCAGCTCAGTCGCTCATTCCCAGGATCATATCCTTGATCTTGTGGTTGTTAGTTGCCATTGAGCTAGCCCTTGTCTCATGGTGATCCTATGCACAATGGAATCTGATCACCAGGCCTTTCTTCCTAGTCTGTCTTAGTCTCGAAGTTCTTCTGAAACCTGTTCAGCATCACAGGACCATGCAAATCTCCACTGACAGACCCAGGGTGGCCATGCTTGAGGTGCATTGGCCAGGAATTGAACTTGCGTCTCCCACATGGTGAGAATTCTACCACTGAATCACCACTGCCCCTGAAGCCGAACTGAATTAAAGCTCAATTCCTATCCTTTCGGCAACCATCTCCCACCCTTGTCGGAGAGAGATGAGCAGGCATGATAATTCGTTTCCTTAGTTGTTTTTTCAGAAACCCAGCCAAGACCGACTCAAAATTACTTAAAACCAGCTCAAATCTGTTTTGGCCCAGACATGCACAGTGAGACAAATGGAATGAATTTGCTTGGAACTAATATCTCCCCCTCTGCCTAAGCCCTGAACAGCTGAAAACAAGAAGTCTGTGTGACTCATCTGGTGTGCAAGCATACTGCATTTAAAGTTGTCTGTCCCTTTAAACCAAAGCAAATAAAACCTCAGGTAATCTCCACCTAATTCATGCCCCAATTCCTGAAATGTATATGAATACGTACAGACCCCTTTGTTGAACCTTACAAAAACTGTACCCCAACCCCAATTTGGGGAGTCAGACTTGGGTACTGTCCCCTGTCTCCTTATCATGTGCATGGTAATAAATTATCTTTCTCATCTCTCAAAAAAAAAATTTTAACAAGCAAAACAACAGTAATATTGCTTATGAATATGTATATATGTAGTAAAAGTACAAAATATATGTGGGAATGATACACACAAATTTTAGAATAGTAGTGATATCTGGACACAAAGGAAAGAGAGATGATAGAATGGTTATTAGTGATACCAGCAATATTTTATTTCCTTCAACAAAGAGATATTTAAAATATTATCATCTATTTAATTTTCAAGACATACCAGAGCTATCTATTATTTTCTGTATGTTTAAACTGTTTCCATGTTTTTAAGTGTACTAAGGCAGTGGAAACGATATATGTATCTTTTAATCTTTAGCTATCCCATTTTTATTTTTAATAATTCAAATACAACTAACACTATGAGTAAAATGACCACCTGAGGTTGAGAAGATTGTTTCTAAGACTGTTGCTGCTGTTGTTGTTAGGTGCCATCGAGTCTGTTTCAGCTCGCAGTGACCCTGTGTCCAAAAGAATGAAATACTACCCAGTCCCGGGCCATCCTCACAATCATTCCTATGCTTGAGGCCCATCATCACACCAACAGTGTCAGCCCATCTCATTAAGGGTCTTACCCTTTTTCTACTTTACCTAGCATGATATCCTTCTCCATGGACTGGTCCTTTCTGACAACATGACCAAAGTAGAAGACACAAGTTCTGACCATTCTCACTTTTCAGGAGCATTCAGGCTGTACTTCCTCCAAGATAGATTTGTTCTTTCTTCTGACAGTTCAGGGAACATTCACTATTCTTCACCAACACCACAATTCAAATGCATCAAGTCTTCTGTAGTCTTCCTCACACACATATGAGGCTACTGAAAATACCATGGCTTGTGCAAGATGACCTTAGTCTTCAAAGAGACATCTTTGCTCTTTAACACTTTAAAGATTTTTTTTTGCAGTAGGTTTGCCCAGTGCAGTATGTCACTTGATTTCTCAACTGCTGCTTCCACGGGGACTGATTATGGATACAGGTAAAATGAAATCCTTCATCTTTTCTCTATATACCATGATGCTGCTTACTGGTCCAGTTGTAAGGATTTTTGTTTTCTTTATGTTGAGGTGTAATCTGTACTGAAAGCTGCAGTCTTTGATCTTCATCACTAAGTGCTTTAAGTCTTCATCTTCAGCAAGCAAGGTTATGTCATCTACATATCACAGGCTGTTAAATGAGTCTTCCTCCAATTCTGATGCCATTTTCTTCATATAGTCCAGCTTCTCAGCTTATTTACTCAACATACAGATGGAATAAGTATGGTGAAAGGACACAACCCTGATGCACACCTTTCCTGATTTCAAACCACACAGAATCCCCTTGTTTGGGGATACTGTGCCTCTTGGTCTATCAGGTTTCTCATGAGCAACAATTCAGTGTTCTTGAATTCCCATTCTGCAAAATGCTATCCATAATTTGTTATGATCCACACAGTTGAATGTCTCTGCATAATCAACAAAACACAGGTAAACGTCTTTTTGTATTCTATGGTTTCAGCCAAGATCTGTCTGATTCAGCAATGGTATCTCTCATTCGATGCCCTCTTCTGAATCAGGTTTGAATTTCTGGCAGTTCACTGTTGATATTCTACTGTGACTGGTTTTTGTTTGTTTGTTTAAATTCAGGAAAATTATAATTGTGTACGATATTGATGATATTGCTTGATAATTTCCCCATTTTATTGGCTCATCTTTCTTGGGAATGAGCACAGGTGTGGATCTCTTCTAGTTGATTGGCCAGGTATCTGTCTTCCAAATTTTTAGCATAGATGAGTGAGTACCTCCAGCACTACATCTGTTTGTTGAAATATCTCAATGGGTATTCCGTTGATTTCTGAAGCCTTGTTTTTTTGCCAATTCCTTCAGTGTAGCCTGGACTTCTTCCTTCAATACCATCAGTTCTGGATTATATACTGCCTCCTGAAATGGTTGAAAATCAAACAATTCTTTTTGGTATAGTGACTGTATTCTTTCTATCTTCTTTTGATGCTTCCTGCATCATTCAATATTTTGCCCATAGAATCCTCCAACAGTGCAATCAAGGCATGAATTTTTCTTCAGTTCTTTCAGCTGGAGAAATGCCGTGTTCCTCCCTTTTGATTTTTCAACCCTAGGTCTTTGCACATTTCATTGTAATGCTTTATTGTGTCCTCTTCTCAAGCTGCACTTTGAAGACTGTTTTCAGATCTTTTACTTAATCATTTGTTCCATTTGATTTCACTACTCTCCACTCAAGAGCAAGTTTCAGAGTCTCTTCTGACATTTATTTTGCTCTTCCCTTCCTTTCCTTTTTAATGACTCTGCTTATTTCTTGTATGATGTTCTTGATATCATCCCATAACCCATCTGGTCTTCAGTCATTGGTGGTTGGTGCATCTAATCTATTTTTCAGATGGTCCCTAAAATCAGGTGGGATATACTCAAGGTCGTATTTTGGCTCCTGTGGACTTGTTTTAATTCTCTTCAGCTTCAACTTAAATGTGTATATGAGCCATTGATAGTCTGTTCCACAGTCAGCCCCCGGCCTTGTTCTGACAGATGATACTGAGCTTCTCTACTGTGTCTTTCCACAGATATAATCTATTTGATTCCTATGTTTTCTACCTGGTGAGGTCCACGTGTACAATCACCATTTATGATGTTTTAAAAAAGTATTTGCAGTGAATTAGTCATTGGTCTTGCAAACTTCTATCATGTGATCTCCAGCATCATTTCTATCATCAAGGCCCTATTTTCCAACTATCAATCATACTTTTCTTCCCATTTTTGCATTCCAATCACCAGTAATTATCAATGCATCTTGAGTGCATATTTGGTCGATTTCAGGCTGCAGAAGTTAGTAAAAATCTTCAATTTCTTCCTCTTTGGCTTTAGTAATTGGTGCATAAATATGAATAATAGTAGTATTAATTGGTCTTCCTTGTAGACGTATGGATATTATCCTACCACTGAAAGCACTGTACTTCAGGATAGATCTTGAAATGTTCTTATTGACAGTGAATGCAATGCCATTTCTCTTTGTTATTCCCAGTATAGTAGACCATATGATTCAAAATGGCCAATACCAGTCCATTTCAGCTCACTGATGACTAGGATACTGATCTTTATGCATTCTATTTCATTTCTGACAACTTCCAGTTTTCCTAGGTCCATACTCAGTACATTCCATGTTCTATTATTAATGAATGTTTGCAGCTGTTTCTTCTCATTTTGAGTCATGCTACATCAGCAAATAAAGGTCCCCAAAACATTACTCCATCCACGTCATTAAGGTTGCCTCTTCTTTGAGGAGACAGCTCTTCCCCAGTCATATTTTGAGTGCCTTCCAACCTGAGGGCCTCTTCTTCTAATGCTATATTACACAATGTTCCATTGCTATTCATAAGGTTATATGCCAATCACTTTGTATATACAAACCTATTTAATCTTCCCATCACCCTGTAAGATAAGTACTATTATTATTACATGGTGTAGAAGAGACATAGAAAACCAAAGCACAGAAAGTTTAAGTAACTTGACCAAGTTACCTGGTTATAAGTGAAGGAGCGCCTATTAAAAGCTTACCTCTAGAGTTCACATATGATAATGTCTTTAGTGGCATTGGGCATAATTATTATCCTTTAAAAAGTTATTCACAATAGGGAGCTCTGGTAGCATAGTGCCTAAGGCACTTGACTGCTAACCAGAAGGCTGGTGGTTCAAACCCACCAGCCACTCCTCGGAAGGAAG
>NW_006921588.1:31041235-31042509 GCF_000298275.1 Orycteropus afer afer
TACTTCCGTAGTGATACTGCCTCAGAAACCCAAGGAGGGGTCGCTATGAGTCGGGTTTGACTTGATGGCACATAACAACAACAACAACAACTCTTTAACGAAGCAGAGTGCCTAATCTTTCTCCTGCAGAGTAGCTAGTAGATTAAAACAGCTGACCTTCTGGATAGCAGCAAAGATAGCTCTTAAATAAGCATAATACTCAAGATACACCTTTTTTTACTAGTTAAACTATTATCCTTTTCACCATACTTACTCAATCTGTATGCTGAGCAAATAATTCAAGAAGCTGGACTATATGAAGAACATGACATCAGGATTGAAGAAAGACTCAGTAAGAATCTGAGATATGCTGATGACACAGCCTTGCTTGATGAAAGTGAAAATGACTTGAAGCTTACTGATGAAGATTAAAGACTACAGTCTGCAGTATGGATTACATCCAACATAAAACAAAAATCCTCACAAATGGACCAACAACCACCATCAAGATAAATGGAGAAAAGATTGAAATTGTCAAAGATTTCATATTACTTGTTTCCACAATCAACACCAATGGAAGCAGCAGTCAAGAAATCACACGGCATACTGCACTGGACAAATCTGCTGCCAAAGACCTCCTTAAAGTGCTGAAGAGCAAAGATGTCTCTGTGAAGACTAAGGTGCACCTAACCCAAGCCATGGTGTTTTCAATCACCTCATATGCATATGAAAGCATATGAACAAGGAAGACTGAAGAAGAGTTGATACTTTTCAGTTGTGCTGTTGGGGAAGAATACTGAAAGTACCATGGACTGCCAGAACTAACAAATCTGTCCTGGAAGAACTGCAGCTGGAATGGTCCTTGGAACTGAAAATGGCCAGATTTCATCTCCCCTACTTTGGTCATGTTTTCAGAAGGGATCATTCCCTGGAGAAGGATATCATGCTTGGTAAAGTGGAGGGTCAGCGAAAAAGGGGAAGGCCCTCAAAGAGATGGACTGACACAGTGGCTGCAACAATGGGCTCAGGTATGTAGCAGGGAATCTGAGGCTGGCACAGGACCAGGCAGTGTTTTGTTCTGCTGTACACAGGGTTGCTATGAGTCAGAGCCAACTAAATGGCACCTAACAACATAATAGCAATGACTCACCAAACTGGGATTATCAGTAAAAAAAAAAAAAAATTACAAAAAAGGACCAAAGGGGACTGTAAAATGGTACAACCATTGTGGAAAGCAGTATGGCGATTCCTTCAAAAGTTGGAGATACAAATACCATTTGACCCAGCCATCCCAT
>NW_006921588.1:31049709-31060394 GCF_000298275.1 Orycteropus afer afer
TCAAACCCACCAGCCACTCCTCGGAAGGAAGATGAGGCAATCTACTTCCGTAGTGATACTGCCTCGGAAACCCAAGGAGGGGTCGCTATGAGTCGTGTCCGACTCGATGGCAAATAACAACAACAACATGCAGTATATATACTTCAGCCACAGAAAGTAATTTTATATACATATTTTTAACAATTGTACTGATATTTAAGGAGCTCTGGTGGCATAGTACCTAAGGCATTTGACTGCTAACCAGAAGGCTGGTAGTTCAGACCCACCAGCCACTCCTCGGAAGGAAGGCTGGGCAATCTACTTTTGTGGTGATACTGCCTCGGAAACCCAAGGAGGGGTCACTATGAGTCAGATCCAACTCCATGACAGCGAGTTTGGTTTTGAGTTTGAGTACTAATATCTAAATTAGCTTTATTTTTTAAAAAGGTTTCTATAAAATACTATTGTGGCTACATATAAGTATATTCAAAACAACTCCAATGCTTTATGATAATGATATTTCAGCTATTCTATTTCATTTAGTATAGAAAAGCAATTTGGGGTTTTTATTTTTTGTTTGTTTGTTTCTTTCTTTGCTTTAGGCACTAGATCCAAAATATGCAGCATCTAGACTAATAAAGTATTCCAAAATATAGGTTATATACTTGTTCAAGGCAGCAGGTAATAGATCATTTTGACTGCTTTTTTCAAAAGCATTAATGGAATAATGCAAATGAAAAGCTGTATGACAGCACAAATTTTTTAAATGACTCAAATTGACACCTAATTATTGACCATTTTGAGACAAGAATGCCCTGATATATATAAACTCATATATCAAACTTTCAAACATGGGGCAGTAGCCATTAACCTTCAAGATGGGAAATGGGAAGCAACTGAAATACCAGAAATTATCGTATAAAAAATTTTACTTCTCATTTGAATTTAAAACAATCACTATATAAAAATCACTTCCGGAAATGACGAGACTCTAGTTCCAACATATCATTCACGTACTCCACTGAGCTTTCCCAGGCCACAATGCCCACACACGTAAAATACCAGTGTATTGAAAGGATGTTTTTTCAACTTTTGGTTTGCTTTTTTGGCTGTTTTGTTTCTGTTTTCTTTTTGAGATATAAATTGCCCATTATAAGGTATTTGGAAGGGATAAAGGGAAGCAGAACGTGCTTTCCTTCAATCTTATAGGCCCCCTCTGGCTGTTGTCAAACCCCTTCTTCCAGTGATAGCCCTGAAACGCTTTATAGACCCTGGACAAGAAGATCTTAAAGGCCTTTTCCAGTAATATGATCTAGGACTCTAAACATCACATAAAGTGAATGGCTTATTTTCATTTATACAATCATCAGCACAAAAAGAGAAATTTACTTTTCAGTCATTGAACAAATATTTATTGATCGTCTATAAACCAGAAAGCATCAAGTTAGATGCTAAGGATACAATAGTTCTAATTTACTCAACCTTTTTTTCACTATTATTACTCAAAAGGCCTCTCTATCGCCTTCTTATAAATAAAAAGGATCCTACCCAGTAAAATCAGTTAAACTGGTTTTGTCTCTTAAAACTGACAGAAAATGAAAATGACCAATAGTCAGTAAGCCCTGCAGGTTCAGGTTATTTTCCCAGTAGTGCTATGGTAAGAGCTAAAATAGTCAAAGATACAATCAAATATGCAATTCCTGAAAGATATTACAAAAGAAACTCAATGTTCTCTTTCATATACAAAATAAATTTCAAAAACAATTAAGTTTACATAGGAACAAACACATGTCTTCGTGTGCATATGGATATACTTATTTAGTACACAAAATATTATTAGATGAATATGACAGTTTCCACATCAAATTTTAAAGATTAATTTACGAGAAATGACTAAAAAGGTTTTAGCTGAAGCTAAAGAGTTTGTTTTTCATCTATTATCAGCTACTTCATGTGAATACATATTTCTTTTAAAACATGCATTTTCAAATTTCTGCTAAGAAACATCATGGCACTTCAGAAATATTTCAAAGAAGCTAAAAAGAAAGTACATAGGAACTCAAAAGACAAATGGAAGAAATGAGAAGATTAGGAAAAACAGGAAGCAAATAGGCAAGAGAAAAAATTTATAAAATAGCTTTGGGAATATGATTTTAGCTACGTGAAATAGTTATAAGAAAAACCAATAATACACAACTAACAGTACAATGTAGATTAGAAACTGCTGTTGTTGTTGTTGTTGTTTTGCCGTCGAGTAGGCCCCGACTCATAGCGATCCCTCCTTGGGTTTCTGAGGCAGTATCACTACGGAAGTAGGATTGCCCAACCTTCCTTCAGAGGAGTGGCTGGTGGGTTTGAACCGCCAGCCTTCTGGTGAGCACTCAAGTGCCTTAGGCACTATACTACCTGTAAACAGAAAAACTGCAAAGTCTACCTGGATGTCAGGGTAAGCCTAAACCAGGTTTCTTAACCTTAGCACTAATGACACCTGAGGTTGGACAGTTCTTTGTTTTGTGGGAAATGGGGCTGTCCTGTACATTGAAGGATATTTAGCAGCACAGTTGGCCTCTACTAGAAGACAGCAGCAAGCCAGAGCTCCCCTCCCTCAGTCTTCAGACCACACAAAACATCCCCTGGGGAACAAAAACCACCCTGGTTGAGAACCACTGGTCTGAACAAAGGAAATGAAAGTCTCAGAACTAAACTAAAAGTCTGATAAGAGATGCCTTGAGACAACTGTTAAACCTTAAACCAAAATATCCCCTGAAGTCTTCTTAAGACCAAACAATAGTCTAGTTTAAAAGTAAAGAATGTCTGCCTTGAGCAATATCCTCGTTAAGATGTAACTGTATGGGAGCAAATTGACAACAGCATTGAAGGATTAGACAGGAAAGTTAGAGGGCAGTGACTTTATATTAATGGAGGGAGAACAACTCAGAAAAGGAAGATGAGAATGGGTGCACAACACAAAGAGTATAATAAATGTCACTGATTTGTACATGTAGAAACTGTTGGATTGATGTGTATGTTCTGTGTGTATTCTCAATAGTAACAAAAATTAAATAAATTACAAAAAAATTACTGATGAGAGAAATATAAAGGTACTATTCTGTTTTCCTTACAAACTGCCTGGCTCATAACAAGCACTCAATAAATGTATGTTATTGTTGTTTAAACCAAAACCCATTCCCATCAGGTAGATTCCAACCCATAATGACCCTATAGGACAGATTAGAACTGACCCATAGGGTTTCCAAGGCTGTAAATCTTTATGAAAGCAAAACATCTTTCTTCAGCAGAGCAACTGGTGAATCACCAACCTTTTGGTTAGTAGCAGAATGTTTTAACCACTATGCCACCAGAGCTCCTTTATTGTTTAAATGTATGTTGTTAAATAAAATTCTCCCTGTAAAATTGTTGACATTAAGTATTTAATGACTCTAAAGTTTCGAAAGCTACAGCTCAAATTTTCTATTAATTATAAAGTAATAGAGACCCTAATAACAAAATTTACCTATATATTTCTTATAGATTCAAAATAACTAATCTAGCTTTTCCCTGCCCCCCCAAAAAAGAGTCCCTTAATACAACAGTGCTTAGGAAGCCCACATTACGTTTTCTATGAAATGCTTCCTCACACCCATTTTTTCATTTTTCAATCTTGAGCATGAATTTCTCATATTTATTCATTCAGCACACATATTCTAAATGTCTACTTTGTGTCAGCATTGTGTTAGGGACTGAACATGTAAAAGAGATAATAGAGACAAAATATCTTCTTTCAAGGAGCCTAGAGTCTAGTAAAAGCCTACAACTAAGGAAACTGTTACTAAACCACATAAAAAGCTGCTAAGGAGAACCTCAGACTATCTCCCCAGGATTTTAGACAAAAGCAAAGAAATGATGATGGTTAAGCATGGTTCTGGGTTGATTTTGTTTTTGATTTCAAGAAGGGAGAAGCTAAATTCCACACTACAAACTTTCTTCAAACATTTGTTATGGATCTTAATTTAACATATGTATCTATTACTATAAAGTCTTGGTAAAAGAGAAATTTTAATTATATATAACATCTTTACTTTTATATATTCCCAAGATCAAATTTATTATCTCAATGATATTTGCATAATTTAAGACTTATCATTTTAAATGTTTAACTTAAGCTTTAAAAAAAACACCAATGAAAGATGTTATCCTGTGATGTTCAGCAATATAATATTAAATATTATTTTTAAAAAAAGTGAATATATCTTTAAATATAATTACAGTAACACATGAAATTGAATTCTTCATTAAAAAGATATTCATTTTGCTTTGACTATCTTCCCAGTTGCCAAGAGGACAGCAATGTTGCCACACTTTATACATATACAGACACCCATCATCATCTTGGATATTAGACAGGTTTATTACCTTAACTTGTGCCTCCTCTACTGGTTTAAAAGTAGAACAACACAGACCCAAGCTTTTAATTCCATTAGGCAAATACCAACCTAATAAGTTTATATTTTTCAACTAATGATTATTCTTTATAAAATTTATTTTTATCAGATCAATATCAAATTTTGGATCAAGATCTCAAGAACATAAATCTCAGTGAGATTATTTTTTAAAAACCTTAAGATACTATTTTTCTTCTCTTAAGATTGGGAGTATATATTTCAGTGAGAATATATCACATTTGTGCTATAATTGAAATTTTTCTATATAAACACAATTTTTCTATTATTATGCTAATCAATTGGACTTACAATGCTGTATATCTGTCCATTGCAGACTGCACATCTCTACGGTAAACTGTTCGAAGAATGACCATGACCGGGTCAAACTCCTGATCCCAGACTTCAGCTATTATTCAAAAGAAAGTAGAAATAGGACATTGACCTCTTAGGAATAAAGTCAATTTTTTATTACATTTGTTAACTACATTTTAAATTTAAAGGATGGAATAGTTCAATCTGGTTATATATTTGCTTTAGTGACAGGCTTGATGTTGTGACTACATATCTAAGTCAAAAATCATAATGTCACCATTATGAATTTTCTCTTAAGTTCAGCAAGAACTACTGAACAAAAACATTTGTAGTGTAATATGCCTCACCATAAAGTTTACTTCATTTTTTTTGCCTAAAGTACGAACTAGAAAGTAAGAAACAGTGTTGGTACCTTTAAAAATATGTAAAGGTAACTATATGAAAACCTCGATTAAAAATTAATGAGCTTATATTGTGTTTTTATTTGAGCCTCACAAACATTTCTGTTTATAAACAACTGTCTGCTCCTTTGCTAAAATTGATAATTGGCCTCCTTATCTTCTCCATAATTAACAACCAATAACCCCCCCCATGTATACAAGATACTTTTAAGTATTAAGTATACAAAACTTTCCATTTTAATAATTATAAACCTATTTTGACATGTATTAAAAAATTTTAAGTGGCAAATAAAACCTATAACCTCACTAATAGTCATGCTTAAAGAAAAGTTTTTTAAAAAAAAAAAAAAGTGAGTCCATTTAAGAAAATACCATACAGTAACAGACAAACTAAGAAGATTTGGCAAGAATCTAGATAGTGGTCTGAGAATAATAATTTTAGAAAGCATTGCCTTAAGAGTGTCTTTTCTCAATGGAAATGGTAAACACAGAGAAGAAGTGGGAAGAGTGTTGTTATGTTGTGGGAATTGCAATCAATGTCACGAAACAAAATGTGTATTAGTGGTTGAATGGAAAACCAATTTGCTCTGTAAACTTTCACCCAAATCACAAAAAAAGTCTTTTAAAAAAGAACAACTCTTTCCTAAATTGTTTGCCTCTTCTTACTCTCTCTAGTAGAATTCTCAACATTTAATACATGCTAAGAAGCTAAAGACTCTTTCTACCCATCCACTATAATTTCAACTTTCAGGCATCCTTCACTTTAAATTCTATTAATTTATATAATTAAAATGCTAATGTTTTTATCAGAATTCTATCTTCTTAGCCATGAAAAAAACTCCAGTGATTAATTAGTCGAGGGGCTTCAAAGAGTGTTCCACAGAGCTGAATAATATGAATAGAAGCCCGAGTGGCACAAGGGTTAAGCGCTAAGATGAGAACTGAAAAGTCGGTGGTTCAAACCCACCCAGCAGCTATGCAGGAGAAAGATGTGGTAACCTACTCCCATAAAGACTACAGCTTAGCAAACCACATGGGTCAGTTCTACACTGTCTCAGAAGGTCACTATGACTCAAAAACCAACAAGATGGCACCTAACAACAACATAATAGGAGTCACTTTAGAAGCAAGGGGATGGCAGAGCAGATGGATGAGATGCCAGGTCCACTTTAACAAGAGAGTGTTTTTATCAGTTTTAGATAACAGATTCACTTAAAGTTTAGTTTTCTATAACTAAAGGCTTAGGTTCAACCATTTTAAAGAAGTTTAAAAACTACTCATCTAGCCCAACTCTCTCATTTTACAGATAAGAGCCAAATCCAAATAAAAAACTCATTTTCTCAACATTACACAACCAGCTAATACAATTCAGTACCATATTTAAATATAAAACCCAAGTTTCTCAGCACTAATCTTCAAATGTCCAGTGCCCCAGGCCAGTATGTCAACTGTCTGATAAAAAAGTTTTGATAAAAGAGTTTGATAAAATGTAGATTGCAGATACTGTCCCCAGAGATTCTGATGAAAATGGGTATGAGACAGGGATAGGAACTTGTGAGCATGACAAAGGTACTCCTCATATCTCACATAAATAAAAGCTGCACTGTACTTCCAAGCTCATCTAAATTTTACATACAGTGTTCTCTACAATAAAGAAATACTATGCTTTTCCCTTAATGAACACACAATAAAGCTCCTTTTGTAATTTAGTTAGTTAAAATGCCTTATTATACCATGAAGTCAAAGATTTAAAAATAAATGGGAGCGATTATCAGTGTTTATCATAAAAGACATGCATCCATGAGAAAGTTAACCAAGCCAAAACTGAATTAATTTCAAATTCTTATGTGTGCCCCAAAAGGAAAAACATTTTTTTCCAATATCTATAAGAATTCACCTTTACAAATCTGATATTTGGAAAAATTTATTTATGTATATAAACTTACCTTTTGGTGTATACATGCCTTGTTGCATAGAACCTCCAGGTTCAAAAACAGGAGCCTTAAAATCAGCTACAGCTGATAAAACTGTTTCAAAACTGTAACTGCCTGGAATAATGCCACTTTTTGGATTTGGATTTTCTGGAATATGATGTTTGTGTCAAGAAAAAAATATTAGTGATAAAAACCCAGTTTCTTATCCTAACCAAGATTGCATTCTAGTTTTCTTATTTTTTCTGAAAGTCAAATAGTAATTGTCTGCAATGTATAATCTTAGCCACCAGAGGGCAATACAATAGAACAGTTTGGTAACTTTTAATTGAATTGTAAGACTTTTTTAAAAATACCAGTCTACTAATAAGTTGTGTGGGAGCTCTGGTAGCATAGTGGCTAAGGCACTTGACTGCTAACCAGAAGGCTGGCGGTTCAAATCCACCAGCCACTCCTAGGAAGGAAGATGGGGCAATCTACTTCCATAGTGATACTGCCTTGGAAACCCAAGGAGGGGTCGCTGTGAGTCCGGGCCGACTCGACGGCACATAACAACAACAACAAGTTGTGTGCTCAAGTAGTTCTCAGGGATGTTTTCCTAAAAACATTTAATCAAATCAGGAAATGAAAAAAAACTGATACCCAATTTCATCATTTTGCAAATAATATTTTTTTATAAAATCAGCAAAGAAACTAGTATTCTTATGAGCAAAAAATTATTTTCCTTTAGTAATGTTGCAAGGTATAATGTTCCCTTTTATATCCCAATAAGTTTGTTTTTGGTTCAAAAAAATTATTTTCCTAAAAACACAAAATGCCATCCTGAAAGACAAAAGAAAGAGATGCTGAGCAAAGAAGCAAACTACAAAAGTTCTTTCCCATTTGTTTCACACTAGGGTATATAATTCTTTTCAGTTCAAAGTTACAAGAAATGTTTTGACTCTGGAACACTACCTGATAAGGGTTGGATGAAATCATCAAATAATATCAAAATGATGCTGCTTGTGAAAATTTTTAAGATTATCAAACAGGCATTCCAATACAAATTATTCACAAAAGCAAAGTGTTAGCTAACTCTTCCAAGCACATTCATAAGTTTTACACACACATACACACGTACTAAATTTAGTCAAATATTTTCATAACAAAATTTGTCTAAAATTTCATGAACATTCACTAAAAATTTAAATTAATAACTATGTGTCCATTATATGCTCAGTGCTATACAGCAAAATTTGCAAAAACCAGAACCTGTGTAAGGTGGAAACCTGTCAGAGAAGGAAAACTCAAATCTTTTCTACTAAAAAGAGCAACAGAAAAGTGAGAAGACTGTACCCTGTCAAAGGCAGAAAATCTGCAAGACAAAGGACAACAAGGCAGTCTCATGGAGTTCCGGGTCTCACAGGTTTCGGCTACACAAAGAATCTCAAGTTTTCAGGCTTTGTAGACAACAGATTCTGCCTTTAAAGACCTCCTGGTTTAAGACTGAATTCTAACAGAAAATCCTCAGAATATTTAAAACCTTGGTTATAATAATTATAAGATATACCTGTAACTGTTAATCGTGAATTCTAATCTGGCTACACAGATAAAGCAGTCAATTACTGTAGTCCTGGAATGTGAGGTCCCAAGGTGCCCAGAGCCATCAGTCCTGAGATCTAACCACAACCCCCCAGAAAGGTGATAAGTAGAAGAAAAAATATCTGTCAACTGAACACACAACTGAGCAGATGAATGGAGTTATTTTCGTGTTATTTTTCAACTTGAGAGGAAAAAAATGTTTAATCCATAAAAACTGTTACTTAGTGTCTAAAACTAACAGAAAATTAAACTTTTAAAAGGATATAAGGTCCAGCAATGAACTATGTGTCCTGTCATTCATACACAGCTGTGCTACCATTTCTGCCCTGAGAATCTCATCATCAGACATTCCTAAAATAATTAAAAATAGAATTAATAATTCTGAATACATATAAATTACAAAGAAATAACCACATATTTTATTAAGCTGTCTTACCACTATGAGGTGCTTCAAAAATAAAGAACCATATGAACCATCAATTCCACTCATAGGTATATACCCAAGAGATTTGAAAGCAGGGACTCTAACAGATACATGTACACAGTGTTCATTGCAGCATTATTCACAATACCCAAAAAGTAGAAACAACCTATGTGTCCATCAACAGACAAACACATAAGCAAAGTTATATGTACACAGAATAAGTTATTATTCAGCCATAAAAAGAAGTGAAACCGTGATACATGGAGGAATCCTGAAAACATTATGCTGAGTGTAATAAGTCAGACATAAAAGGACAAATACTGATGATCCTATTTATATGAAACACAGAACAGGCAAAGACACAGAGACAAATGTTTATTAATTGCTTTGCAGGGCTGTGAGGAGATTGGGAGTGACAGCTCAAGGAGTACCAAGTTTCTGTTTGGGGTGATGAAAACTTCTGGAAACGGATAATGGTGATGGTAGCACAACATGGTGAAAGGAATTAATGTCAGTAAGTGTATAATTATTTTAAAATGGTTAAAATGGCACACTTTTTGTTATAAATATTTTACCACAATAAAATTTTAAAAATAAAGAGTAAAGAATGTAATGCCCAAACTATAACTACAGTTTAAACACCCTGCAGTTTGCAGTTCTCTTAAATAAAGGATTTTTAAAGGCTATTCTAGAGAGTGTTATCAATTGTACAACATATCAAGAACTTGAAACATGTGTAAGTATTCCACATCTTTTCCTTTTTGTAAGCCAGTTTATATTATTGGGGGTGGGAAGAGGAAGGCAGGAGGATAACTAATATTCAAATTATCAGTGTTAGTGGTTTTTACCTAAATGCAAACGAAGACTCAAGAGAATCACAAGAAATGTAAGAGCGCCTTCTAACATTGATCTCTCGTGCTCTGCATCAAGTACTGTATTTTGGTGTTGTGATGCCATTGTCAACAAATCCACTACCTTAAATCTATAAGAAGAAATATTTGAGATAGATTTTTAAAGGTTCAAATAAAACAAACCTGAATTCAAACACCTGATAATATCTGTCTTAATTAATTAAAATTATGCTTACCTTTCAAAGACAGATGAAATAAAATAATCTGGGTCAAGTCTAGAAGCACAGACCTTTAAAAGGAAAATAAAACAAAAAAATGCCCTAGTTCTTAATATTCAGTTTTCCTTCTAAAGTATAACATCTGAATTATCAAATTGGCTTACCTGTAACAGGTAAATATCAGGATCAATCATAGAATTACAGAAATGAGACTGTACATAGGTCATGGCTTGTCCTTTGATTTGCAGACCATTTCTTACCCACATATTGCTATGGATTTCAGCAAGACTTGCCTAAATAAAAAATATGTAAATCGGACAAAAAAATAAGTCATCTAACTTCAATCTTTATAATGTTATGTTACATCAAACAATAATTTTAAAATATTTTATGACTAGACCTAATCATAGTATTAACCTGAAATTCTGTCAACAAACCATGTTGTGCTACCATCACCACTATCCATTTCCAGAAGTTTTTATCACCCCAAACAGAAACTCAGTACTCCCTAAGTTGTAATTCCCAAAATGTTACTTTAAAATTTTC